>NW_027185418.1:387500-395000 GCF_022577435.1 Embiotoca jacksoni | reverse complement strand
AATAAATAAAAAATTAGCATTAAGTATATCATCAAAACACATTGTGTGCATCTTTGAGGTCTAACACACTTTGAATGTTGTTGTTTTTTGCTCATTAACACAATTAAACATACATTTAAAAATTATCAATAGCACTTAATATGAAATAAAAATAGTGGTCTTATTTTTGTCCATATCGGGGGGCCCTATTGGGGACTACTTAATAAAAGGGCTAAAATTTCCCACACCATGCGTTAAGGTTCAATCTAAATTACAAGTTAAAGTCAATGTCTGTTTGAAATCCACATCATGTCCCGCTACTGGTATATCAAGACATACTTAATCATTCATCTTCATTTGGCGACTTATATTCGGTGTCACAGCCCGAGTCAAGCTGACAGTTTGACAGTTTGTTTGTTCCCACAATTCCCCACGCTTCCTGTTTCCTGTTTGGCTGCCAACCTTATCTCAAGCTTTAAATTTAGGACTCTTTGTGAGACCGTGTGTATTTTCGTTTGGTCCTCTCTTGATTAGTTTAGCCAAGGTAAAATAAATTAGTCAAATCTAGCGAGGGCCATCACAGAACTGCATGTGATCTTTAGTAAGACTTTTCTCGAGAATCGTGAGCATGTTGTGCAGTTCTTTGCAGTGTGTGTGTGTGTGTGTGTGTGTGTGTGCGCGCGTGCGTGCGTGCGTGCGAGCGAGCGAGCGAGTGTGTGAGTGTGTGTGTGTATTTCTGGCTATGTATGAATGTATGTGAGGTGTTGTGAAATGACAGGATGCGCCATTCTCTAAATGATGATGATGATGAGTATCTTCAGCCCCAAAGAGGACAGGCAGACCGCCAGACACTTCCCTCTACAATTAGACTACACAAACCACAACACACACACACACACACACACACACACACACACACACACACACACACACACACACACACACACACTCAGAGCCTACACACCCTTCACGTGCTGTAGTTATTTAAAAAAAAAAAAATTAAAAATCTGAAATCCTCTTTTGTAGTATAAATATACATTACCACTCACAAGCATAGATGCACATCTAAGATCTGGGTTTCATCAGTCGTCACTTCATGCAGTCAATAAGAAAGATTTGGTGCAACTTGGATTTCTTTAAAGATGAGAATGACAGAATAAGTTTTCTTGTTATCACCAGTTTCTATGAAAAGATCAAAACCACCACTGAAACAATGGAATAATAATTATAAGGCGCCGGATGCCAGGACAATATTTACAAGTTTGATCAACGTTTTACTGGTTTTAGTCTTTGCACAAGTTTTATTGATCTTTAGAAAAAATATTGTATATTGCCAACCATGTCCTTTAAATTGCAGCCGGGGTCCTGCAGCACAAAATTTAAATGCCACACACGCTTAGGACAGCTATTTTAATAAAAAATTGTAATGGGTGCACCACTTCTTTTTTTTTTTCAAATGCCAGCAGCATGATGAGGTGCTGAGCATTCAGTCTGCACTTACCACTAAGCTTTTGACTTTTTTTTTCGTTTACCGGAAGTTGCACTGTCGCTTTTTACCCAGCCGTCCAATCACAGTGAAGGACGGGCGGGACAAACGTACTTAACCACCAACACTGGTCGCTGATTGGTCCGCCCTTCAGAGTGGCTGAGCGAACGCTAATACAAATTATATAGCATTATAAAATAATAATAATAATTTTCAAAGTTTGCGATTTGGCATCAAGAATTACTTTTTGCTAGGCAGTTTAAATATACATTTTCTGGATGTGAGCTAGTTTTACTTCAACCATTAATAACATAGCACAACCCATGATGTTATTAACGCAACTTTATTTTTTGTTTCTGAAAATGAACTCTCACCTCCATCGACGACAAATTAAAGTGTCGTTTTTGTAGCTGTGTTTGAAGTGTTTTGCGTAACGGTAGATAAACGCCTACACGAGCTTCTTACGTGAAATATCCCCAGTGGTCAAATGTCACTGCGTATCTGCACCACTAACTGTGAGTGAGAGCGAGTTTTCCGGGTGTGTGTTTGTACTTGTACTCGCAGATGCATACTTTGGTACAGGCGTATTTTTCTGCAGGTGAATGCATGCGTGGATCTCACTGTGCCAATTGTGTTCATTAAGGTTGGTCTGTTTAGTTTGTACACGGCGATCGTGTGTGTGTGTGTGTGTGTGTGTGTGTGTGTGTGTGTGTGTGTGTGTGTGTGTGTGTGTGTGTGTGGAACGCAGACTGCCACCAGACTCAGATTTACTGGCGGAAGCACAGTGCCAAGAACAGGAGTGGTCAGATTAATCACTCGTCTGTGTGTGTTTACAGTCGTAGCCATTGTAGAGGTTTGCTCTCTGAAGCAAAAACTGCTTCGTTCGGTCTAAAATAAACTGTTATTCAGTTAAATTCAGAGATATCATTTCATTAATGTTCTAAAAATCAACCCAAACTTGCATGTCACACCAAATGGCAGCTCGACTTTTCCCTCATTGGGCCGATGTTATGTCAGAGATTTGATTCTGGCTGCTGGTTTTGTCGACTTCTGCACATGCGATGAATTGTGCTTTTATAAATCGTTTTTTTTTCCAAGTGGACCGTTTGATTTGAATCCATTTGTGAGGTGGTCACCAGTCCCAAACAATACAGGCGCTAGGATTTGTTATCCATCCTGTCAGACCATCAGAGAGGCCGTCTGATTGGCCCCAACTGTTCTGCAGCGCGACAGAGACCCCAAACATCCAACTGGCATTACTTTTTGAGAAAGCATTCTCAGTTTACTTTTCGTGCAGGAAACTTTTTGCACACTCCTGTATTTTTAATGTGCTGCTTGGGTAGATTTTCAAATGGACCGATTTTTATAGGAACTGTGATTCTGCACGAACACACAGACTGAAACTGATACACGAACACAGAACGTCTTCATGAATAAGAAATTACTTTCATCAATTATTCTGGTAGACGGAGGCAACATGAGGCAAGAACTCAAAAAAGCCAGCTGTGTGTGTGTGTGTGTGTGTGTGTGTGTGTGTGTGTGTGTGTGTGTGTGTGTGTGTGGTATGTGGGTGGGGTTGACTGCCTTTGAATGTGTATGTAAACCAATAGTGAGCACATGCTGCAGTTATCCATCCACAACCCTGCCTGCCTGTGTGTGTGTGTGTGTGTGTGTGTGTGTGTGTGTGTGTGTGTGTGTGTGTGTGTGTGTGTGTGTTTATGTGTATTTGTGTGTGCCTGAGGAGCAGTATATTTTGCTGGATCACTTAAACACACACTCTGATTCCACCCAGTCACACCTGTGGTAACAGGAAATCTGATGAATTTGCCAGAGGTGGAGATTGTAAACTGACCTTTTCTGCCAACAATGTGTATTTTAGTTGTAAAATTGTGACTGTGGGATTCTGATATTACTGCAATCATTGGTCTGTAGATCCTTTCACATCAGTACCGCTATATATTTTCTTGTTGAAACTTCTATTAATTGTTGTGCATGCTGAGAAGAGGCAGCGACTGGTACCACAACTCTTAACGTATGCTTGTAAAATGAGTTTTCACATCTATTCTTTTTTAGCTTTTTTTTTTCTTTTTTTTTTTTTGTCCTTTATGTGCAAAGTGAAAACCGGTGTTTGGAAACACAGCTGAAGGACTCCCTGCGTGGACAGAAGTGACACAAGCTGAAGCTCTTCTATCTCTCTGCCTCATATGATGATTCGAAGAATCATATCCGTGACCTCTGACCTTTTGAAAGTTGGATAATTAATGAAGAAAATAGCTGCTTTGAACCGACTTGTTAAGTTCTGTGTTGCTGTGTAGCTGTTCCAGTGTTTACAGTCTGGCTCAGACCCGCAGCGGCGGCCGTGTTGTCGGCTGTTTAGAGCCGTGATTACAGGACTGCAGCAACAATTTACGTACAACAGAGAGTTTACTGGTGTGGGCGAGATTAGCAGGGGTGGTGGTTTGGGGTGGGGTGGGGGGGGGGGGGGTAAGAGAGAGCAAGGTTGGAGGGGGGGGGGGGGCTGAAAATGAAGCGTGAAAGTAAAGAGGGAGTAAAGTTACTGCGTGATTGCACAGTAGAGGATGTTTACTACCTGTGTGTGTGTGTGTGTGTGTGTGTGTGTGTGTGCGTGCGTGCGTGCGTGCGTGCGTGCGTGCACGCAAATGTGGCCTCTCCCACACACAGCCTCCACGCCGATGACAACAGCATCGCAGTGTTACAAGTTCAGCTGGACTGTTTGAACACTTAAAATATTTTTTTTTTTTCTATTAGTCAGAATTAACGTGTGACTTTTTGACTTCATATTTTGGGATCATTTTGCCGTCATGAGAAAAGAAGGAGAAAAATTGCAACACAGATTCTCGTGTACAAGCTGTGTTGTGTTAGTGCTGCTCGATGAAAACGTTAGATTAATGAGAGCTTTTTCCTACGTGTGTGTGTGTGTGTGTGTGTGTGTGCGTGTGCGTGTGCGTGCGTGTGTGTGTGTGTGCGTGCGTGTGTGTGCGTGTGTGTCCAAGGTGAAATGTCATTAATCTAATGGAGTAAATTATATCAAGCATCATTCGGAGTATGTTTGTGGAATTAATTTGGTGTGTTTGTGAAAGAGCTTCATGTGCTTCTAGTCACCATTTTTCCGCTCGTTAATGCAGTGGAATAAAGTGTGTTTGCGGTAAATTTGGGGTGTGTGTGTGTGTGTGTGTGTGTGTGTATGTGAGAGAGTGTGTGTGGTTTGCTCCTGATGGGCAAATCTGTCGGACATGAACCTGGCAACCGTAATACCACACAAACGCACAGTGTGAAGGATCCCTGGGCAGTCTGCTCTTACAACATGTCGCCACACTGTCAGTGTGTTCACTTATGATGTTTTATTAATATATTTACAAATGAAAGCTGTGGAAAAATAATAGATAAATGTGCAGTGAAATGAAAACGGATTTTTCTAATATTTCATAGCGGCAGTGGCAGGAAGTTTATTTATCCGGTGCTAACTTTTGTTTTAGAGGCATTTTGCTTTTATAAATATGCACAATATTTGATACAAAAATTATGCGATGCTGAATTTGATATGTCTGTAAAACATTTTTTCCAAGACGTTGCCAGGAAAGAAATGTGATTTTTGGTATTAATTTATAGATTTGCCTTTGATTTCTGTCAGCGGGTCAGCCTGCGTACAGTCCTATGATTTTGTCGTCAGGCAAATCTCCAATTTAAGAAGGTTTTCTTTCAAGGGACTTCCTATTGTCTCAATAATTATTCCTAATCTATATACTATAGTTGTTGATCAAAGGCAGAGAAGCTTCAGTATAAAACAGAAACAACAGATTCAGATTGAAATCAAAAGTAACAGAAAGGTTTTATTCAGCGAATAAAGATGAAACTTTCCAAGAAATTACTTGGAAATTAGTAAAAAAAAAAAAACTCAAATCATTATGGAAAAGATATTTCTTATGTTAATCAGTAACGCTGCGAATGGGAATACACTTATTGCTGCAGTTAACGTTTGCTTTAATTACTATTGATTACCAATAATTTGTCATAAATCTGTGCCAATGAATCAATTACTTGTTTTAACTACATATTTCAAATTGTAACAAATTGAGTAATAATAAATGACATCAAACTTTTCTTCAGAAATGAAAAAGTAATTGATTATCAAATTTGTGGTTGATTTTGGTTTAATTATTCATATTTATATATTATTAACTTAGGGAGGTCAAAGTTAATAAGCCATATAAGTTCGATAAAAAGTCTGTGATGAGACGGAAACACCAGAGAAAGAGATTGAAATCAAAAGAAGAGGAGAGCTTTTATTCTTTTTAATACAAAGATGTTTGAGAGGAGGACGGGGAGATGTGTGGACCCCCCTTTAAAAGTATAAAGTGTCTTTTGTTTTTACCCGGCGGGGGTCATAAATACCTCATGGTTTCCTCCCTTCTCCCGCTCTGTTTCTCTCCTGTCGGAGATGCGGCGAGGTGAAATGTATCTTTGGCAGAGTTGGTGAAGAGGAGGAGGAGGACGAGGAGGAGGAGAACCGGTGGCTTACCGCAGTACAGTTAACAAACACATACTCACCGAGCCAGAGCTGTGACGGGTCCTAAAAGGAAGTCTAACAGGTGTCCATGGAGAAGCAACAAAGAAGACGGGGGAGGGGGTGGAAAGGGAGAAAGAGGGGGAGACAAGACACGGAGAAGGAGAGGAGGAGGATGTTTACAGAAATAGAAAAAGAGAGAAAGGAGAGTAGCCGTGGAGGCGAAGGGAGAGAGTTGGATGGAGGATGAAAGGAGGGGGAGAAACAATGGTTTGATAAGAAGAGAAAACAGGGAGGAAGCCAAGAAAAGGCAGGGCTGAGATGAGGAGGCGGAAAGGAGAGGAAGAGGAAGGAGATGAGGAGGAGGAGGAAGGAAGGAAGGGAGGGAATGAAGAAAGAAAAAAAAACAGAGAAGTTTGGAGAAAATTGTGGATAGTCACCTGGAACCGCACTAGAAAATTAAAAAAAAAAGGCTTAAAAAAGCAAAGCTGCTCGATTATTCGCCTTTTTATTTTTCTTTAAATGTGAACGTGGCAGTATTAGGCCTGGGTCTGTTAGTAGTTTCTACGATCAGCCAGCGTGAGCAAGACCACTTGATAACAACACATTACGTTGTATTTTGCACACGCGAACACTGCAGCAGCACGTCCGCAGGCAGAAGTGTCGACACAGCTGTCGGTGCTGTTGATGAGCCGAGCAGCCATTTTGCATTTTGAGTCGGGGTCGGTGAGGTTCTTCCGACCTTCCAAATCGGATTCCAGTTGAAATTTCCGACTCGAAACTCAGAAATTTCAGAGATTAATTAATTCGTGATTAAAATCGGCAAATTCTAAACTTGTACTATTCTATTCGTTGTTTTTTTTTAACTAGGTCAATGCAAAGCGAGGATTGTCACTTTTGAGAGACACCAGTGCAACGGATGTGGTCTATGTTTGGCATCGAGCTGAACCCAAAGTGCCGCCTCTTCGCCTGGTTAGGCTTTTTTAATTCGGAGTTAAAAATCGACTCGACAAACAAGAATGCTCCGACAGATGTGAGATATTTCGGTAAAGTTGTTGCAAAGCCGCTCGTGGTCGGACAACACTCAACATTGGAGACGTTTGGGTTCTTTTGTGAAATGACTAACGAGGGCTTTGTCGAAAAAACGCGCCTGGTCAACAAAACATCATTTTGGTACCTCGACTGAATGATGATTCTTTGATCACTGTTTTGGCTTGAGTAATATTTTTAAATCTTATCCCTCGTTTGAACATATTACGTGACGTTTATCAGTAGATGTTTATGATGACTTTTTTTTTTTTTCTGAGCACTTTTATGGACTTCTTGGCCACGTCGACTCTGATTGAAAGTGAATTGTTGGACTTGAACACGCAAATCTCCGTCCGCTGATGAAGATCATGTGATGTGACTGAAAGCCACCACATAAACATTATAGTCAGATTGCTTTAAGAATAAACCTCTCGTGTTTAAAATGAGAGTTTTATGTCATTGCAGTGGATTTGATAATGAC
>NW_027185418.1:0-382500 GCF_022577435.1 Embiotoca jacksoni | reverse complement strand
GCCCCCCACCAAAAACACACGGCTTGTTGAAGCTTATTTTATAGTTAATGAGGGATTATTTTCAAATGGACGGCCAGACCTCTAGTGGCACTCGGTGGTATTGCAGCTTAAAGCACTTCCGCAAAATCGCCCCCCTCATTTTTCAGACCCGGAAGCTACGTCCAACTTTTATATGAAGTCAATGTGCACGACGTTTATACATTGAAGCAAACAATACGCTATCATGCACCAGAACACAGGACTTGTAGCATAAGAGAGAAGTTACAATGCAAATCATCTTGAGTGCGTGAGTTTTAGTGTCAGTCTATTCAGTGAGTTTCGTTACCACGTTTCGACCCGCTCTTTCTTTCTTTTTCTGTTTCATGTGTGTTGCTAGTGTGTGTGTGTGTTCGTGTTCCTCTTTCTGTCACACAACCCTGTCTGTCATTTTCCACGCTGTCGACCACACAGCTTTGTTTTTAGAACTTCCCGTTATTCTGTTGTGTCCCGTCCGACCGCCTCGTCTGGACCACACAAACGTACGCAGAGGCACGTATGATCCCACCGGGCGCACACACTCTCAAATGGGCACTCTTAGACGCACAGTACACCACAGATCCAATCAGTCAGCCCTTTTTGGCAGATCCTCTCTCTCTCTCTCTCGTTTTCATACACACACTCTTTGCGGATGCTGTGAATCGGCAGGTTTTCAGCTGCAGCGTCCTCCGTGCTGATCGAGGTCGGAGGGGAGTGGGGGGGGGGGGGGGGGGGGGGATGCGGGCGATCTGTGCGGCCTCCTCTATTTTGACTACGGCTGCCTGCAGATGAATGCAGCGCCCGCGATCCGACGCTAACATGTGAATCCAGGCGGAACATGTGGGCTTTGAACGCGGGGCAGATAAGCGTCGCGCTCCTTATCTTATCGGCGCGCTGGCTTTTGTTGCTGCGGTTTTTTTTGTTGTTTTTGTTCCGCGAGGAACAAACAAGTGTTGCCCTCTAAAGTCCAGCGGACGACAGTCATTTGATGAAAGCTCGTTAAGAGTCACGTCGTCGGAGCGGTTTGAAGATGATTTGGTGAAAGGCAAAGTGTCGGAGGGACATAATTCACATGTAATCAAACCGAGGACGGTTCTTTCTGTGAGGCCATGTTAGCCATTGATTACTTAACATTATACGTCATGTGTTGTGCACATACCGGGTAAATGTAATTTGTGATGTACATGTGCTGTTTCGTACTTCGGTAAAGAAAGTGGAGGTCTTTTGGAATTTGAGTTTTTTTTTTTCAAGAGTGAAATATCCAAGACAAAAACACTGCAGAGAAAACCAGCCTTTAAGTTTCCTTCGGACTCGGATCCCGTCACGGTTTGGACTTCTTTTCTGTTTCGTAGTCTTTCTTTCTGTCTGGAGTTCGGGTTTCCTGTTTTGTAGCCTTGTCGGCTTTTAGTTCGTCTGGGTTTTGGGGTTTCCTGTTTTATTTTGAAATTGCTCACCTTTGTCTCATGTCACTTCCTTGCGCTTTTGTTTGATTGTCTGCCCCGCCCTGATTTCATCTGTCCCTCGTTGTCCTTCCCTCCCTGGTGTGTTTAGTCCGTGTGCTCTCCGTCTTTGTGAGTCAGTGTTTTGCTCGTCACCTGGGTTCTGCTATTTGTGTTCTCGGATTTTTTTAACGTGTCATTTTGCGTTTTTGTTCCTATTCTCACCCGTTCCAGAATTATCACTTCGCTTCTTTCTTCTTTTTTTTTTTTTATACTTTGTTACTTTATTTGGTTAAATAAGACCAACTTTAAACCCCCTGGTTGTCGTGCATTTAGAGCCTTCCTGTCTTTGAAACGTGACATTTCCCTGCTCTTTTCCAGCACCGAGAGCGGCCCGGTGCCACCAAGCAGCTCTTCTGCAGCAGCTGGGTGTTCACTGACTGTTACTCATTCACTTTTCCCATCCACAGTTTACCATGGGATTTGAACTGGCAACCACAAACCCAAATATGAGTAATACATATATATACACCAAAAAAATAAAAAATTATTCCATGACAAAAAAAAACAATAATATTCATACAGCTAAGGTGAAGTTACCACAATGGACTAATAAACAATCTTTGTTCAAATTAAAATGTTCTAAAATGAATATGGAAACATGGAAAGGTTGGAGGAGACCTCAGTTACATACAGCACCTACTAACAAACCACACACGGGCACTCGTGTCGTGAGGGAAGGCAGGCTCTGCATGAGCGGGGTGATTTCCCAATTTCTTTCTCTCTCTTTTTTTTTTTTCTTGCTGAAAAGCGTGTTCCTTAAAATGAAACACCTCCTCTGTAATTTCGGAGAACAATATTATAATAGATTTATTCCCCTAAGGATCGTTCTCTGCAACCAATGATGTGCAGCGTAAAGGAACTACATTAACCACGGTTTCCTCTCAAACAGATCCCATCCAGACGTGCCTGCAGCAGATTCACGTGGGGTTTAAAAAAAAAAAAAAAAAAAAAGTGCTGTCGAATTGTTAATCCTGACGAAAACCACCAGACGTTTCCAGGTAGCTCCTGTCCCTCGTGAAAAGGGCTTAACGTCACTTCCATCCCAGCGGCTCGGAGCGATGTGGAGCACCGGCCTCCGCACTGTTTAGTCTACAGACTTCCACTTTGTTAGTTTGTTGAAGTAGCAGACTGACAAGATGTGACCTGACCCCTTCGGATTTCCATTCAGGAGGGAAGCAGCCATCTTGTCTTACAACGTCAATGTTTATGGACTCGTTGCTACCGCTCCCCCGACGACACGACTCCCACACACACACACACACACACACACACACACACACTTTTATTTCCTGCCAGGAGAGTAGAAACGAAAACCTTGGAGGGGACGATGTTTTTTTCTCTGGGAGATGGAAAACTGGTCTTGACATACAAGTACATGGAACGTTTTCACAGGTAGTGTTATATAGGTGTGTTATGCTACACAGATTCAAGGTCCCGTGTCAGAATATCCTCTATCGTTCCCGTCAGAACTCATATTCGCTCTGACTTCCTTTTTCCATCAACAATTTTAGTAAGGAGCTGCCCCTCTGTGATCGAAAAAACAACCGAGAAACTCGAGATCTGACTACAAAAGCAACGACATCACTGAAATCAAGGTGCACTTAAAAAAAATTTACGTCATTCAACCACCGCACAGAAAGTGATTGACAGGTAGAGACAGACAAAATGAGGAAAAAAAAAACTGAAAACGCTCAAACTTCTTTAATAAATATTCGAGGAATAAAGTACTTTACCAACAAAAATAGTACTCCAGTGACAGCAGCAAAGAATATTGCAGCAAATTGAAAGATACATTTAAAGTAATGTTTTTGGGAACTGTCCATTCAGCACCACAAAACTACAATACAAGCAACAAAACTGTTGTGATGGATTGGCCAACATTATAAAGCTATAAAGCAGATAGATCAGTAACAGTGTCTATCATGACCGATAAGTAACGACAAATTGCAGCAGAGAACTGCCAAAGATATGTCTGAGGTTTTTAGTAAATAGTGTTTGCAAGTTTATTTTTTTAAACTGTAAAACGTTCTACTTCACACATACATCCGAATTGCACTTCTCTAGAAAATAAAACAGCTGGTTATATGTTCAATAAATACACAAAACTGCTTTAACTTTTCTTCTGTTTTTGAGAAAGTAGACCTGTAAAAATGTATCCCAGATTAAAAGTGTCCTAATCTTTGGAGAAACCACACCGGGCTGCTGCTTTGCTGACTCATCAGTAGCAGAGCACTGGATAAATTGACTCACAAAAAAAAAAGAAGAATATTTTCCCACTTATCTCTCGAATTGTGAGGAATCCCAGATTTCTGCCTTCATTCATATAGTCGGAGGTGAATTGAATTGTGTTTGTGGTGACATAACACTCATCTCAATACCCGTACGTCTGCATGGCTAGATACGGAGAATTTAAGTCTCAAGGCGATACGCTTCAGATTTTCTGCTACGATCTTGCGAAGTACTTTTTTTTTTAATCGCAAAAGAAAAAGCTTCAAACGGAGCGTGGGGCTCCAGCTTGTTCACGTTTATGTCGTGTTTGTGCCGTGAAAACAAGCCAAAGAGGCGAGGACCGTTGACCTTTGACACCGAGCGGGCCTGGTTTTGACCCGCACACCGAATGACGATTGTTTACCTGCCATCAGACCACAGAGTGTGTCGGCAGGTTTTCCGTCCGCGTTAATCTGAACGGACAGTATTGGGGTTAGAAATCTGAACTCTTGACACCGAACAGAGTGGTTTGACCCAGGTGTTAGACCTGACCGCTACCAGGATCAGGTTTCAGGTTCAACTCATGTTCACACTGATGGTCAGAACACTTAAAGGGATTTTTATTCCAACAAATTATACAATTAAAAAAAAACAACTGAAAAACAATCAGAAAATCTTGTTTTGAAATGATGCTTCTCTGCTCCTGGTTTTCAAAACAGCTAATATTGATGTTATTTGTCCATTCTTTTTTTTTCTTTTTTTTTTATTGTGACATTTTTTCCATTAGCTGCTTTTTCCGTGGTCAGAGAGGAACTTTTAACCTCAAAACTTGAAAGTGATTTCATTAAATCAGCTTTCCATGGCTGGCCTTTGTAAGATGTGATCATTAAACAGTACACAGTGGATTTGGTTGTCATATCCATTAGATTAGAGGACAGCCACACGCCCAGGGCTGACATCTATAAACCAATATTAATCATTCTACATTTAACACAGATACATTTATGTGTAGAAACTGCAGTTACCGATGAGACGGTTCTTGCGAAGCTAAAAATCCGTCCAACAAAGAGTTGAAATGTTGTCTGACAAAAGTCGACTTAAAAATTGACTGATTGTTATACTAAAATGTAACACGAATACAAAGAGAGCTTATAATGGGTAAGTTGAGCTACTGGGCACTTCGAGTCACTGTGTGTTTTTAACCATCAAATAAAATCCAACACTGCGCACATAACAGATGTACACACACACACACACACACACACAAACTCTGTTGGCTCAGCTGCTGAGGAGAGTGATGCGCTGACTCGGGGGATTGTGCGTGTGTGTGTGTGTGTGTGTGCGTGTGCGTGCGTGCGTGCGTGCGTGTGTGTGTGTGTGTGTGTGTGTGTGTGTGTGTGTGTGTGGTGGTAACCAGACAGTTAGCATCCAGTCTGGATTTGACTGTCGCTACGGGATTATACCCCACACACACACACACACACACACACTCTGCAATGACATGATCACTAAGAGACACATAAAAACAGCGATCCACACATATTGCCATGGTTTCTTTCCAGAGACATGTTCTGTACTTAGATTGAGGCAAATTCACAGACGCACACTTTCTCTCTCTGGTATTTGTTTCTCTTGAGCTTCACTGCTTGGATACAGACACGCCCTCACCCAGCAGCTCTTTCATGTCAGACTGTAAAAGGCCACTGAGGGAGGGAGGGAGGAGGAGGATTTGCATGTCAAAGTGTAAATTTGCACTTTGGCACAAACAATTTGCGGTTGGATATTTCTGCTCGTGTGTTTCCTAAATATTTGTTCTCACTTGTTCTGTGTGTGCAGATAGGTTTGCGTGTAGGTTTCCGTGCTGCTGTGTCACACCGACAGAGTGAGTGCGTTTGTGTTTTGTACATAGCCGCGTGTACAGAACTCCTGCCTGCGTTTTTTTACGGTCACGGTTTTTGTGGTCAAGTTGATTTGCCCCCGAGGTGGGCGGGGAGACGAGTGGTTTAATGAACCTTCACAGCGAGCACCTATTAAATCCCCGAGGCATGACCTAATGTAGCTGCAGAATGTAACCTGGATGCGAGTGATGTATAATCATCTTCACCGGGGTTTTTTTTTTTCACTTTCCATCCCATGTGAGCAAGTTTAGAAAAAAAAAAAAAGAGGAAATAAACTGATGCAGAAATGCCTCCTTTGAGCACTGTGCAAATATTTTAGACATGCAAACTAGAAAATGATTGATTTGTGGCCAAATTGAATCATTTACCCTTTTTTCAATTCAACTTTATTTATTTATTTTCATAGAACGTGTCTAAAGTTCAATATAAAAACTACGGTGTATATTCAGCTTTTTGTGTCTTTTTTTTTTTTTACATACAGTAGGACAGTGTTTGGCACCCGCCTGCCTCGCAACACTCCACACACACTCTACCAGAGTCTCCCTCTCTATAAGCCCTAGACGATGAGCTGTCTGATTAGAGCTTCTCTCTGGAGTCTGTGAACGCAGCCTGCAGTCTCCACCACGTGCATGCAAAGACAGATACATCCACACACGTAGACACAGGCGGATACTTTTCAGAGGCGGCTCTTGTATTGTCGTCTCCGCACACGCACACACACACGCACACACACACACACACACACAGTGAGATGCCAGGCTGCAGTCTCCAGTCTCTAAACCCTCTTAGTTCTCATGGAGATAAGAGGTGCGTCTCATTGTTGGCAGACAACAGTCCCGGTATCATCTTATCAGAGTCAATCCAGATCTGAACGAGGCGGGACTGCGGAGTGTGTGTGTGTGTGTGTGTGTGTGTGTGTGTGTGTGTGTGTGTGTGTGTGTGTGTGTGTGTGTGTGTGTGTGTTGGCAGGAGTGGGGGAGAGGAGGGGGCAACTTTGGTTAAGTGGGGGTCCTTTGTCATGCAACAGGTGCTGTTGTCGCTCAATTTGTCTACATATTAAAGACCTCTGAGGGTCGCAGTGTGTTTGCATCAGTCTGTCGAAGAACAAAACAACATCTGACCGCGGAAACCTCGGTGAATAATCCTTCTCGCTCCTTATTAACCGGCTCACAACATAACGACCCATCCGACGTGGCACGTTAAGACGGTCTGTGGCTCATAAACCCTCGGAGCACTAACTCTCACCTCGCCGTCTGTCTCTGAGAGATGACGTCTCCCAAAATCTGTCCACATCACCTAAACAGTAAAAAAAAAAAAAAAAAAAAAAAAAAAAAAAATGCAAATGGTGGAATCCCTTCATTTTAATTCTCTGTCCAGTTGGAGCTAACATCTGCTTTATGAATATTTGAACCTCCTGCTTTATGTGATTACCTCCACTGTGTTTCAGATTCACGATATAGTTGTTCTTCATTTACACATTTATTTCTGTTTCTGTTGTCAGACAGCAGAACAAGTATGAAATAGTCATTTAGTGACTGCTCATTGAAGCTGATGGACAGCAAGGGTCAAATCTTTCTAATGAAAAATCTATGTAAGTCTAGATTCGTTTGTGGGTAACTACAAGTGTGCATTCGCTTAAGTTGTCATTTAAAATGCGAGAAAGTTAGAAGCAACATTAAAAAAATGTCTTCACTTTCTTTCAAACTTTAAGCTTTCACCTTTGCCTGGACCAGCTTGCGTCATTGTTTTGCAAAAACTTAAGTGTTCAAGCATTTTCAGATTTATCCATTTAAACCACATATAAAAGTGGACGTGGCTTCCGTGCCTGTAAAATGAGGCTGAGGCCGAAGTGCCCTAAACTGCAATACCACAGAGTGCCACTAGAGGTTGGATCCAAAAGGGCTCCGGCTCCGTAGACTGCCACTCAACTTCCCTCATGAAATTGGAAGTCAATAAAAAAATATTCCACGTTATTTCGGTGTTGTTAGCTATAGTCACTCCTTATTAGTTTTCTGGCGGTCCATCTGAAAATAATCCCGTCATAACAGAAAATAAAGCTGGAAAAGCCGTGTTTTTGGGGGCGTGTCTGTTTGATTGACAGGCCTGTGGTGCAGTCAGGTTACAGCTACCGGTAGGCGGGACATAGTAACGCCGGGTTTGCAGTCAGATCCACCGCTGGCTCCTCCCCAGCTCGTCCAGATGTGGTCACTTCCTGCTCCAAACCGCTCCTGAACCAGCAAGATGGCGCCGGCTTATATCGGCGTTCACAAACCAATGGGAGACGTTGCCACTTGGTGTTAGGCCGTGTCTGCATAGACAGCTAAAATGAAAATGCATGGTTTAAAAAAGAATAAATCAGTGATAAGAAGTAGATAAGTAGACAGATTTAGTCATATGTAGAGACATGCGTGTTAACGATCTCTTTATATTCTTTTCGCTCATTCAGAAAAAGACTCCAAAGACAAGAAAGCGGCGTCCAGGGACTCCTCCGAGGCGGCTGTGAGAGACGAAGCAGGAGGCGCCGAGGAGTCCGCCAAGGAGGCGAAGAAGGAGAAGAAGGAATCGTCCAAGGAGAAGAAGGAGTCGAAGAAGGAAACGTCTTCCTCCAAGGAGAAGAAGGAGAAGAAGGAGAAGGACAGAGAAAAGGAAGTGAAGGAGTCGGGGGACAAGAAAGTATCCAGGAAGTCATCTGTAAAAGTGAAAGAGAAGAAGGAGCCCGAGGCGGCGGAGGGCTAACAGAAGCGGTGCAATAAGCTCACATGATATGCATCCAGACACACGCGTAAACAAAACACGACAAACATGTCTAAACAATCGTACACATCCGCGCATGTACGCGTATCTATCAACGTATGTATATACAGTGTACGTGTAAACATGTACGAGACCGCGTAAGTCGACACCACGCAGATACACTCTCACATATGCCCTCGACATATACAGTATATTTATGTGTAAATATACTGTATATTTATGTGTAAATATACTCAGTAAAGAAGAAGCAGAGCCATTTCCTCCCAGACGCATATTTACAGTAGATCGTCCAGTAAGAGCTGATCCTCGCACACACACACAGACACGCCTGTGTGTGTGTGTGTGTGTGTGCGTGTGTGTGTGTGCGTGTGCGTGTGTGTGCGCGCTGGGCGACTGTGGTGAGGTCTGAGCCCGCGGAGACTGAGGACGAAGGCAAAATCTTCCTCCTCCTCCTCCTCCTTCTTCCTCAGACATTTCGCTGACTCTCTACCTTCCTCCTCTTCCTCCTCTTCGTCCTGCCTCAGCAGCAGTCGAACCCACAACCCCTGCACCTCCCTAATCCCAGTCAGGCCCCAAAACCACCTCCCCCGCCCACGCACGCTTCTGGATGTGACGTCGGACCCGCCCTCTCGCCCCCTCGCGTGGCACCGGGCCCCGTCGGAGTCGTCCCCCGCCTGCCCGCTAAGAATAAAATTGTCCCCGCCGCGTCCAGCCACCTCGCTGCTTCCGGGTAAATCGAGGCCACATCCTCCAGCCGCTGCCGCCCCCTCTGACCTCCTCCAGAGAGAGCTTCTTTTTTTTGTTGTTGTTGTTAAATCTGGGACACTCAAGGACATGCGGCGGCTGATGGGCACATACTTGCTGCCTGCGGGGTCAAACCTGAGACTGTTTTTGTAAGATGGAAACCAACAGAAGGGCGTTCCTGGAAAAAAAAAAAAAAAAATCAGGATCCCTGCAGTTTGGCACCCCAGATTTTCTGCTCGTCTTTGAGAATATTGCAAAGGGGAGGCTGCTTCAAACAGCTCCTCACCACGATGCTCTCATAAAATGAGCATAAGTGGTGCTCCGAGAGCCTTTTAGCAGCAAATACATATACGTGCAGGTGTTAGAATAAACTTCACGTTGTACTAAATGATGATAAAAGACCGATGAAGCTAGTGCGAATGTTGGATCGCTGGTTTTAAGAAAGATAAAGGAAAAAGCGAAAGTTCTGCCAACATCAGAAAGGTGTTTTGGGAGCGGTGGTTCAAAAACTATCCAAAAAGGCACGAATGCCAGAGTAGACGGGTCCCTTTCACAAATTCGACAGCTTCAGGTCTTTTCAGAAATGGTGCACCTATTTTGGAAAAAGATCCCACGTAGACCGATGACTGAATTCTATTAATTTATTTATAAATTGATTCAAAGAGTCGGATATTTCCCAACCTGGGCTTATCACACCAAAATTGCCTGCATGTTTAGATACCAAGAGGGGGAAGTGAGGAAAAAAAAGAATATATATCAAAATATATACTTGGGTTAACCAATCCTTTCATAAAAACTGGATATAAATAGATAATTACATTGCTGAGAAAGAAATCTTACATCCACAGACTGACGAGTGTACCATGCAGTATGAGATGTGGACGTGTGTCCTGGCTTCTTGTAATGATCAGACTTACAACACACTGTATATGCATCAACAAAGTTTAAAAAAAACAACAGATAGATAGACAGGAATGTACTTGGACACATTAACTGAACCAAAAAAAAGCAGGGTTTTTTTTAAGTTTCATTTTCTTCCAAAATGAAAAACTCTGTGTTATTATTGAAATACATGAAGACACAAATATTGTCACAAACACACACGAACATCCTCGTTTCACTGATTACAAACCAAATCCTGTGATACTGGATTTGTGTGAAAGGCTTCGGACGCGCACAGTCATAGACGCATATAAACTAGTAACACTTTACAATAATACTACATTAATTAACACTAGTTAATGCTGTACTAAAGATTAACTACCAGGTGGATAACGGTTAACTAATGTGTAAATAGTCATTTTATAATCGCATTCAACAAAGAAATATTGATTCACAAATTATAAATACTTTAGGTGTTATTGATTAAATTATTAAGTGTTAATAAAAACAGTTAACGAATGTTTTTGTATCATTTGTTAACTGGTATTAATTCATTCATTGTTTAATAGCTCCCATAAAAGTTATTGGCATGTGTAGCACAATAAATAAATGACTACTCACACACACACACACAAGTTAACTGTTTATTAACAGTTAGTTAATGCATATTACAACATTAACTACGTGTAATTAGAATATCCTCTAAAGAAGCATGTTTAATAGCTTTGAGGTGCATTTCTGCCAGAAATGAAGCTTCTTGACTTCAGCCATAGACGCTGTGCCAGTTCAACCGACGACAATCCCAGCAGCTCTGCACTACACCACAAGTTCCCTACAAGTCATGTCCGGGTGACCGATTTCAACCCTTCTGTCCACTGGGAAACTTTTGTTGTTGTTGTTGTTGTTGTTGTTTTTTTGCTTGTATTGTGAAACGGACGCCTGTTTTGCAGCGACTGTCGACCGATCCGATGGCGATATTTAGAAGAGGTCAAAACAGATCAAACTTGAACTAGCACCAGCCCGTCCCCGGCCAACAAGGAGAGTTAGACATGTCTGTGATGTTTCAGAGGTTCCCATTGGACAGAAGGTACAACACGTTACCGTCTCAGACTACTTTGGATGTTTGTAATGTAGACTAGGTTTTGTAATTGTTGTATTAGTTGTCAGGGTTTACCAGGCTCCTGTTCTGAGTCTGCTTTTATAGCCACGATTCATTCCCAGAGGACAGTTTCTGCACTTTGTCACTAGTGTGCAACCTGTAGAGGATGAATATGAAATAAACCTTATTTATGAAATATTTAGTAATAAAAGTTATCTACTGTAAGTAATCAAAGCCTTCCGTTCGTGATGTACTGTATTATCAATGGTAAAAGGTAATTGTTTACAAAATATACGTGTACATACCATGTGTTTTCCTTGCATGTCTTGTCTTGTGTTCCGCTTTTGTGGAGACGACGTCGAGTAAGTTCACTTTCGCCTGAATCTTTTCTGGTCGGATTTTTATCCAAACGCCTGCAGGACGAATATCCCGATGATTTTTGGCCGGAAGTCGTCATCTGCCAGTTTAAGTTCCCTCCAGGTCGGAAGTCGTGTATCAGTAAATTAACAGTAATTTTTCCCTCAGACTTCTGCACTGGATCGTCTTCCTTCTGCACAGAAGCCGTAAGTAAATCATCGTTCTGAGACATTTCATGTTTGTTTTCACCAACAACAACAACAACAACAACCAATTTCTGTCCACCAGTAAAGTAAGTGTTACTGAAAGAAAGCAGCTGAATTCTCCACTTTGTTCACCACCTAATGTTTAACTTCACCTGTCTGCTGTTTGAAGCCGGGCAGGAAGTATCCAGGACTTTTTCCGGCACTAAGATTTAAGCAAAACGGGAAAGATGTCCGTAAAACCAAAACAATTGGCTTAAAGATGCTAAAATGCTCGGAGCCGCAGCGTCAGATGATAATTCTCGAATAGTTTCCGATCACATCTCATCAATTCATTTCATCTATTGTTAACATAAAACTATTAATCAGAGAAGCCTTGAGGGAAACTTAAAGGTACGCTGTGGAGTTTCTTGAAAACAAACACAGTAACGGGTACATTTCTTCTCCTCCTGCCGGCTCAATAGTACTTTTCTTTAAGTGTTACAGAACACACTTCGTACACATTAAAAGGTCCAGACAACGGAGTCCTTCAAGTCTTCTTCCTCTTCTTGTGTTATAGCTTCCATGTAGCACGCTTCAGCATCGCCTGCCTCTGCAGTCAGAAGAAACTTTACGTTGTCACGCATTTACATATGTCCTCAAACGCAAGATGCTAAAGGCGGATTAAAAAAAAAAAAAAAAAAAATTGCTTTATAGCTCCACACGTGGTCAAAAACTGCTCCATTAAGCTGACGTGTATGAATGTAATTCGATTTCTTTTAGCGTGCTGCGTTTAACGCCGCTCGGCATTTATAGTCATCTTTACTGAGTTTCCTTCTTACATAAAGGACCTTTTCACCGAAGCGAAACCTTTGGATTTCCGACTAGCCATCATCTCTCAAACTCGGCCCGATTCTTACGTTTCCCCGTTTCCTCAGGAGTGTTGCGGACAAAGAGTCAAAACTACCCTAACACTTGTCAGGTTGATGAACAGCGCTCCGTCTGATGACTTTTGAAGTGGCTCCTTTATTTTTTTTCTTTTGTTTTTTTTCTTTTCCTTTCTCTCGGGCTCTGCGGGTGAGATCAGCTTCAGATTGGGTGACGGCGCTGAAGCGGAGCTGCCGCTGTTTAATTTGGCAGCGCGTCCGTGTAGGAGCGCCGCAGATAGAGTTACACCGCCGCAAAAACTCTCTCAATTTTTGTTTCTCTTTCCCACTTGGGCAAATATTTTCGTTTCACTCCCTCAGCTCATATCTGCCGTGACGTTTCTTATTTCTCACTCAAACTTTCTCTTCCTGTTTTCCGTTCGTCTCTTTCTTCAGAATTTCTCATCAATTTCTACCATTTACATCCCTCCTTTCTCTCTCCATATGTTTTGTTTTTTTCTCTCTCTCTCTCTCTCCATCTGTCTCCCCTTATCAGTTTCTTTATTTTCTAACTCAGTTTGGATTTCCATTTCCTCTTTCACTCACTCTTTCCCAATCTCTTTCTTATGGTCTCTATTATGTTCTTTCATCGTCTCTTTTCACTTTCACCCGTTGCTTCCTCTCTTGCGCTGTTTTATCCTTTTTTTTTTCTTTTTTTTTTCCCACCACTCCATCCCCTTCATCTATCAACCCTCACAAAATTACCAGCCGCCCTTTGTTGTTTTCTCTCCTCATTCAGCGCACTTTAGCTCCTTTTCCATCCACAGGAACTTTTCTTGGAAGTATTGAACCTTTTTCAAGAACTCAGGAACTTAACCCCCCCCCCCCCCCCTTTTTTTGTCCATGAGTTTTCCAACTTTAAATCTTTGACCATATTTCCAACCCCTGGGAAAAAAAAAAAAATCTCTGCATCCAAGAGAAATTGTTTTTGATATTGGTTTAGAATAATAAACGTGTCTGGACGGTTTGATGAATGAGTGAATACACCCTCGGTGTGTTACACAACCACCTTTTTTGGGTAACGACGAAGGGAAACAGTCATATGAAATCGATTAAATATAACTGAAGAAATAACGATGAAATGTCACAAAATATTTCCTCGTGTTGGACAGAATTGCGCGCAAGAAAATGGTCCAAAACGTTCTTGTGTAAGGTTGTTTTCCACTCATTTTGACATGTCAAATGGAGCTTACTAGTCATGCAGAGTTTGGTTCAGCTTGCGTAGTAACAAGACAAAACAAATTTTTCATTTCGTCTTTCCCCCTCTAAACTCTTTGCTAAGTTAAAACTGGACAGGCGCAGTGAGTTTTCATTCCGTTTTGTCCACGGCGGTTCCAAAAAAGTTTATTCAAGACAACATCCTCAACAGTGTTGACAAAAAGACAGAAGAGCAGCGCTTTGTTGTGCAATTCTGCTCCGAGCAGAAAAAAAAGAAGAAAAGTATGGAGCTATAAATTTCTGGAAGATGTTGACAGTGTGGTCCGTCTGCACTGCAGCAAACTGTTTTATATCCCAGCGAGGCTGTTGAGACAGTTGAGACTGCACAACATGAAACCTACTCCAGCCATAGTAGAAGTCCCGTATTTCTACACTTTTCCTGTGCTATGATTGCAGTCTTAATATCCAAAAGATAATATTCTTGTGGTTTTAAGTTTTAAAAAACATCTTAATATAGTTTTATATCTCCTCTCTGGAGCTCCACGAAGAACAGGTTGTTTTGTGTCCTGTCTTCTGATTGGCTGACTCTTTCTGAATGTCACATGCCCGCCGCAGGTTTTCTTTGTCTTGGATCTTGCTGGCTCTACGACGGAATGACTGAAGCATGGTAAAACTTTGATAGAGTTTACATGGAAGTTAGTCCTGCTTTATAATCACACCAAAATAGAAATCTGAATATGGCGGCATTAAAACAAGCTCACTACCGACCAAGTGTCTTGCTCAAAGACACTTCGGCACGTAAACACGAGGACCCAAACAGGGATCCAATCGGCGGCTTTAGGATGAGCGTGTCTCCCTTTCTCCCGTCTGAGCCACAGCCGCGCGTTTATATGCTAGATTAATCTGTTTAAAGTTTAATTTAGGACTTTTCTGAATGTCTGGTTTTCTTTATATGTACTTATATCTGATTGCTTTTGTGTGCTGTGTGTTTTCTCTGCTTTTTTTTGTTGTTGTTTTGCTCTGCTTTACTCAGGCTTCTTTTGCAAGCTCAATCTTGATCTCAGTGACATTATCGACTGAAATAAAGATTTTTATATTAAGCATAAAAAAAACACAAAAGAGCGCAAAAAAAAAAGCAAATCAAAATACAGGAAAGGCGTCTGCTGAGAAACCGACTGCTTGAAGACGGCTCTGCTACAAAAGCCTGTTTGCAAATGAACGTTTGAAATGCAACGAAAACGCGGCCACGTCCAGTGGACGTTCAGAGTCACTTCTCTCCCATCAGTCAGCTTATATTTCTCTCATAAAACAAATTATTCAAAATCTTTCTCTCTTTTTCTTCTTGTTTTTCTTGCTTACACTCTTTCTTTTCTCTTCTTTGTCTTTCTCCGTTACTCTCCGCTTGATGTTTTGTATTTACGTCCTCTAAACACTTTCCCAGATTTGGTATTTTCCTCATCAGTAACATCTTTCCTCTTTTAAAGGCCCGTGTCCTGTAAACCGGCTCTGATGCGAGGAACACCCAACAGTTAAAAAAAAACATCAAACAACAATACGTCAACAGTCGAAGTGTAATGTGGCAGCAGCCGCAGTTTGGATTGAATATAATAAAAAGCGGAGTTTGGATTTAGACATTGAGCAGACGTGTCTCGCCGGGTTTCATTTGGGAGCTTATTTCTGTCTCTCGGGGTTTAAGGTGTAAACAAACTGGATTAGATAATTGCCGCATCATTTTACGATTTGAAGACTCAGCAGCGTTTCTCCACGGGGAACTTAAGTGGCTCGGATTTCTTTTTTTTATGTGAATAGCACTGATATCGTGTTTTGATCCCCGGGGAAAATTACCATAAATTATATTTGGTTTCCCTGGTAACGCAGCTACATCATGTTCCCCAAATGATGTTACAACATTTTCTCTCTTGGTTTGTACTTTATGCTCCATTTTGGAGGGCTTATGGTTAATAATTTGGATATTGATGGAGATATTTGCCATGAAAACAATTTTAAAAATGATCAATTTATATTGCCCCTGCAATGACACGTTTTATCGACCTTTTATTTGCAGTTATTTGACAAATACATTTGATAAATTTGTGATAAAAAAAAAATAGAAATGCCATAATATTCTCTGAGATATACTTTTGCGTCATATTTCTATTTGACCTGTTGGTGCACTCGCCCCGATCTTGTCTGGCAGCTGGAGAAAAATTTCCACCAGACAAAACATGATTGATTGATTGATTTAAAAAGCTCTAAATGAGCACTGCAGGACAGAGAAACTTTACAGAAAATAACTCCAAATGAGAAACGGTCAGCCAGCTTAAATCAATAGAACACAAGGCAGCACAGCTGTTAAAAGCACTAGCCACATCAGGCAAATCAGAAAACACTGACATTTAGAAAGGCTCCTTTGGCCAGTCAAGAACTAAGTGTCTAAATATGAAAATCTTTCCTACAAATACATAATAAATGCCAACTATCGAACTCGCCAACTCTAGCAAAGCAACAAGAGGAGCAGGATTTATAGCCATAGGTATTGCCGTCAGGTGGTGTCGTCAGCAAGTGGCAACCAACCGATGACGTCACCCATTGGTTTGTGGACGGCCAATATGAGGCCTCGAGTTTTGATTTTAACTGTCACCATCTTGCTAGTTCGGAGCGAGCAGCGACCATATTTGGACGAGCTTGGTGGGAGGGGGGGGGGCAGACGGTGGATCTGACTTGTTTTTAATTGGAAACCTGAGGATACTACGTCCCGCCCTCCGATAGTGGAAAGTTTACAGCACCTCAGGCCTGTCAATCAAACAGACACGCTCCCAAAAAATATTGACTTTGTATTTCACGAGAGAAGTTGAATGGGAGTCTGTGGAGCAACAACCCTTTTGGAGCCGACCCCTGGTGGCAATCAGTGGTATTGCAGTTTAAGGTACTTCCGCATTTGGCCTCATTTTTCCGACCCGAAAGCTACGTCCACTTTTATGTTCAGTCTGAGGGAAACGACTTTTAGTTCATCTTAGAGGTATTATCACCGGATGACGCCGTCACCTGATAAATGCAGAAGTTGCAGCATCGCCGTTTGGCCATTTGGCCACCAGGTTTGCTATTTAATACCTTTTCTGTATTTCTTTCCAGGAGAGACGGATCTCTGCTGTGTCTTGTGTGTTCACATTCTGGCCCAGAGCAGTAGGTAAGAACCTAAAAACTGAACTGAGGGAAAAACCCTCCTCACCACTGCTATTTAACCATGTTTCATTTTCTTACTTGAGCCAAAGTCTTTGCAAAGTCAATTATGCGCTGAGTGAGTTTCATGACCTCTGGGCCCTTGAAACCTTTAAAAAAAAAAGAAAAAAAAAAAGCATTCCTCGCTTCCTTCCTGCAAAATGCCCTTTCTGAAGATATGCGGCTTCAGTCCGACAGCGGTGATACATGCCAAGAGATTAACTCGTCGCCCGACTTCCCCGTAAGAAACTTGTAAAACCAGGAGATTCTGCAGTGATGGATCCCAGAGCTCCCACACTAATTCAGCAGCTCCTGAGAAACGTACCTCTCTTGTCCTCTGAAAGATACATGGCAAACGCTTCATGTCTTTACATCCTGGAATTTTACACGATTTAGCTTTTTTTACTCAGTTTCCAGAGCATTCGTCTGTTGTGAAAAAGTACAGAAGATAGTTTATAAAAATTAAAAACAAATCTCCATAAAGCTCTAAAATAGCTGCAGTTTATGTACTTACAAGGATGTAAACTGCAAACAATTACATGTTTATATTGCGTAGCTCCACCTTCTGGGCTGCCAGACGTCTGATCGAGGACTTTAGTTGCCAAGAGGAGGAAGCGTTGATCCTTAAACTACCAGAAACACCGGCGCTCCAAACTTATGGATTTAACTAATGCTGAATATTTGTCACTCAATGCTAATATCCCCTTAATTTTGGAGGTATTATTATTCCTTATTTCTTAAATACACCAGTTTGTGGGAAGTCTCTCTCAGGGTGTCCCATGTTGATCAATGATGATGCAGTATTGACTCGAGAGACCGTCCTCTTCGACCAATCAGTTACCGTCTTCCTTTTAGTATCAGATCAGCTCCTGGAAGCTCGATGTAGGTGATGGCTTACTCAAAACTGAGTATGGCGTAGAGTCCACAACTTTTACCCAGCGGAAAACCAACAAAGGAGAATAGAGTCGAGTTGAGGCGTACCACACAGAGGAAAAGCACCTCCAGTGAATCTTGTGTGGCAGCGGGAAGGACTGCGCTTGAGAAGTCAGCTCCGCAAACTGTAGACCGATAATTTCTCGGAGAGAGCGACTTTCAAAACACGGACCGTTTGGGGCCAGGAACTATGACTAGAAACTAAATTTAAACACGTGTTCGTCCATGGGATTCCTGGAAAGGTTCTTGTGGTGGAAACAGGCTGTTGGTGTTGGTGTGGCCTGACTCAGACAGCTGGGTCTAACCTCCCCCCACCTCCCCACCCCTCCGCCTCTCAGAGCCAGACCAACCGGCTGCAGGGGGGGGGTTTTAACCTCAGAGCTGCCGGGGCCCCAGCTCCCGTCCGCAGCCGGTCTCAAGACGGGACGTCCCTCACACCCTAAAAACCTCAGGTCATTCCAGCAAGTAGGAACACGCTCGGTGACCAAAACTCGTCTCGTCACATGCAGTTTCAACGATCCGTCTTCGTCCTCAAACCCACTTTCTACCATCTTTCTGGTCTTAAGTTTCCCGCTGCGCTTTTTGTTGAGGAAATAAGACTCGGTGATTATAATCGATTTCAGCTCCTCACCTTGCTTTTGAAAACGCTTCGCACTGACTTTCTTTTACGCTCTGATTTTTATCCACCCTTAAGATTTTCTTTGAGCGGTTACAGGCAAACTACTAAAATCCTCATCGACGCAAAAATAGGAAACTTGACGTTTGCACCTTCGATTGACGTCTGCAAATTGTTTGGAAATGTTTTCAAATCTAAAGCCTTTTTTTTTTTTTTTTTTTTTTTTTTTTTTTTAACTTTCTTAAAACCGAAGCAGGCATTTTTCTGCAGATTTCTTTCATAGTTTTGTCAGCGAGTTTGAGTCCCTGCAGCACACACTCACGGTCCTACAGCCTCTTTCATAACTTCCCTGCTCACTCCCCGTCTTCGCCTCTAACGTGTGTGTGTGTGTGTGTGTGTGTGTGTGTGTGTGTGTGTGTGTGTGTGTGTGTGTGTGTGTGTGTGTGTGTGTGTGTGTGTGTGTCAGAGCCGGATAGTGTGAGAGGAGGATCGTTAAAGGACGTGCTGGGTCTGCGGTCAGATCAGGTCAAATCCCCCCTTCTTCTCTCTATTGCCATCTAGTGGTTAATATTACAGAAATTCAACTGCACACACTGAGACACTTTTTACATGTAATGTGGATATTTTTTTCCTCTTCTGTTCTTAATTTCAAACCCTTATGTTTTTGTTTTTTTCTTTTGATATTTGTGACTTTTATTTGCACTTGACAATCTTTTTGACACAAACTATCGCTCTGTTGCTTTTCATCTCTTTAAGACACATTTTCCTCTTTTTGACAAACACATTTCCCTTTTGCTCCTCTTCCTCTCTTGTCTTTTTTTTTTTTTTTTTTTTTTTTTTTTTTTGACACCTCGCCTGCGTGTGTTTCCAGCGTGCAGCGGAACAGATCGAGCGACGGCTCAGTTGAAAGCTGCTGGGTGGGTCCTAATTATTTCTTTGAAGACTCGCTTTTCCTCCCCGTCTGAGCTTCTGACGAGCTTCACTTTAAAGAGGCCAGACACACACACACACACACACACACACACACACACACCGTCACGCAACCCGCCTCATCTGTCACATAAGACGTTAATGTTGACTCCAGACTGCAGATTTATGGGAAAGTAATGCTTAAATGTAGACGAGTTTACACGGTGAAGGAGCATGTTGAGTTTGACAGGGAAGATAAGTTTCCTCATTGTTTGCCCCGCACACCTGCAGATATACACACGTTACAGACGTGTAAAATTGTTTTTAAAAAAAACCACACAATTGGAAGTCACTAACTGAGCTTTTTAAGAGGTGACGATGCTACGGTGAAGTTAAGCTCAAAACAACTTGGTTAAGTTACTTGGTAAAGTTTCGGGAAAAATCATGGTTTAGTTTATAATGAGTTCTGTGTCGGAGGATGTTTTGGTTCGACAGTGTGTGCGGTAAAAGTTATGGAACTGTCCGGTGTTAAAGTCTAATGTTTTGTCAACCCATCCATCCACCCCGACCTCCTCCCAACACCGACTTCATTGCTCTATGACAACGTCACCTGGCTTCCCTGTTTGATTCCGTTATAATTACTGTGGCCGCTAGAGGGCGATGTCAGTCGACCGTAACCACGACGTTTTAGGGCATTTTCTGAACAGATGGTGTCTCAGATGAACACTTGACGATGTCGCTTGACAATGAAACGTCAAATATTTTTAGCTGTGGTTACGATTTAGATAATGAATAAGCTGCAATTGTAAAAGAAAAATCACTTCTTTTAAATGAAGAAACAAAAATAGAAACCCTCAGCTCACTGTTGGTCCTGTCATGGTCACATCGGTGTCCCCGAGAGGATACCCCAAACCACAGTTTGGAAACTACTGACCTTTGACCCTTTCAAAAGCCCCAACTGGTTCCTGAGTAGAACTTTGACAGCAACACAGACTTGTTTATTTTGATAAATTAGTGTTATTAGAAACACATTTTGGAATTAATGGTGAGAATACAAATATTGCACGACTATTCAATTCAACGAGGCTTCATCGGCATTAAGTTTGACCTCAGACCATGTCAAAGAATTTACAGTACATCAACACTGTGCTATATATCCAAAAGTATGCAGACATCCACGTCTGTGATTGTGCTCTTGAATCTTCTACTGTAACAACTTCTACTCTTCTGGTTTCAGGCTGTAAGTCAACAAGAGCTGTATGAGAGCAGTCGGTGTTAAAGTTCATTCAAAGGTGTTCGACGGACTTTAGGTAAGAACCCTGTTAGATAAAGTTCCACAGGAAACAGGGAAAATGTTTCTTCATGGTGCCGACTCTGCATTTTTAAAACAGGAAAGGGACAAGCAGTTGTCACAAAGCTGAAAACACATAATGTCTATAATATCATGGCGGTGCATTAGGATTCCCCTTCATTATATTTAAGGTGTAAGGAACAAACCATGAAAATCATCTCCAGGTGTCCACATGCTTTTGAACATAATTGTAAACTTCGTAGATTAAAACGCATTTCAAAAGAAGCAATGAAAAAACTACTTAAAGTATAAAACGAGAAATACTCAAAATCAGAAAAAGATGGGAGGAAAATTCAGATTTTTGCATCTAAAATTTAATTTAAAAAATAATTCAACAATAACAAAAAAAAATCTTTCATTATGATAATAATGCTGTGCCACTAACTGTTTGACCAAGAGGAGATCCAATAAATCCATAATGAGACGAACAGACTGGATATTTTTAGAATAAAATTGGGATTTTTTTTGTTTGTTTGTTTGTTTGTTTGTTTGTTTGTTTTGTTATTGTTGTTTTTTTTCTTCAAATTTGTGATATTTGGCTTCTGCAGGAGACACACGTGTTCTACTTGACTGCAGTCCTCTATTCCTTATTTGTTTATGCATTTCAAAAAGGCATTAACTTACCACGTGGAGACATGAAGCTCTCCTGGCTTGTTGGTAATGAAACTGGATCCCTCAGAGGGAGTTTGCGCTCTCGCTCGCTCTCTCTCTCCCTCTCTCTCTCTCTCTCTCTCTCTCTCTCTCTCTCTCTCTCAGCTTTACAGACGCTCAGCAGCAGACAAACAGAAGCAGATATGTTGTCATCACTGAAAACTTAACAAAAGGAGGTCTGGAGGGTTTCTGCAGGAGACCTGAACCGCAGGACCAAGAGACGGGTCCGCGGAGTTTGGAGGAGGCTTTGGAGAGGGGGCAGGAGGAGGTCCCGGGTTTCACAGAGGAGGCAGGACTTTCTGGCTCCGTGGTGCGCTCCGACACCAGAGGTCCGCTTTAATACCAGAGGAGGAGGAGGAGGAGAAGCAGATTGACTTTTTACGCTGCTCAGAGAAGAGAGAGGCTGCAGTCCGCCCCTCCGTCCTGGACAGTCGGCTTCGAGCATCCATGTGTCAAACGGACTTCTGGATCGGGCGCGCAGAATTAGACGAGTCCGCTGCTGGAACAATCTTCACTTGCTGACATGTGTAAGGGGGGAGTCATGACTTTTAAAACACCCCAGCTGTAATAAATCTGCAAGTGTGTGGGGTTTTTTTTGTTTTTTTTTTGTTTTTAATATAAGCTCCAATCACCTCGGACACTTTGGTTTTGGACTCTTCTGGCAGCCTGAGTGAATTGAAATCCATCTTCAAACCTCTAAACGCCTCCGCTGCTCCTCTCAGGATCCTCATATCTTCAGGGATTTGGGGCTGATTTTTTTTTCATAAATGGTTTTTAATCGATCCACGCACTCCTGTTATCTGCGCAGGACATGCGCAGCCCCGCTGTCTCCTGCCTGTCGGCGCGTCTTTGTCATTTTAATGCCGCTGTAATCGCCGCACGTCTGTGTGATTGTCGCTTTGCATTTCAACGCAAACTGATAAACTGACCAGGTTTTCTCTCCTGGCTGCAACACAGACGAGAAAATTGCGAGATAAACGCAGATTGGGAGGATTTGTTTCATTTGATCTTTTTCCCCCCCTTTGGATTGTTTTTATTTTTCTATTCCTCCGTTTCACCCAACTCTTTTATTTTTTTTTTTTTTTTTCCTGGAGCGATCCCGAGGATGTTGCCGCGCTGCTCGAACCCTCCCTCCTGGTCCACCTGTGGGTTTTTCTTCTGCTTTTTGTTGCTGCTCCAAACGCCCCGGTCTTCCTCTCCGCTAATTACAGGTAAGATTAAAGGGATCATACGGCTTCATAATAACACTTCACAACACCCACCGTGCGTAAAATCTACCCAAACCCCTGGTTATTTAGTCTGCTGCGGCGTCTCCGTGATCCTTCAGCCTGTTTTTTACTCTGCCGGAGGCAGTGCACCAAAAAAACCAAAGTCACTTCAGCCTCTGATCACGCTTAAAGTGGTGGTAAAGAGCTCACGAAATGTTGGCGATAACCTCCAGGTTAGTGCATGATCACCAGGAAGCAAAAAAATAAATCGACGGTATGCGGAAAAATCTATTTTATTTTTGAGAAAAGTATCCAAAACTTCCTCTTAACTTTGCATCCTCGCTAATTGTTATTTTAATGTTGCTGTTTTTATTAGATTTTTATCCTGTCCTAATTAAGAGGGTTAAATGTGGAGATTGTGTACAATTTTCTTGCCGAAGGCAATATTAATCTAAAGTGTAGGAGTTGTGACATTTTGGCACTGGATGATGAACTTTATCCGGGTTATCCTCTCCGCACCACCCTGCAGGGATCTGGTCTGCTTCTGCTCCAGCCAGAGATTAAAAAAAAAAAAAAAAAAAAAAAAAAATCAACCAAAACCCACACTGGCACACTTGTTCTCTGCAGCAGAGCTTGTTATTTGCTGACATCTATCACGATGACACGGGTCAATATCAAAGTAATCTATATCAAATTGAAGGAAATCGCACAAGGATTTGAATCCTCAGGATGAAAGGTCTGCGTCAAATTAAAAGCGATCTTTACGCAAAATTGGTTGTTTGCGTCACTTTGGGCTATAATTAACCCCTTTTTTTTTTCTTCTTCTTCTTTTCTTTTTTTTTTTTTTTAAAGTTAAAAGCAGGCTGTAAAGTGTAAATCACTTTCCTCAACCAGCTCTAATTTAACAGCACCAGTCTGTGCGGCCTCTCCTGCGTCTTTCTCCGGGTGTAAACGCGCTGCGCTCGCTCCCCCTTTTTTGACAGGCCACATTGCATCATGTGATATCGTTTGTTTGCCCCGGAGCTCAGTTGAGGAATGAAAAAGAACAGAAGCGGAGTGAATGATGCGGCGTGTGTGCGTCTTATCGCTGGGTAAACGGCAGCGCGAGGAGACGTTAACTCCTGCGGACGACCTGCTCTCGTTGACCTGGCCTGGCGCTGTGAGGAAAGGACGTTAAGATCGGTTTCATTCGATTTGTTATTTATTCGGTTCCTCCGGCGGTCGTTTGGGTTGTTTCCGTGACAGCAGTAGATGCGTTTCGTGATAAATTCATTAAGAAAAAGAGTAAATCTGATTCAGAACAGAGCCGTTCATCTTTGAACATGAATTAATGACCAGAAAAGCCAGGAGTGACTTTATGCACATCCGCTCCTGACCCGATAGGAATAATTCTGATTTTTTTAAGGGCTTCCCCTCTTCTTGGCTGTTATTTATTTATTTATTTATTTATTTATTTTCCTGGAGCAAACGAGGTAAGATGGGAATCAGATGGAGGGACAAAACCTGTACCAGATGGGTCTGTCTGGTCAAACATGTGCATCTGTTTGAGTTGAAAACAGGGCAGGACACCAACCGCCACCTCTCCGTATCGGCCGAGAAGGCTAAACCATTATGATCCCACAGAAGATCGTATTCCTCCACCTGGCATCTGAAATATGCACTGTATCATCTGTCTATTGTCTGTTCGACCACAGAGCAGGAGGTTCGGAGTGGTTCGAGGTCTCGTAGTGGAGCTGTTGAATGTGTCGGAGCAGCAGGTGGAGCAACAGGTACAGAGGTCGTCCTGTAGGCTGCAGGATTATCGACGGTGCTCATAACCACAGCAGTGCCGGTTTAAATCGCATCGCACCGATTGCTGAGATTTCATCCTCCTCATCTCCTGCTGCCTCCTCCTACTAGGGCTCGGGGTACGGAAATCTTATGACCCCCCCAGAGTGTTTCACCATTGATCCCTGTGAAGTCTGGAAAGTTAGTGACGTTTAAGCTGCAGGAAAACCTGAGTGAAATAAATACAAATTTAAAAAAAAAAAAAGATTCTATGCAAACTAAATTAGTCATGTTTAATATCCCTCATATGTCTTGATTGGACCGATTTCCCATGCGGTATTTCTTCTTTTCCAAACAGCCTTGTTTATTCAGAAACAGTGGAGGAATGTAACAAAAGTACATTCAAATACAGATTTGAGTTACCTGCACTTTACTTGAGTGTTTTCATTGTTGACCCAAGGTGGGAAATAAGTCAACTTTTGACTCCGCCGTATTAATTTGAGTTTAAGTTTAACTTGGACGATAAAGAAGATAGCGAATACAAAACATATAATAAGCTCGCAAAACCTGTTAGTTTAAACTCCTCGTGAAAGTAGCTCCAACGTCATCAACTGCGCCAGTAAAATATGACACTTCTGAAGTCTTTTCATAGTGCAGTATTAATACTTTTACCTTAAAATGTGCATAACATCCATTTTTTAAATGTAAGCAGAGACTTCGAGCAGTAACAGCGCAATAAAAGTGCGCGGCGTATTTGTTTACGGGACCGAGAGGGTTAATATTTGAGGACTAAAACTCCGAGCCGGGCTATACTCGTATTTGACATTTAGCTAACTTACTCATCGGAGCTTAATGAATCGAGGTGCCTTTGTGAGACTGAAATGGAAGCGGGTGTCAGAGCCAGATCAACGTTTCCAATCGGAGACCGCGACCTCCAACCGAGGAGAGGTCACGCGGTTCGGAGTCTCCACGAGCTCGAAAAATGACCCCCGAGCTGCTTCATCCGATTATTTGATCCGCCTTATTTCAGCTTATTTGTTTTTTTGTTTTTTTTCCCCCTTTAACGTAAATGTTTTGCAGCGGTTGATTGATGCAGAGTTTTGAAGTAAGGACCTGCACATCTATCGTTAGAACCTAAAGCATTGACGGCTGTCAGTTTGGATATGGGACAAACAAAGCGGCTTGAAAAACAATAGAGGAAGGGCTTTTTTTTTTTTTTTTTTTTTGTCAGACTAAGAGGCCTCAGAGTCCCCCGCCTAACCCCCTCCACCCCCACCCCCACCACCCCCACCACCACCTCACCCTCCCCCGACACTTACAGCCCTTGCCAGTTTAATTACGCTCGAAGGTTGTAAATTTTACAGTGGCGGTGGAGTCGGCAGGGTTTGCCTGCTCTGCCCCGAATCCGCGGGCCGGTTTACTGCCGAGCTCGGAGGGACAAAAACAGACGGCACGGCCCGCTGCTCTGAGGATCTATTGTTGTGGAGCGGCTTCTGAGTTTACTCCATCACAGGCCCGACGGAAACCCGCTGACGCCTTTTAAGCTGACGCTCCTTCTCGCTACGCCTTGAAAGCTGCTCATTCGCGCACGTCTGTAATTTTGCAGCGATGCGGCGGCAGATTTACGACCCACGTTCAGAGTAACTTTGGAACCGACGCTCGAGTTCAGACAGGGGTTCGCAAAAACTGCTGCTTTCTCACTTTTAGCCGCCTATCGTCAGTTTCGCCCGCCGAAACGACACCTGTCGCCCGCGGGGTTTACCGGCTGCAGCTAACGAGCTAATGTAGCTAATGTCAGCTCCACGAGTTAAAAAAAAAAAAAAAATGTTCTCCAGGTGACTTATTTTGAAGTAAAGAAAACTTTTTTAAAACAGCTTTTACGTCTTTGTAGCTGCGTGCACGATATCGCGCTAGTGTCGACATCTCGGGACGCTTTTGCTTTACGGGATAATCTTGCAAGTATTTTGCAGCTTACGGTTTACGTACGGCTCTTTTATTTAACAGTTAAGTTTGACTTTTAATATTACAACAGCACGGAGAGTTGCTGATGTGTTCGTCAAACATAATGCCGTCTCTGGTAATGTTGCTGGTTGCAGCGGTCTGAAACTTCCGACAAAGAGCCGGACAGAGCCGAGCGTCCAGGAACCGGCTTTCACACATTGGGGAAATACTCCGCTGTAAATGTGTCGAGCCCCAGCAACTGAGGAATTACATTTGGAAACGCTGTAGCTTGGCTGCTCCTATAGAAAGTATACGCTAAATAGCCAGAGGTGCAAATGTGTCTTTCAAGTGAATCGTATTTGAGCAGATGAATATGCTATTTAATCCAGGCGTTACAACACTTTTGCTTTTGTGCTGTCTGGTCGTGGAAAGAAGAAAACCGGCCCGCGAACTCTTTAAATGTTGAATCGCAGTCTAACATTTGGACGCTCTGGTTTCTGAGTTATCGACGTCACAACAAACCGAACAGTCCTCAGGTCAGAGGTCACACCGCGCTGATGAGAGAGCCACCAAATGCTGATCTCAGTCTTTTATTTAATGGTGGCATGTTCACGACCCCCGTGCAACACGTTCAGGTGCGGAAGCGCTTCGTCGCTGCGCGGTTGGGAAACGCTTACTGGACGAACATGAAATGATCCTGATGGAGAAGCCGTGTCAGTGAATAGAAACAGGGAGTAGTTTTGACACTCAAACCGAGCTGCGATGACGCCGCTTCAACCCCGAGCTCATGACGATAAGCTCCTACCGGGAGGGAAGTTTTTACTTTACCGAGTCAGAACAAGTCCGACACATAAACAAACAGCTGAGCGTCGGTCCGGACTTCGTTTCTTTTTTTTTTTTTCTGCTGCAGCAGGAACTGCTGGCTCGGAGATGTTGACATCTGTCTGCTTCTACCCATAAAGCCATGTGTTTGGGGTCGTTTCCTGCCGTTGGTTCAGATTACATTTGCACTCGTAACCAACTGACGTTTTTTAAGACCTCGGTTTGAATGTCAATGCGTTTACCTGGGCCGACTAAAGGAAAGAAAAACTGCAGAAAACGCCCTTAATTAAAGGCTGATACATGTCAGCAGCTATCGATATTACAGATATAACTGCGTCACCGTGTTGTCCATCGCAGGTACCGAGGCCAGCTGTGAGAACGAAGGAGAGGTCCTGCACATCCCCAACATCACAGACAACCCCTGCATCACCTGCGTCTGCCTGGTAAGAAACGACATCTTCGCTGTCACGTGACTTTTGCAGTTATCGGCTGCCGTCACTCCCGTCGAATGATTCGACGCCCTTTCTGTTTGCTCTTCGCACCTTGACATGTAATTGCTGCCTCGGACCGACTGGATATGAAATGACCTCTCCAAAGCGCTGACACTAGTATTTGTAAAGCTGATTATTGAGCTTTGCTTGGTGTTTATCTTTTCTCGGGGCGCGAAAGATTTTGTGACAAAGAGAGAGGTCTTTGTAAAGCACGGTTTTGGAGGAATTTAAAGTCAGATGTGGGGATTGTTTCATTTAATGGCACATTTTTTTCGGCATTAAATACATTTTTATTAGCTTCGAAATTTTGCTCAAAATGCTTGGAAACCTATTTATCGGAGTGGAATTGGACGTGATGGTGCAACAGTAGTTTATAGCACATAAAGTGAGGGTTGTAGGGTTTTATGTTTTTTTTTTTTCCAGGCAAGTGATTTGCGAGTGCAGGAAAGCCACTTTATAATGCAACTTTTTTTTGACCATTTTTTTCAGGATTTACAACAAACTTTCAGTGAAACTCGATGTGGGGATTGTTTGTTTTAACAGACGCGCCTGTCGTCACGCTGTCTTGGCTCGGCCCGGCTGTTAAAGCCAGCCTACAAAACGTTAGGGGACAACTCTTTCCTGGAACATGTGCTCTTTGACCCCTGACCCCCCCCCCCCCTCTCCGCCTCCACCTATACACTGCTGTAGAGGCCTTTGTTTTAGGGAGATGAGAGTGGACCGACGGTGCTTTTCTGTGTCACTGCCTCGACATTGGCTGACAATTTGGAAAGTCTTTTTTTTTTTTTGCTTTCTTACTGAGAGATGTGCGGCTGATACCACTCTGACGTTGCTATGGTAATTATGAAGCCCTCAGCAGCAGCCGATGAAACAATAGGGATGAGCATTCAAGCTAAAATACTGTTCGATATTCGCTGGGAAACTCTTCGACTGTTCTTCAAAGACCGCCTTAACCCTTTTGCATTTTTCTGCTGTTTGCAAATCTCACAGCACCGTGCACATTTTAGCTGATCCCGGTGGTAACGTGTTCTTCTCCTCCGTTTGTTGTTAAATCGCGGTTGGTAAACAGCTTTTAGGTGCATTACCGCCACCTTCTGGCTGTGGTGTTGTATTACTACCAGGCAACGGTTAAGATAAGATAAGATAATCCTTTATTCGTCCCGCAGTGGGGAAATTTGCAAACAAACAACGAGGGAAATTGTTTTTTGATTTCTTGTTTTTAAATGACTCCTCAAAAATCTGAAAATCAGGACCCATACCTTGGAAATAACCACCTTCGGTCTGTCCAAGAGTAATTAAGTCTTTCTACCAGCTCCTCTAAAACTCACCGATCAACATGTTATACCTTGTTCTGGTAAATCCGTACAAAAAACTGGTGTAAACAACAAACATTGTGGTTTTACTTGGGTCACGTGCTGGACTGGCTTTTGGCGATGTGTTGCTGCTTCATGAAGTCTTATCCTCAATCTCAGGTTACCTGGCAACCAGCGGAAACCCCTGGACACACTAAGAGAGGTATCCAATAAAGCTCATTACCATATTTTCCAAAATGTCATAAATTACATTTAGAGGTCGATGTTCGAATCAAACCGAACAAAGGTCGTATGACATGCTGTCCAGCTCTGTCTCCCTGATGTCTCTTGTGTGTCTTTGCTGTCCAGTTGGTATCAATCAAACAAACTGGAGATAACTGCACACTCATGGACAGATTCTCTCTGTGAAGGCAATCATTGGGTTGTTCTTTGTTGTTCACACTAATCTGAAAGAATTTTCCTGAGTAAGACCTGCAGGCCAGGTTGGACCAAAGTTAGCGTGACTTTAACGTGGTCTGTTTTGAAAAGCTTCAACAGTTTTTGGACGAAGACGATCCAAAGTTTAAAAAAAAGTGTGTTTTAAAAAAAACGAATCCTTAGATTTACTTCCACATTGAGCCCCGGCTACTGTTGGGTCGTTTCATTGGCTCCTGATTGGCTGCTCTGTGGCTCCCCTCTGCCCGAGGACTGACTGAGCCGTCCTCTGTGTTATCAGGCAGACATCAGCCGAAGCCCTGCTGAATGCTATCAGTCATCAGCAGGCAATGGCCCGTCCTTTCATCTCCGCTTTAACCCCCCCCGTCTCACACACACACACATCCCCCCCACCCCGCACACACACACACTCATAAACGTACATACATTCAGGGCGCCGTCCTTATTGAATTTGGCCTTCGTTTATCTCCTAAAATCCTTTTTTTCAATCCCACACATGACGTCTTTCTTTAGCTTCTACCACAAATTTGTATCAGTCAAACATCATATCATTTACCTGTTTGGTTTTATAGTTCCGTTTTCTTTCTAACAAATAATATATTTAACATATGATCACTAATTTATTTGTTGAAATGAGAAAAATGGGTGTTACTGGCAATAGCTAGGAATCTATTGTTAAATAACAGCTAGAAAACATAACTGATACCTGACTAATGTAGGTGATACTCTGTTTTAATATTTAGTTTTATTATTATTTATTATTATTATTACTTTCTGTCCCGGTCACGATTCTGCTCTCTCAACTTTTTTTTATCTTGTAGCAGGAAGCCAAACGAATTTTTGATGCCTTTTGCCATAAAAGCCAGTTCGAATTTAAATATAAACTGAATTATTTTTAACCAGAAAACAATGAGCCTTGCATGTGCATGACCCCAACATATTCTCAGGTCTACACTTCCAGAAAGGCTCCTGTGTCGCTGGAGGGGGGGGGGGGGTGGGGGGGGGGGGGGCTTTGGTGAGCCACCAGGGCTCCAGTGTCACTCATACATGGAAGAGTAAAGGGGGGGTGGGGGGGGTGGCTCCTTAGTTGGTCCAGCGTACCTGCTAATGGCCCTGTGGGTACAGACACACACACACACACACACACACACACACACACACACACACACACATGTATATACACACACACAGAAGATCCATTGTGTGTGTCCGGGTGAGGCCGAGCGCTGTAATGGGGCCAGGAGTGGATGTGACTGACAGACTGACTGACAGGCAGGTCGCCATGACGATCGGTTATCTCGGAGAGAGTCGGCCCATCTCCGTCACGCTCTTCATCGTCCTCCTCTATCTGTCTGTCCATCTCCGTGTCTTTTTCCACTCTCTCATCGGCTCTTCGTCCCCTCCCTCACACTCAGGTTGGCGCCTTCTTTTTTTTTTTTTCTTTTTTTTCACTCCCATCACTTCACGTCGTTACAGTTTTCTCTCTCGTCCACCAAAACCGTTAAATCTTTTTTTTATTTTTTATTTTTTATTCTGTCAGCATCACGTGGGAAGAAAAGATTGTTGCTGGAGGATGTGTGACTTTGTCTGGATGATAGTTCGGCTCGTTGTTCTGCTCACATTAAAGCACCACCGATAACAAGTGTTTGGTAACAATCAGGACATCTCAGACAAACTTCTCACCATAAGAATGTAATGAGACTCAACAATGTTAAAAACTCTCATTTTATCAAATATTTATCAGTCAGTCCAGGACAGTACAGGTCCCTGCTTTTCAGTTTGTCATCAGGCAACAATAACATAACTTGAAACTATTATTTAAGGAGGAAAATATAGACATTATTAAAAACATAAATATCGATGCAAAAAAATGATCGAGGTGATGGTTCCTCCAAGAAGTTGTAGAGAAAGTCGGGAGCTTTAATGGGCCGCAACCAACTTGTTCTTCATTTTTAAGCAAAGTCCAATCAGACAGCGTACAAAAAGAGAAATCTGATCATTAAGGCTGTTCATACCGGCAGGAATGCGAATTTGTGACAGTTTCTGCAGTTAAAAAAAAAGTTTTAAATAGATTTACATCTGTTCATTCTTCAAAAAAAAACAAAAACACAATGGATTCAAAACAACAAAAATATATATATTTTTAAATTGGCACGACTGCTTTTAAGGTATCAAAATATACGACTGTAGTAGGTAAACTTGCACAGTGTCCTATTGGGATGTGATATTAGTTTAATAGCAGAACATTCTTCTCTTTCATTCTTTCACTCCAACATTACAAGCACCAACAATAGGGAAGGTCAAAGGTCAGAAGTCCCAGCAGCCCGTTCATTGATCAAACAAACATTCCAGTGGAGCTATGTGGAGAGACGTTTTACACTCGGTAGCTGTGATCGATCTGAGAAGGTCAAAGGTCGTCCTCTGTCAGCATCTCACATCAAACAGTAGCTGATCAATACGGGAGGGAGGGGGAGGGGGAGGGGGGGGGTTACCTGGCAACAACCTGATAACACTGAACCAACACCAACTCTATTATCTGCTATTTTTCATTCAAAATAAACTAATAATAAGAAATTATATATAATAATATATATATATATATATATATATATATATTAATAAATATTCTTACATTTTATACACATTACAAGGACTTCTACTCGTGTTTTTTTGAAAACTTTATTTTACTCTCAGACCTTCCTCACCAGTCACCTGTCAAAAACATAATCTGCTATTCAAAACGTATTAATCACTGTCACAAAAATGAAGTGATCAATCATCACAATCACAGAATAATTACCTGACATTGAAAGCAACCTGAAGTTGCAGCCTCGGAGCTTCCTCTATTTGATATTCTGCACTGTCTATATCTATAAGTGTAAAGGGAAAATTAATTCATGGCTGGATGCTATCACATTAGAGGCCACTGTAGTACAATAAACTCATCACATGCAGTCGCTGCAAACTACTGCCGCGTTGTCGCACTTTGTTTGGACAGTGCGGAATAAGATTCTTTAACATCCCTTAAAGCTACTAAAAGGAGAAAGAGGTTGTTTAAATGCAAATCGTTCAGGCTCCATCTCGCTCTAAGATAAAGTCAACACACTGCACGGTGTTGTATGTCACCCGTCCTCTACTACAGCAGCGCCGAGCTGAGGTTGTGACTTTGCCTCCAGGAGAACCGGCCGCAGAATCATCCCCATCATGTTCTGCTCTCTCGTCAGGAAAAAAAAAAAAAAGTCAACCTGCTGAAACAGTTTTGGAAACCGTCTCCCGTCGGCGTCTTTTCTCAGGCCGTCTCCTCCCTAAGCTGGCGTGGCTCCTGCTCTCCGGCGGGGGCGGGGGGGGAGGGGGGGGGGTCGCGACCTGTATGTTTTGGAGGGAGGGTGAAAGGTGAAAGGTCACAGTGGCAAAGGGTCATCGAGGTTGGAGTCCAAGGGCTTAAGTGGGCCTTTAAGCTGAGAGCTCCTCTCCTGATTTCTCTATCTTTCACCATGACTGAGGGGAAGCAGGAAAGAGAGGAGGAGGAGGAGGAGGAAGAGGAGGGGGAAGAGGAGGAGGAAGAGGAGGAGGAGGGGGAGGAGGAGGAGGAGGGGTGTTTGACTTTTAGATGAAACAACTCAACACTTCAGAGGAAGTGAGTTTAAAGTACAGTACAGGAGATATTAGCAGCAGTTAGGCTTGTTGAATTTTAATGAATAAAATAAATCGTCGGCGAAAGATGAAGAGGACGTGATGGATGTGGGCTAAAAGATAAAGACAGGATTTGAGCGATGATGAGGAAGAGTGAAGAAGAAAATGAACTGAAGCAGTGAGCACTGTCGCCTCCTAGTGGCAGAACGACCCTACCGGCATGCAGATGAGGATAATTTTTATTCATTCAAGCGGAAGAAAAAATCATTTAATGTGAATAAATGTATGAAAGAACTGAGATGTACAATATTTAATTCTTTAAATCATCAGTTTTATTTCAAAAGCGGTCTTTAAATTTGTTGCCCGTGAGGTTGTTTTTGCAGTTTCTGTCCAGTAGTGTGATGCGGAGTAAAGAACCTGCTCACTTATCATCAATAAATGCCTACAATTTGATAAAGTACAAAAATAATTGATGGAAAACATTGCAAAATAAGTCATATTTGGACATTTTTTTTGACAATCGCGGTGCTCATTGATTTCTGTAATATGTGAAGGAAATAATGCCCGTGTTGGTGTTAAATGGTCATTTTGTAAGTTTGGGAATTTTTTTTATGTTCATTACTCACAAACAGGAAGTTCACTGCTGTTTCTTCTGGTTATGTAAAACTGCCATGACATGATATTTTTTATGATCTGTACATTAGCAATTTAATATTTCGAACGTCGCCATACGTAAAACATGTGCTTGACATTTTGTTCTCCGAGGCCAAGGAGTCAACATCAACGTGTTCTCGGTCAACAATGTCGCTGGAGTTGACCTTGACCTTCAATAATTAAGTTAGCAAATGATTGAATTGAACTGATTGAGTTAAAAGATTTCCTTGGAAACAATCAGATTACACTATTTTTGCGTCCGCGATGTTCAGCGATTTAGAAGTTCAACTGGGAGGTCGCTGAAATATGAACAAAAATATTCATCTTTGACGCTAAAAACTTGTATTTACTAAATTTCAACTAAGATCTTTGGCGACAGTTTTTCAACCACACCACTGTAATAAAAAGCAAGTACGATGATGCAAACGTGTTTTATAGGACAACTGGTTGAACGTATATGTATAAACTGTTAAATTACTTATTAAATGGAAATCCTTGTATCCTTTTACCGAGAGACAAACAAACACAAAGCGCTTTTCACTTTCCCTTTGTCCGACGCACACGTATGGGCATACCAACGCTTTATCCCTCTCTCTGTGTGTGTGTGTGTGTGTGTGTGTGTGTGTGTGTGTGTGTGTGTGTGTGTGTGTGTGTGTGTGTGTGTTGGGGGGAATGTGGTGGTCGTCGCTCTGCAGCAGACAGTCGTCCAGTCAACCAGCCTCGGTGCCGTGGTGGTATGTCGAGTGTTTATAAGGCGTGGTGACCCGTTGTGACCTTTGACCCCCAGACAACGAGGGTAGTGGCGGAGGGAGGGTTACATGTACTAACACCACTCTGTGCTAATGGATAACAGGAGAGAGAGAGAAGGACATGACCTTGGAGGCTCTTTGACCGAATTGTTCCCAGTACTTTAAAGGGACATTCCAGTGTTTTCATTTTTTTATTGTTTTTTATTGTTTTTTTTAATGTTTTATAGCCAATCTATTACACATCACTTTTATTTTACACGACAGCAGGCCGTTCTTTTAAAGGGTGACTTTGCTTACTTTCAACTGGGTCCCTGTGGTTAGAAAATGAGAACTATCACTGTACGAAGTATATTTTTACTTGCTTACATCTCGCAAAACCAGATGATTTTCGTCTGATGGACTTTTGCAGAATTCAGGCTTCATTCATAGATCTGTTCAGGAAACCTGGATGTCGTACTGAGAGTGCGTGAGGTTCTGGCGTCATCGCGCCAGCCGTACTCACGTCCTGGTGTTCATTATCTCCGTTCTTCTGTCCTCCCTCTCAGTGTCACCACGTGTTCTGATGATATATTATTTTTGGTATTTTATTTGTGCCATCCTGTGACAAATTCCCACCTTACAGTAAACGGGGCCTTCGTTCAGGTTTTGCTTCAGGGAAAGTCAACAATCATTCACATCATCCATATCCCAAGTTATCTATCTGTTGCTTCTTATTTCGAAGCCGCTTACACTCCTCTGTCTGAAGATTTAAAACTGAAGCTATTGGACTGCTTTGGCAGCACCTGTTGCTGCAGAGATGAAAAGCAGACGACGTTGCCCATCCACTATCGTACTGGGCTGTTTCACAACATGCTGCAGCTTCGTCCTGTCCTGTGCTCTACAGTTGACCGGACTCGCCTCCCTGGTCCGGATTATAAACAAGGTTGAGATGGATGGTAGTCAAATGATCCTGTGAGTCCTCAGAGTGTAGGAGGTTTCCAGAACTCGAATCTGATTGGACACAGCACGTATTGTCTGAGCCAGGAGCTTCAGATGTTACAATTGTCCATTCACAGAAAATAATTTTGCCTGATACAACCTCACTTTCCCCGAACATCGACCCCCCCTGACTTTTTCCTCCGGCCTTTATCTCCTCTCTGCCCTCCTTTCTCTCCTCCTCTCTCCTCGCTCGTTTCACCTCCTCCGTCCCCTCTTTCCATCTCCGTGCCTCTCCTCCCTCCTCATCTGTCATGACATCATCTGTCCTCAGTGTGGTTGGGGTTTAGTTGGAGCACCGAAGCTATATTAAACCACCCGGACTTATTTTTTGCCCTCCTTTGATCCGTCCTCGTTAGAGCCGCCTGCCGCGGTGCCACAGGGCCACGGGACCTGCCAGCTCCCACTTTATAAACCCTCACAGTGTGTAAAATAAAACACACGCAGCATGTGGATAAAATCAGCAATAAAAGCTGGGTGTGAAAGTCGAGCGAATTAAACCGGCGCAGAGTCGGTCCTGTCCCACGGTGCAGTTAGTGCTGATGACGGATACAGCGCGCAGTGTGTCTGGAGGTGACCGGACGATTGTTGAGTTGGTGTGAAAATTCACAGCTATTCTGTGAAGACTGACTCACTTTTCATTTAAGAGCTGCAAACTTCGGACGTGTAATGAAGTTGATAGCAGAGCACAGAGGCGGCGTATCTGCTGATTTTTTTTTTTTTAGCCGTAGCTGCAATGTTGAGCTGTTCACACTGAAATATCAGGAAAGTTTGCGCCGACATTTATTCCCTTTTACTTTTCATTTTTCATCATCAGGCTTAATCTGTTCGATATTTTGCTTCCTGACTTACATTTAACAGAGCTGACGGCATCGGCTGTTTATGGTATTTTACATTTTAACCGTTAAAATTTTCCTTAAAGAGACGAAAACCAACAATTTGTGTTGCTAACAAGTATCAGCATGATACACTGCAGGTTTTGGACGACAATTGTTATAACTGAATGAAAAGTAGATACTTGTTTATTCAAAAGAAGTTTACAGTTGCATCAACACGCTGAGTATAAGTTGCTTTGTTTTCTCCTCTGTGAGTTCAGGCTGTGTTGGTTGTGATGTAAGAATAAATCATCTGAAAATGTACTTATAGACTGTATATAAAAATGGATGTAGTTTCCGTGAATAAAATGTGAAGCCTAAAAGTGCAACGCCACTAAGGGCCACTAGGGGCTGGTGCAAAAAAAAAACAAAAAAAAAAACATTGATGCCAATAAACTCCCATTCAAAAAGTGTCAACTTCTCTTAAGTCAACACATTTTTTTCCACAAGTCATTATGTTATCGTTAGCTAATTTCACTCCTTCTGATCAGTGCTCTGGTGGTCCAGCTGGAAATAATTCCATCATTAATTATATATTAAGGCCTAAAGCAGAAGTATGTTTTGGGGGCATGCCTGGTTAGATTAACATGCCTGAGGTTCAGCCAGGTTGCCACTATAGGCAGATGTTCAGAGTACTCTCAGATTGTCAGGCACATCTGACGCGCTTTCCTCCCTGGCTCGTCCGGATATCATCATCTGGCTCCAAAAAAACAAAGATGGCAACAGTCAAAATGCCAAACTGGAGGCTTAAAAACAACAGTTCACAAACTAATGGGACCTCAATGCACCATTACGTATGTCTCTTTAATGTACTTTTAATTATATTTAGACATACATTTTAGTTTCTGGTCTCTTCAGGGGTTTGTTACTAGTCCAAATAAGCGATAAAACAACCTCATGCTGTGCTCATGTTATAAATTAAGGTGCTTGTATGATTGCAGAGTTGGTAAAAAAAAAAAAAAAAAAAAAAAAAACACTGATCATTGACTGACTATATAAATTACATTTGGGGTTGATTACCTTGAACAATGAACTCTGGCTGCCATGACGCATCCATATTAGTCTGCACTTCCAGGCACTTTGAAGCGCCGTTGTCCTTATTAATCGCCATGTCATATATATTAGAGCTTTCATACAATTTCCAGAGTTCCCAGCAATAAGCATGATTCTGATTCAGACACTGTTTACAATGTAGAAACTGATAATCACAGAAAACAAGAAAACAATGAGGAAGTAAAAAAAATTTTTTTTTTTAAAGTGAACAAAGAGAAGTTGCGTTAATTGTTTTGCAAATGTTGGAAAAATATGAAACTGACATCTGAACACTGTCCTCCTGTCTCTCTGTGTTTTGTCCTGCAGGAGGGAAAAGCAGACTGTAAACAGGAGAAATGTCCGCTGGTCTCTGAGGACTGTGCTCTGGTGGTGAAACAGACCGGAGCCTGCTGCGAGAGGTGTAAAGGTAAGACGGGCTGACAGACACCAGAAGAAGAGGACGCCTGTGGTCCCTTTGATTTAGTTTTTTTTTTTTCATCATGATATTACAATATACCAGCAGTGATAATAAATAATGAAGAGCTTATACCTGCAGCTGCACTGCACTAATAGGGGACTGTAACATAGAGATGCTAACCAGACTCTCTGAACACACACACACACACACACACACACACACATATACACACATACACATTCTCCTCCAGGACCTCTTTAATGCATTGTATCTAAACAGACAGACCTAAATATGACCTGTGGGAGTAAAGCTGTTTTATTTACCTGACGTATAGGCACACACACACACACACACACACACACACACACACACACACACACACACACACACACACACACACACACACACACACACACAGCTGCAGTGTGTGGAGACAGTGTGGCTGCTGAAGGGGTTCACCGGTGGGTTTACAGGCCACAGAAATACAGTTGCTTTTATGAGCCATGAAACTCCCCAATATACCCTTCATCTCTCAGATCCTCATCTTCCTCCTCTGTCAGGTTTTACTCACTGTTACACATGTGGATTTATATATTTGTCTATTCTTCCGAGGACTCTTAACGCCACATGAGCAGCTTCAATATCTTGCTGATCAAGCTGAGCACACTTATTGGGCACATTTACGATAAAAAAAAAAGAAGCAGTAACTTATTTATTTTTCATATTCATAGGTGCTCAAACATTTTCCAAATAAATGCAAGTTAAAATGAATCAAAAACCTTGTCTTAATCCTAAATTCAAACTTCAACCTGTAAAAAAACTGAAATGTAGCATCTACGATTTTGAACCTTGATTTGATTTTATTCCTTTATTCCTTTTATTTTATTTCTCCATTAATGGAACCAGAAAATCTGGACTGGGCAACACGAGATGGGACGTCCAATCAGTGACCACTGTGGCTGCTTGTGATTGGCTAAAACCTGTCAATTATGCAGTACGTCATTTTGATCTGCAGAGCACTGTGCTAATGTATCTGCCACCAGCGTCTCCTTAACTCTTGTATAGTTGACATTTTTTTGCTGACCATTTTTAGATACAAACAGTTGTAGATTTTCTAATGTACTTTCCAATAGCTTCATTAGTTTTTACTTGTCTCTGCAGCATCCAGATCAATTACATGAATTTTGAAACTCTTAACATCAAGCCCACACTTTCATTGTTGCCTTGTAATGCAGATTAAGTGCAGATTATAAAATACTCACAGCAATCATAGACCTTTGTTAAATCTTTGTCTCCAAAGTAATTTGAGGGACCCTTTAAGATCTTTTTAATGAGGCAATACCTTCCATACTGCCACCAAAATCATTAAAAGGAAGCAGAAGTGAATCTTTTATGACCCTAACTTGTTTTTAAGAAAATGTTTTTGTTAAAATAACATTTAGATTTCTGTGTTTTGGATTTTTTTTTTTCATTGGTTCCATATGGTTTGAATCGTTGGTTAACATTCAGTTATCAGCAGCTATTGGACAACCAGCATGTTCAATTACTTCTGTATTGGCTTCAACACTTAAGCCATGAATGAATGCAAAATAAGATCCCCCAAAAAGTCCTCCCTTTAGAGGATGTTCTCGTTCTTTTTATGCTTATGAAGCCATTGTGGCTCCGTGGAAATATAAAAACACACCTACCTCCCAGCGCTCTGCAGGGGCGCGGCCCCCTTTTGTTTGCGGTTCTCCGTTTTACGACGCAGCACTTCGTTAAGAGAGGTGGAACTCACTCAACTCGGACATGGAAAGCCCCGCGTCGCCACGGCAGCCAGTGTTAGTTTTCTATTGTGTGGTTGAGTGTGTGACCGCTGTGACCAAATTTAGGACCCCTCTGTGTCTTTCGCTTTTGGAAAACACACCAACTCCTCCGTGTCATATCACTGTTTTCTCACTTTTATGAAATCATACACTCAGTTAAAAGGAATCACAGCCAGACTGCATCAGTTTTATTGGGAACAGTTCACTCCAAAACTGACTTAATTAACCAGCTTATACATGCAGCAGTGTAGCAGAAGTGCATTTGAAATGGATTATAAAAAATAAAAAAATAAAAACTTTTTTTTTTTTTCTTTTTTCTTTTTTACTAGAATTTGGGTATCTAAACCTTTTTTTTATTTTTTATTTTTTTTATTTTTATTATATACTAATTGCCTTCATCACCAAGACGAAGATGCAGGAATTGATTTGAAAGATTTTTTTTAAATGAAATACATAGTGATTTTGACTGGAGGAAAAAGGGCAAGGTCATGCTGTTATTCTTTTAAGCTGCAGTTCATCACAATAATGTAAATAAATGTTTAAACATTAATAAGTCCAAATCTTTTTTTGGTTAATGTTGTTGTTAAAGCTAAGTTAAACCACCTGTAACCTTTATTTAAAACTATAAGTACTTCCCACAATCAAAGTTCAAATTAAGGAAAAAAATATCTTCAGGTGTATTTTTTTAACTGAGCAAACAACATCTGTCCCGAGATTTTAATTCAAATATTGCTACCTCATGCATGATTGGTGCACAGAAGTATGTGACATTCCCTTTCTCTAACGGAGCCCTCGCTCTTTAAACTAGTGAGAAATGTGCACGCACTGTGTCAACACACAAATCCTCAAATCTACCATGAAATCGACCATAAACCTCAACATCCCCTTTGATGCGCGTCATTCTCCATCACTCTCCGCTCTCGACTATCTGCTGTGTCTAAAAGCATAAACTGCTTTACTACTTTTTAAAAAGCTAACCTGCCGTACCAAGCCGATGTTTTGTTACGTTCAGTCTGCATTAGCGAGCGTATCAGCAGGATAGTTGTAGTCTCTTTTCTAAAATACTGCTCGTCCTCCCGCAGCATTGCTCCAGTGTCAGAGGGGTTTGTTTTACACAGAAGCGAGTGGATCAATGGCTGTGATCGGGTTTCATCATATGGAAAGTTAAACATTGATCTGAGATCACTTACTGTAAATGGGGTGAAATGAATAGGCTATTCATTTAGCGTTGAGTGGGCAGCAGTTGACAGCTCAGTGAGTTACTGAGCAGCTGGGACTGTTTTTTTTTTTTTTTTAAAGTGTGTGAGGCAGAGATTAGTGTGTGTGCGCATACATTTTTCTATCTACAAGTTTTATAAAATGTGCACTAAGAAGGAGATTATACATTCATATAACTAAAACTCAGTCAAATTCAAGTGAAATCAGTTTGGTGAGCAATAATATCTGTGAGATTTGACTTAATTTAACCTTCAGAGAAAAATCATTCAAATGTCAAGTTTTGACTCTCATGAACTTCATAAACAATCCTGCAGCCACACAGCTTGAATGTTTAACTATGACGGTCTTAGATTTTGAAAGAACTTGATCTCAGCTGGTAAAACACAAGTAAGAGCTTGTAAGGATGATGTTGTGACTCGTCGGGCCTCCACGGAGACCTGAAAAAGCCTCTCTGATTCTTAATGGGCGTCACATCCAATACTATGATTATATATGACATGTCAAGTAGACAAAAAAAAAGTGATTATGCTTCATAAAAATGCTTAAGCTCATCGCCACCCTGCTGTTTATTGACTTTTTGTAGAATTTGTTGTAATTTGAAACTAAAACTCAGATGACACTTTGGCAGAAAAAAAGAAATTAGGGAGCAAACTCAAACATGTAGATGATGTTTTTACATACCTACAAACCCCCAGTTTATTGTTCTACATCACTTCTGACATTGTTGATGTGAAAATATATGAACATCTGAAAAGTCACCTGCAGTGCTTTGGTAATAATTTTCCTCGCCGGTCTCTCCTCTCTCTTTCTATATTTAATTTGAGTCTTCCGATAAAGAAAGTTTTATCGGATTGACACTTTAAAAAAAAAAGCACAAATTCTTGCATGACGCGAGAATTTCTCAGAACAATAAAAAGTACTTTTCCACCAAGAGCAAATGTCCAGGGGTAAAATATCCTCCAGCGATTTGTGATTTGTGTTTCCACAGCGGGAACATTCTCCCAGAAGATTAAGCCAATTAAACCACTAATGTATCAAAGGCAACCTGGTCTCAAATTCTCTGAATGTTTTTCTGCAAAAATGGACAACAAAAGCCTGGACATGGTCATCTATTGGGTGTAAAATCTTGATTATTATCTGCCTCATACTACAAGCAAAACAGTGTGTTTGCGGTTGCAGGTTTTTTTTTTTTTTTTTTTTTTTTAAATGCGGAGTTTCTATCGATGCTGTGAAAAATGCAACATCTTCTTAATTTAGACCCTAATTTCTCTGCTGGAAACACAGGAAGGTGAGATGAGCTCCTCAAAAGGTTCCTGTTCACCACGGAAAGTTCTTTAAAAAGAACAAAGAAAACAAAATGTACACTAAAGCATGTCTTTGGCTTTATATAACTCTATATAATTATACTCTCTTCTCTTCTCTCTGTCTTTCAGGTTGCATGTTAGATGGACGATCCTATAACAGCTCAGTATCCTGGACCAGCTCCGCCAAACCCTGCATAACTAGACGCTGTCAGGTGTGTGTGTGTGTGTGTGTGTGTGTGTGTGTGTGTGTGTGTGTGTGTGTGTGTGTGTGTGTGTGTGTGTGTGTGTGTGTGCGTGTGTGTGTGTGTGAGTGAGACCTAGCTACACTGTCAGCAGAGGAGAGATGAAGCGAGCAGACGGTGTTGTTTCAGCTCAGACATCATTTTGAAACCTCTGACCTCTGATCTGAAAAACACGCAGCTGTGCTGTTGTTTGAGGAAAGCAGAGATACAGGGAGGAGGATCGAGGGCTGGAAGGTTGCGAGAGGAGAACAAAGGTGTTGGAGATGAAGGGAAGTTTGAATACGAGGCAGAAAGAAGGAACGAGGCAGGGAAGGAAGAAAGATGTGGAAGGAGGAAAAGGAAGGAAATGTGGGATAAAAACAATGAGAAAAGTAAGGAAAAGACTAATAAACTAAGTGAAAAATTAAAGGTAAAGAAGAAGGAAAGAGAGAAAAGAGAAAACTTCACATAAGAGGGGGCAGAGTCCAAGAGATTAAACAGAGAGATGGAGGAACGAAAACACAGAACAGATGAGAGAAGAAAGCGTGGAGTAAGAACGAGAAGCATCATATTTACATGCACAAACTGAAGAGATGATTTACCTCCCGGTTGTTGACAGGAAGGTGTCATCACCGAGGCGGAGGTGCAGTGTGTCGTCCACTGCAAGAACCCCAAAATCCACCCAAAGAAGTGCTGCCCCACCTGCCCCAGTGAGTACAAATGTTAATGGAAGCGTCTCCGTCTGCTCACTTCCTGGAAATTTGTAAACTAGTATTAAACTCCAGGGTTGCTGTGGCTGATCAGGAAAATATTTAAAGTCTTAAAAAGTTTTTAATGAGCGGGTCGGTTTGAAAAAAGGGTTTTGGACTTGGTCTCTTAAAATGAAGAGAAAAATTCTGCAGGCTATAAAAGATTTTTACTGTAACTGGAAAAGAGAGACCCTGTTTCTTTTCGAAACAAACGGTGTCAGTGTGAGTCCTTGAATTTTGCTTTTTACAGCTGATGAACAATTTGTGACTTTTAAGTATAAAAAAAAAAAAATCTTGCAGTATTTCATGTGAATAATAATTAAAATAAGTCAAATATGCCAAAGTCTTACTTCGACACAGGGTGCAACGTCACTGGAAAACCAAGGTATGATGGAAAATAGTCATTTTATGTTATTTTTTTCTTGACTATAAATCATATTGAGGGGAAATCGGGTTTGTATTAATAACAAGAAAAAAAAAACACTCGTGTACGCTTGTTTCTTCTGCTGTCGGCGTGTGATTTTATGAATACAATTTTTGCAACAAAATTCTTAAAACGTCTCGAGCTCGCTTTAAAACTGCCGTAGATTAAAAAGCTTCACGCGAGGAGACAAAAGATGAGTGCGTTCGGTAAACGTGTTGAAAGCGAACGAAACGATGTTTTGCTTTCCGTCCCTGCAGGCTGCATCTTCGAGGGCCGTCTGTATAAAGAGAAGGAGGAGTTCAGCCCAGAAGGAAAACCCTGCATCAAGTGTACCTGCACTGTGAGTACACACAAACACTACTCGCACGCTCACCTTCCAGCTCCGAGACTCCGTCCTACAAATTAGTTGGTTTTGGAGTCTCCCGGGAGTCGCACATTTTTTTCTGTCGGAACAACATCCCTTTCCTCGCTTTTTATCCCCCTCGTTTCCTCCCGTATTCCTCCCTCTCTGTTTCCCCACCTCCCCCTTAGACAAACAGACCCTACAGGTACGTCCATAAACACATTACAGCATTAATGTGCTGACACCTAGTCGGGGCACCCTGCAGGCTTTTTGACACACGCGCACGCACACACACACGGGTGTCATTTTTCTACCTGCTGATTTACCAAGTTAAAAATGTGTAATGATCTGTTTATCAATCTGATATTTCCTATTTATTCTGTGGGTTCTAATAAAATACGGATTGTTTAAAGAGCCTTTATTACAGGGTTCCCACGGGAATTCAGACCGGGAAAATCAGAATATTTGACCATGTTTTCATGGAATATCAGGGAACTTTATTTGCATGTTTCAATTTTAGTTCTGCAAAGTCAGCGTCGTCTTGTCTTGTCAGCGTTCTTTTGGTGATCATTACGAAACACCCAAACAGCAACAAGACAATCAGACAAAACATGCTCAACATGGATGTTTAGTCAAATTATTCTATAATATTTATATGCTTACATATAAAGTTTTATCACTTCCAAGAAGATCCAAGACAAATTTCTCCCTGAAGATCAATAGGTTGAAGTTAATGCACGTTGGTTATAGTTGTGTTGTTGTTGTTGTTGTTGTTGTTGTTCCAGGGAGGGCGGACTCTCTGCATGAGGGAGGTGTGTCCTGTCCTTTCCTGCCCCACCCACCTCAGCCACACCCCGCTCGGACAGTGCTGTCCCAGATGCCTCGGTAAAGACCAGCAAGCAGCCCTCTGATCTGCGGCCCTTGTAGAAACTGATGTAAAATCTCCACACGAGTTGGAAATGCAGATGTTTTTCTGTTTTTCAGTGTTTAACTCTGCTGATCTAGTTTGTCACTTCATGTTTCTCTCCATCATTGGTCGGGACAACACTTGTTGTGAATACACTTGATTACACATGAACTGATCAAATATGACACAACTTTACTGATGTTAGAAGTGAGCTATTGTTGTGGTTGAGATGGACTTTTGGGTGGTTGAAGTTTGAAGCAACTAAAATAATGTGTGTTTCTTACATGTGACCTTGTCTCTCCTCCTGCAGGTCAGAGGAAGGTGTTTGATCTGTCCTTAGGAAGCTGTCTGTTCCACAGCGAGGTCTATGAGAATGACACTTCCTTTATACACGAAAACTGTACTACCTGCACCTGCAAGGTACGAGCCTGGATATCAAACGCTCATCGTCAACTCATATTTTTAAATTTCACTTTTTTCCTTCATTGAAAAAAAAATTCTTCTAAATCTTTTTTGGGGGGCTTTTGACTTTTTTCCCCTCCATGACCATGTCCTTCTTCTTCTAAGGATTCCACGGTGGTGTGCAAGAGACGGTGCTCACGGCAGGGAAGTTGCCAGGGCAACCAGTGCTGTGAGGAGTGTCTGTCCTACGTGAAGGTGGAGGAGGTGAAGTACTGCAGAGTCCGGAACAAGATCTACAGGGTGAGGAAGCAGAGTGGATGGATGGACGGACGGACGGACGAACAGAAGTGTCCTGACCCTGTTGTGTCTTTTGTCCACTGCAGGAAGGAGACATGTGGTCGTCAGTTAACTGCACTCTTTGCGCCTGCGTTAAAGGGATGCTCGAGTGTCGGCCCAAGCAGTGTGTACCAATCACCAGCTGCCCCTCGGTGAGTGACAGGCCCACCGGCCAATCAATGACTTGCATGCTATTTGCATGGTTGAATACCCGGCATTGTTCAACCTACAAAAACTCTGTCGCTCTACTTGTTCTCCTTCCCGCTCTCTGTCCGACACACACTTTACAGCCCATGACTAACGGCGTCGTTTTCACTTCACATGCGTGACGCCTCAAACGATGATACTGCTTGTGATTTACGGACACAGAGCTGCCATGAGTGACTCTTAAATTCAACTGTTTCACCTAAAAAAAAATAGGTGTAGAGTATCAGACCGAACCCAAAACAGCGAACATCTCATCGTTCCGTCCTCCGCTTCTAATCTGAAAACTGCTGATGTCACTCCGTTTTAGCGTCTTTTTTGTTTAAATGTGGGCGTTATCAGAAGATGCGACAGATAGTTTTCGCATTAGATATCTTTTGTGCAGCTGAAGCTTCGCTGTTCAACTCTGGGAACTGCTGGCTGGAAGAAGGTTTGCGCTGCGTTCACCTGTCGCAGAGGTCGCTCCGAGGTCGTCTGTCGGCCGGTGGGTGATGGAGTGGATTCCTCGCATACCGCCGGCCGGTGGCGGTCACGCAGTCAAAGCCGGTGTCAATGTTAGTCCCAGTTCACACGCTTCCAGCGATTACAACAAGCCCTCACCTGTTGTTTGTGGTCAGGACAGGCGACTGCGGAGTGATGTAGGTGGTCTGCAGGGAGGTTGTTTTTTTTTTCTCCAGGGCAAAGTTTCACTTATTACATGCTGCTTCATGAAGTATTTTTCGGAGTATTTATGCCACGGCTTTGCTTAGTTTTTGTAGTAGCATTTAACACTTTAATATGTTGCAAGGTTTATTGTCGTTTTTGTCACGTGATGAATTGCAAGAACAGGTTGGCGTGCTGAAGATGCTACATCAGTTTTGAAGTTTTTAGGTTTTCCTGTTTATTACATGTTTTAACACTCCTTTATGCATTCATTATCCTGTACTGGAGAGATCCTAGATCACAGAAATCCCACATGTCCGTCTCGGGTAATTGACCCTAGTAAAATAGGAAATATTTTTGTTATAGTCTGCAGCATTTATCTGCTAATTAGCCGTCTTTGTTTTGTTCACACCGTATTTTGATAAGATCACATTACTGTCTATGGACATGGACACAGGCTGAGGTGAGACTACCAGTCTGTTAGTGTATCTTTAGTGTGTCTTGTCTGTCTCACCACTTGGTTAGAAAAAAACACGTGGTTAAAAAAAAGCACGGCTTTTTGAAGCTTGTTTTTTCCTAACTAATGACAGGATTATTTTCAGATGGACCGCCAGAAAACAAATAAGAAGGATCGACTTTAGGTAGCAACGCAGAAATAATACGTGGAAAAGATGTATTGACTTTGAATTTCATGAGCGATATTGAACGGGACTCTCTCGAGCCCAAGACTTTTTGGAGCCAAACTCTAGTGGCACTCGGTGGTATTGCAGTTTCAGGTACTTCTGCATCGGCCTCATTTTTCAGACCCGGAAGCGACGTCCAACTTTTATATACAGTCTGTGCTCATAACACACAAACTCCCACACCTGTTCAAAGTTATCATGAGTTTGACTCATCTCTCTGACTGCCTGCATCACATCTAAACACACACATACACACACACACACACACACACACTCTCCCATGCTGTCGTCCTGCGGTCAGCAGCAGGTCGGCGGAGTGTGTAGGTCCCTTTTGGAGACAGTGTGTCTCCGAACAGCCTTTTGTCTGTGTGGCGTTTGAGTGACAGCAAAGAAGAGGCTCCCTATATTTAGGCCCCTGAAAACCAATCTCTGTCACTGTGTGTGTGTGTGTGTGTGTGTGTGTGTGTGTGTGTGGGTGTGTGTGGGTGTGTGTGTTTGAATGAGAGTGTGTGCTTGTGTGTGTCCTCGGCCTGTCAAAAGGCAGCCCTCTTCAAAGAGAGAGAGTGCCCTTTGTGCAGAGGTTAGGACTCTGGAGTGTGTATTGAGTGTACAGAGAACGTCTGTATGCGATGACAGATGAGTGGTGTGTGTGTGTGTGTGTGTGTGTGTGTGTGTGTGTGTGTGTGTGTGTGTGTGTGTGTGTGTGTGTGTGTGTATGGGAGGAAGACAGGGGAAAAGTGTGTGTGTACTTGTTTGTCTATGTTTGTGAGGACCGATTTCAAATTTTAGACATGTTTGGAAAGTGAGGACATTTGGCCGGTCGGGAGTTTCGAAGGACGATTAAAGTTAGAATTAGTTAAAAGTTGGGATATGTGTTAAATCATTTAGTTGTGATGATTAAGGTCAGGATAAGGAGCTACAGCTGGAAGGTATTATGTCAGAGAGCGTCCTCACAAAGTAAGAAGAGCAAAAGTGTGTGTGCGCTAATGAAGGGCTTCCCTGAGGCAACACGAACTAGGTGTGTGAAAGAGTCCTCTGATCTGCACTTCTGATGGAGGTTGAAACATACTGTACACACACACACACACACACACACACACACACACACACACACACACACACACATGCAGAGGGTCCTGTTACACAGACAAAGTTCAGCGGTTGAAGTTGGAGTATCGGTGTCTCTGAGGCCGTTCTGGTTAAACTGTGAACTTGTCAAAATGTGAACTTTTCCTCCATTTCGATCTTTCATTTAATTTCTCTTCCGTCTGTCTGAATGACAAAACAGAACACGTTGTTATCTTTGTTTTCCCCACCGACAAAATGTGGAAAAAGAGTGGGTTTTTATTGTCATAGGATATCTTCAAAATGCTTGGTGGACTCAACCAAATCTTTCAGCTGCTGGATAAAAAAAAAAAACCTGGAAAAGTGAATTTTTATTTCATGCTACATATTAGTATCGCTAGTGCAAATATGCAGAAACTGTTGGGAGTGCCTGAAATAGTTAAGCATTCAAGTGCTGGACTGATCTATCTTTATCTTGATTTATCTCTAATATTAGCAATATTCTTTGCTTTAAACATCTTCTGGACCTTCTCTCTCTTTATCATTTTTCAGGCGTGACATTTTAACAAACGCAAAAAGATGTATATCAATTTTGAACCTCAAGAATTGTTTTTATTTTTTCTGTAATTTTAAGTTACCATTCAGGGTTGATTGTACTTTTAATGAGCAGATATTTTTAGATAATTATAAAAAAAATAAAATAAAATAAAAAGTTAGATGTGTATGTTGATTTCTTTTGTTAATGGCATTCCATGTTTTTTTTTTAAATTATTATTATTTAATTGTGGGTAGTTGAGGGTATTCTTTCTGCATGCTTTTGTCCCCTAAGGATGTTTTAATGTATTAACAAGAATTGTCATTTTTGTAACTGTGGAAGCGTTTTCAGAAGTATTACATGTTTTGTTCTGCCCTGATCTGTCTCTGTTCTGCATGTGTCTGCTACGTGTCAAAAAGTTTCTGTTTTTCTTTTATCGCTCACCATCTTCAGGCGTCCCGCCATCTTTTCTTAATCTGTCCAATCCTTCAGAGAGTTTTCTAACACTGTGCATCTGTGACTCATCTCTGCTGCAGAACAAGATCCTGAACAGAACCGGCTGCTGTCCAGTTTGCACTGAAAGTGAGTAAGTCCTTCTCCGCCCCCCTGTCCTCCTCCTGAAATCCCTCCACACAGTGAATTGTGGGATTCTCGCTGATGTCTGATCTCTTTGAGGAAGCCCTTTAATTTGAGGCCTAAGAGTCTAAAAATATCTTAAATATATGTATGCAAGTTTGTTTATAGTTACAGTTTGCAGCTGTAGGATCACAAATATTGACAGATTATTTCTATTAAATCATATTTAGAAAGGTAATTAAAAGCCAAAACCTACAGTATGAGTCCAAGTCCAGTTTCTTTATCTTCACTGGAGGATTCCTCATGAGCTTCAGTCCAGACTGTGGTTTGCCCTCGGGTCATTTGTCTTGGTGGTTTTTTTTGGCTTCGAACTGCAGCAAAAATCCCCCAAAATGTTCTATTTCAGGACTGCAAATACTCCAGAAACCTCACTTGTATATAATGTACAGTTCAGCTTCAGTTGGTGAGGCAGACGTTTCACCACACCACAGATCCTGGTTCCACTTCTGAGAGAGACAGATTAGTGCCACACATTTCAGCGTTTATCATAAATTAGATTTTTGCTGCCGGCTGTCAGGTTTCAGCATGTATCTCTATTAAAACCACAAATTTTAGGTTGTCTCCTTCTATTCGGGGACGGTAATAGAGACCTACTGCTGTCCCACAGCTGGCACTTTAACTTATCTAAGTTAAAAAGATTTTTTTCTATTTCTTTCGGTAATTGCGTCAAACATATTTCAACAATTTTCTTTCCCTGTCTTTGTCTCTGCACCTCTCCAGAACCAGGTGTTTGTACAGTCTTTGGCGACCCTCACTACAACACCTTCGACGGCAGGACCTTTAATTTCCAGGGAACTTGTCAGTATGTGCTGACTCGTGACTGTGGTGGCGTCCCCTCTGGGGGGCCGGGAAATAACATCAACAGCCCAGACTCCAGCTTCACGGTACGGTGGGGTTCAGAGATTTATCAAAGCAGTACACTGAGATTTTGGTAAACTGTGTACTCAGAATTAGATCAGAGATTGTTAGCATCTGCCAAAAGAGAAAAAAAATATAATTTCTATCATGAGAAAAATGTGTAATTAGGACAAATTAAGAGTCAGTGGAGCTAGGCCAGCAATTTCCCTCTGGTTTTAAGTTTTGTGTTAAGTATAAAATACATTAAGAATATATATTCTTTAGGTGAAAAATCACTCTACTCACACAAACTCTTATTCACCATGAATTCTTCCATGACTTTAATCGCAGGTGTTGGTGAAGAACGACGCCCGGCGGACTCGCTCCTTCTCTTGGACTCAGGCTGTCGAGGTGAGGCTGGGCGGTTTGAGCCTCAGCCTGCACCAGCACCTGACGGTCCGGAGGAACGGCACCCGCATCGCCCTTCCTTACCACGGCCCCGGGGTGCACATCGACCTGGACGGATACCTGCTCAAACTCACCACCATCGCAGGTCGGCACACATCACTCTGCTCCTACTTTTTAAAAATCCTACGTCTCGATTCAAAGCTTAAAATCTTCACCTCTCCCTTTAGTCTCATATGAAGCTGGACAACTTTAGAACTGTTAGTAACGTGTTATTTTGCAGACAGGAAAAGATAAAAAAAAAAAATTCCAACTGCCCACTCTAGATAAAAAAAAGAAAAGAAAAGATAGTTGTCGCTAAAACTGGCCCTTAATGTCAATTTCTTTAATGTTTGACAAAATCATTTCAAATTAAAGTAATTTTTGTGACAACTTAGCAAACTGTTTGCTGATGAGGACCATGTGTTTGAAAAGTTCAAAAAGGAAGTGTGGCTTTATGTAGCTTTTTGATGTTGAAGACATATAACAGAAAACATATAAAATGCACTTAGTTTACTTTATTTTCCCAATAAATTACATGAAGTCCTACATTTTAGCTAAACTTTGTTCCCCTCCACTTCCTCCGCCTGCAGGCCTGGAGATCACCTGGGATGGGGACAGTTTCGTGGAGGTCGTAGCCGCTCCTCATCTGCGCGGACGCCTCTGCGGCCTTTGCGGCAACTACAACGGTCAAAAGCGCGACGACACCGTGGGGGGCGACGGCAAGATCAAGTTCGACTTGGACGAGTTCGCGGAGTCGTGGCGAGTCGAGGGGAACGAGGTTTGCTCCCAGCAGCATCTGCCTCGCAAGCCGCCGCCCTTCCTGTGTCCCGGCAGCGCCAAAGTCAAATTCAGGGCCCACCGGGAGTGCCAGAAGATAAAGTCGTGGGAGTTTCAGAAGTGCCATCCCGTGGTGGACTTCGCCCCTTTCTACAGGTGAGGAGGCGGAGTCTGCTGTCAGTAAAAGTCAAACCGACCTCACTTTATTTAAACGTAGGGCTTTTATCGCAAATATACACTGTGGACAAATTGCCTTGCTTTTTTAATGTTTATTAACTTGAAATAAAACTTTCTAACCTTTAACTCCTGCTATAACCATACTGGAACTGGACCGATTTAATGTCATCTCTGTAAAAGTGTACTATGTATACAATACACATCGTATTGAAATTTTCACAAATCAAATCATTTTTCTTTCTTTACCAGTAAACGAATCTTAAACGTTAAAACCACAAAAACTAAAATCGCACGTTGAAAGAGTGTAAAGACGCACGTAAATGTATTCATCCATTGTTCTGAATGATTCTGTTAATGTTTGAACTATCCCGTCCAAAACCTGATCCTAAACTAAACCAACCCTGCCCTCTGTAGGTCGTGTGTGACGGACATGTGCGAGTGTCCGGTCCATAAAAACTGCTACTGCGAGTCCTTCATCGCCTACAGCAGAGCCTGCGAGAGGGAGGGAGCGCCGGTCCTTTGGAAGCCTGACACAGTTTGCATGGGTCAGTGACATTAACCAATCACAGAGCTGCTTGGGAGTTGTTCACGACTGTTGGGGGCCAGTCTTATTATATATTAATGCAGACAGGTTTTTCCGCTTTCAAATTCTAAGATGTAAAGACTGATACTTGCTGCCACTGGTATTTAAGTTCACAGTAACCAGTCTTCCGACTGGAAAAACGTGGCTGCTGCTGTGGACATTTATTTTTGATTATGTACACAATGCAATCTAACACAACATGCTGGCAGTAAATGAAACCTTGAGTTGTTTCAGAAAGGTGTTTCACTGAGCCGTGGATTCAACTTTATGGTCATTTTGGATGCTTAAAGCTTGCGATCCCATTGAACTCCATTGGTGTTTCCATTATTTTGTCCACTCCTCTTAAATAACTCAAATAAACCTGGAGCTGTGTATGTAACGCAACACAGTTAAACAGCATTAGAATCAACAAAAAACAAATATTAATAACCTCAACGAAGGTCGTTTTGAATGAGTTTTAGCTGTGTATTTATTGCACTGCCAACTGAGTGTATATGGTTTTACATTAATGCAGCATGCGAGAAAACAAATAGGCATTAGTGAAATATTTGAAATAGGATCTACTGTATGCAGCCTTAATTTCCTCCAATTTTTAATCGGATTGAATTTAATTGGCAATGTTTAAGGTGGGTTTTTTTTTTAATGTTTTTAAGTTGCTGAATGGTGTACTGGCTTTTCAACATCTTACAAATGTTAATTTCTTGGCAATAAAGGCACCAGGAACAGTTCATTTCTAGAAAGAAACGTATTCTTCCATCGTTAAGTCCTAACTTCTTTTTTCTCTCTCTCTCTCTCTCTCTCTCTCTCTCTCTCTACCTTCCCCTTCCCTCCACCAGCCACGCAGTGTAAACACGACGCCGTGTACGACACGTGCGGCCCGGGCTGCACCAAAACCTGCGACAACTGGAACGAGATCGGGCCGTGCCTCAAGCCCTGCGTGGCCGGCTGCCACTGCCCCGCCAACCTGGTGCTGTTCCAGGGACGCTGCATCAAACCCACCGCCTGCCCCGGACGGTGACCCTCGTGACTCGGGTGGGAGGGCAGGGGGCGGGGCCAAGGTTAAGGGAGGGTCATCTCTAGTGTGCAAATTAGTCGAGAAGAGTTTGGGAGGAACGCTAAAAGGGTCTCAAGTCGACAGATCGGACGCAACAAAAGGTACTCAGGGTCCATAACTAACGCAAGGGAGCGCGTCGCGGTGACTCGAGACGTCAGAGATGCGAAAGCGCGGTGATGAACTGAAGGGAAAACGTAGCGGACGGGAGGCGGATTGTCGGCGCCACGCTCAGCCTCTTACTTCCTTGCGCCTCTTGCGATACCAAGTACTCCAAGCACCACCGCAGGAGGCGCCGATTTTAGTCTCGCAGAGGAAGAACTGAAATCCCAAGAGAAAACTCAGGGGAGATCTTACATCTCAGTAATCTGAGGAACATTCGCCACGATGCCACGGACCCTCAGCAGACAATGTGGGCCAGAGGACTCCCGTCAGAGCCGACACAGCGCCCCAATTTCTCTTGCAAACACACTAAAAGAGGGAAACTGGGCGTCTGCTATTTGGAATAGCGAGATTGAAAGCGGAGAAACTCTCTGATGCATCATGTCAAACTGCCCTCGTGATCTCTATTCCATCATTTCATACTGTAAACTAGCCAGATTTATATGAAAGACAGACAGCTTTTATATTATTATTGTTCTAATTATTATTATTATTATTATTATTATTATTATTATTATTATTATTATTATTATTTGTTGTTGTTGATGTTAATTTATATATCGGTCAACTGACACGTCGTAGCAAGAGCCAGAATCATGAGTATAATTGCGTTATAAATGATTTTAAAGGGAAACAAAAGCTATTTATGTATTTGTGTACTTTTGGTGTTACTGTTTGAAGAGAAATGCCCAAATGTGACTCAGTCGTTTGCACCATCGCAGGGAAAAAAGTACTGTATTGTTTTTAAATGCTCCGTGTACAGGTTGTTGTGGTTGATCTCAAACTGAAGGCGTTCATGTTAAGCATTATGTTTCACTTGACGATATTAATTATTTAAGACCAGCAATATAATCGTTTCTCGAAGTTCACTTTTGACTGCCGTCTTTACTCTTTAAAAGTCTTGAAGAAGGCTCCACCTAGAGGCTGCTGCTGCTGCTGCTGCTGCTGCTTTAAATCCCCAAAGGCGACCAAAAACATGGAGCGTCGGTTAATTGGTGATGCTGAAGGGCCCCGTAGGTGTGAATGCGAGTGTGTATGTCTGTTTCTCTACGTGTGTTGGCCCCTGTGACAGACTGGCGACCCGTTCAGCTGCTGTACCCCCAACCTTTACCCAAAGACAGCTGGAACGGGCTCCACCCCGCCCGTCACCCTGTTCAGGATACATGCGGGTATAGATGTTGGATGAATGGGTACTTTTGAGGTGTCATAAAATCGTTAAGGTCTGACAAAGAATTTGTTCCCATTGTGCTTCATTAGAAAGAACGACAAAACCGAAATATCAAGTTTTTCAAATAGAACTTTTTAAAAATTGGCAAATGATTCTCAATGTGTCGCCACGACCAGCACGACACTACATATGTCTGTCCAGGTTATTGACAGTCAGGGCTTAAAGGACCTTCATCCTCTGGTGTGCGTGTGTGTGGTTAAGAGAGAGTGACAGAGAGAGCAAGAGAAAGTGGATGCTGCAATTCAGAAAGCCAAAGCCAAAGCAAAATGCATTGTGTTACCTTTCCAGATGTGCAGCTCCCAACCGTGGTATTATCTGCCTCGTAGCTGCTAACTGGCCTTTACTGTCCGGACCAGGTCTGCTGCGACGAGGTGAGGCTGGGACACCGTCGTAAATTTGCAAGAACCGGGTCTTCATTTCTTTTTTGGGGGAAGCAGCGAACGCGGTGCACAAGATATGGAAAACTGTTAAACTGTAATTTGGGCTTAACTGGACACTTTACGGTTGATTAGAGAAACGTAATCACTGCTGTCGGCACGCACTGCTCACTGGCTGCTAATGTCGCCTCTCACAATGCGAGAGTCACTTCCTACAAAAGGGCCCTCTGAACATCAGTCACTCCCAGGTTACCCACAGGAACACCTTCTTCAAGGGGGAAGACTCGGCCAACTACAAATATTTTTGTACGTTATTTTAACGTCTCTGACAAGAAGTTTTTTATTTTAACTTTCTGCAACTAAAGGACGAGTGAAAACTTGGTCGACTAACACTTTTCTTGTCGACTAATGTTTAGTCGACTATTTGGGGGAAGCCCTGATTCGTCCTTGATAGTGATGTAATAGAGAGCAGCGATCAGCGTGTGCAGTTGTTAGCTGTTTGCTACTGAAAGAAGCAGATTTTAAAGTCTTTCCTAAATTAGTTATTTTTTTTTTTTTTTTATCTCTTTAAAAACCAAATTCGCACAAATAAGGAGTACATCTTTTTTTCTTTTTTTTTAATACATTTGCACACTTAATACACCTTCAAATTTGTACAAACATATGTCACATGAACGTAGCTCTAAAATAAAACCATGAGAACTAAAGCACCAAATACAACAGAATCCATTAGACAACAAATTCAAGAGTTGTATAGTTTTCAGGGTTAAAACCACGGTGAGGGAATTAGACGTTCATGGTTCGCTCATTAAATACTCCACCATCCACTTTGACTTCAAGTAGTGTTTAAAAAAAACAGGATAACAACTGGAGGCTGGGGTGGGTTCAGAAACTGACCATCGACTCCTGGAAGACGGTTCATTTCCCACATAAAAGAAGAAATACGTCAACAGTTAACAGGAAATCCGACTTCGAACTGTCGCAGTTTTTAGTGCTGTGCGGTGTGAACGTCTGATAACTAACAATCATGTCTGCTCTTCGTGATATAAACCCAAACAACAGCAGTTACATTCTGTGTGATGAACTCGAACGTACAGTGTGTCCTCAGTGCTAACTGAAGGGTTTCTTTTTCACAGTGCCGCACAACCATCCCTCCTGTAATAGCCTATACTAAATATTTCAAAATGGAGAGAGTCTATTTTTTTACAAATAAATCATAGTACTCCTTTAAAGTTGGTGGCCAGCAAATCTTTTGGGAGCAGATGTCCAGTAAATGATGCAGATATTGAAATCTGATGTTTTTAGACTGAAGCTGAAAGTTAGATATCATTTTTACTCTTTTAAACCATGTGGCTGTTTTCAGTTTGCGAATCTTTTCACTTTTTTTTTTTTCTTTTCCTCAAATGTAGTTGACGAGCTAAGACTAAAGTTGGATGGAGTTATGCTGAGAGTGACATGAGGTCACCTGTCTCGATTTAGGTTTGTTCCACCTTTAAGGGTGCCAAATGTGAACAGATATCAATGGATCCCACAAAGTCTTGAGAAGATGTCTCATTAGGTACAAAGTGAAAACCTCAAATTCCTAATTTACTGCCTGTATTTACTGTCTTTATTAAACCTGCATTGCGGAAATTGTGTCGCCCCCTTCTGCCAGCGAGAGTAATTACAACAACACTGTCGCCGAATTCATTGTGGATAAAAGGTGTCAAAACAGATGCAAAATTATTTGTTTTCACTACTAGAATTGGATTTTTATCAAATTTAGACAGTGTAGACGAGCCACATGATTCCTCGCCTGGCGGAAGTCACTGAGTTTGAATTCATTCGGCTAGCGTAGTGTATACCGTGAAATACAAAGAGATTTTCTTGGTGGGGAAAACAACATCGTGTAACCTCATCTGGCCGGGCTTGAATGTAACAAAAGTCCTGTAAGTGTAGAGGTCACGCACTGCAGGTTTAAGTATCTGAAATCTCTTTTATTTAATAAGTGTTGCTTATTAAGGGAGCAGCAGCGACATTTAATTCTGATCATTTTGTAAAGAAACTCTCCAGTTTTGGTTTTTGGTTATCGTACTGCAGGACATACTGTATGACCAATACTGACCGACACCGGTGTCTCTGGCAGATTAAGGGAAAAGTCACTGACATTAACAAAGTCAGAGATAAAACTCAAATCAATACGATAAAGAAACGGACATGACACTGTTACACTATGAACATTCCTGCACATCTTGTTCTTTGGCATTTTTTCAGAAACAGACACATTCACCTTCATTTCCAAACTGAAATGCTGTAAGGCATGGAATGGTACGATGGTTAAAGGTATTGTATGAAAATTATAGATCAAAAATACAATTTGTTCTCTGTTTGAACACAGAAGTGACACAGGGCTGATAAAACAGGCCATTTTGAAAAAAAAAAAAAAAAAATGACATTAGGAAACTAAATCTCTTTGGGGGAATTTTGTTTCCCTTTTCCAGATTTATTTCTTTATATTTTGGTTTTCAGTTGTTGTATTTCTTAGAAGATGCAGTATTGTGAATGTTCTTAATTGCCTATACTGATGCCCCCTCAAATCTGGACCGTCCTTCAAATCTGGAATAATTCATCAATTACCGATGAAGGATTTATTATTAACAACAATTCTCTAAAACCTTGCAGTCATAGTAAAACTCACTGTAGTGTCAAACAGCTTTTTTCACACGATAATCAGACCAAAGGTAACAAACTGACAAAACACTGTTGATAAAATGCATTTGTATCATCTGTACCTGCAAGATGAGTGCCAGGAAGTGTGTACTCAAACAACTGCCTTTGGTTTTATTTGGTAACACTGCCAATAACATCCAACTTTTCAGTTTGACTTTGACTCTTTTAGCTTATTATTTTTGATTCTTCAGCTCCAAACAGACTGCGTTTGGGTTTCTTAGGCTCTAATCTACATCTCCCGTTAAAACTGTCGCTGCTATTTCAATAAGAAATAATCTTACACAATAAGAGCGTACGCTGTCTAGCACCACATGAAAGATAGTGGAAGTAAATGGTAAAGAAAACCTCAGGAGTTGGTCAAAACCAAACCACAGCTAAAAAAAATGAGAGTGAATACAAGACTTACATTCAAAATCCTGCTAACATGTTATCCACAGCAGCATGGTCAATACATGTCTGTGTCTTCTCTGCCTACTTGTGGTGGAAAACAAAATCGCTAAACATACGCAGCATGTTGCACATCAAATTTCCTATAAAGTTATGTCAGAAAATAGCAGTCTTGAACTGCCAAAACTTGAACTTATTACCAAACTTTAGAACAGCACCCGGAGGTAAACTCCGCTGTTATCAGTGAACGGTTAAAAAACGAAGCCCGGTTACGATCTGCGTCTCTCTTATTGTCAAGAAATCCAAAAACACAAAGCCTAACATACTCGGGCTCACGTACGCTTGTCCTGCTCTCCCAAATATTTCCCAGAGCACCAAATATGGATTCTTCCGCCGCAGAAAATAGTCCCCAACGTATGCAGCATTTCTAGTGACCTTCGTTTTGAGAAAGTGTTAGAAAAGACGGTTCTGTTGTGGAATTTGTTGACTGCAAGAAACATGTAGAACAGCGGCTTTAATGGCGGTCATCTAACATTAGTTTGACGTATTGAGACTCTTTTGTAACATGACCGGCAAAACAACGAGCTAAATTTGAGATTCGGAGGTCAGAGTACAGCTGATTGCTTCGCGCCCCAGACTGATCTCAACATTTGCTAAGTTAGCAGATGATAACAATGGCTGTGTTTGTCTTGAATTTTCGCTCATTTGCAAAGCATCTGTGCAATTCTGCTTTTTTTTTTTGTATTTTTTTTTTTTTTTGTATTTTTAGTGAATTGATACAAACGTAACAACGATGCAGGGAGGACTCCCGCAGCTTCCTCTGATAAACGACAAGATACAGGGAGAGAATACAGGGTGATATTTCAAGACTGTATCTTGCTCACCTCACCATAAAGACAAAACCCAACGAAGACAGATAATCCAAGTAGATAAAACTAGCTGCTCTAAGTACAGAAAATATGTATGTGCACTCTAATATATAATCTTCCGAACCTCTCAAGTAAAAGTTTCTCTCTAAAGTTTTGCTATACAAAAAAAAATATATATACATCTAAGAAAAAATACACTCTTAAAAGTCCCAGGCCGGCCAAATTCAGGGATATACTAAAATAAGATTTAAAAAAAAAAAAAAAAAAATACAGTCTAACCAAGATATACAGCTGGCGTCAACTATCACAGCAAAGGAACAAGAGAACCAGGGAGAAAAGGAGGAGAGGGAGAGTGGAGGGGGGGGGAGTCTGACCGCTGGAGTTCAGTCGTCATCGCTGTCGCTGCCCGACTCGCTGAGCTGAAGGTCGTTTCCTGTGAAGACCAAGAAGAAAGAAAAAATAAGTTTCGAAAGTTCTTTGCTTTTTTTTTTGGTTTACAGGCTTTACTGTTGGCATTGTCACAGATCCTCACGGAGCGTGTTCATGAGCTGGTTGTTGCCCTGCTGCCGGTCGGCTCCACCGTTGGCCATCGGGAGGCGGCTGGGGGACGTCTGGCTGAGCGGTCGCGGGGCGTCGTGCTCGCCGTCGCTGCTGCTGCTGTCGTCGCCGCTCCCCGAGGCGCTGGCCGAGTCCGAGGAGCTGCTGCTGCCGCTGCTGCTCATCTGCTCGATCACCTCCACCTCCGCTCGCAGCTCTGTCGACAGCAGCGGGGAGTCAGCGGGGTCGTTGTTCGAAAAAAAAAAAGAATATACTCTCTGTTACGTTTGCTGTTATAATTATGTCAGGGTAGCGTTTGCTCTGTGAAGTCTGCGGCTGAACCACCTCACCTCTCTTGATGTCGTCGAGTTGAGGCTCCGGGGAGGGGTCATCCTTCGATGGGGAGGGGGAAGTTTTGATCCCAGCCCCGGGTTTGGTCGGGGCCCGGAACTGAGAGCTGGGCTGGCTGGACCGAACCGACTGCTGCTCGATCCGGGCCTGGATCTTACTGCTGCCCTCCGCCCTGTCAAACAACACATACCAGTCATTAGTCCTTTCTGAACACGGTTTGACGTAAATCTATTTAAACGGCAGCGCGGGACTCAAATTCGACAACTCACAGGTTGCTTTCATTGGTTTGAATTTCTCAGACGTCGACCTCTCACCTGGTTTTCTTGACCTGGATGCTGCTGCTCAGCTTCTCCAGTACGAACTCCCCGGTGTCGTGGTTAATGATGAGCACACAGTCCTTCTGGTACGGCCGCTTGTTTCCTTTGAACACCGTCATTGGAGGCGTGGATCCCTGGAAGGAACAACGGGAATCTAATTATGTGCCGTCTTCCAGATCCCGCTCTGTTTTGTTTCACAGGAGGAGGAGGACAAAAAGCGGACTTACAGGAATGTGAGGTAGCGTTATGGTAACTTCATCTCCTTTCCCCACTTGTAGCTCTCCCTCACAGCTCGTGTCGATAGATGCTGGTTTGAAGTCATCTAAAAAAAAAAAAAAAAAGAGGTACAATCAGTGATTCAATCAGGTCCTGATCCAGTTCTGTGTTATAACACCTAAAATGCCACGCTTCTGTTTAATTATTGGACGCTATGATTGCAGATACCAATATAACTGCTTGTAGTCAACATTGGAGCTGCTGTGAAAAGTGATTGTAAATCTGATTCATTAGACAGATAGATAGATAGATAGATAGATAGATAGATAGATAGATAGATAGATAGATAGATAGATAGATAGATAGATTATGAATCCCTCAAAGGGATTTTTTTTTTTTTTTTTGCTACAGCATCATATATACGTACAGAGCAAAGCAATAAAAATGACAAAATAAGAAATATAGGTACAAATGTACAAACATTTTAAAACAAAAACCTTAAAACAGTCACGAATCTAGAAACTGATGACATAACTTCAATCAAACCCCTGATTTAGATGAAGGACGGAACAAAACACAGACACCGTGCAAATAAACGGATGAATTGAGGTTTTAAATGCAACAAAGCATTTTCTTAGACTGGAGCAAAATTATTTCAAAACATCTGGTCAACACATTCAAAGTGATGTTGTTGTTGTTGTTTTTTTTGCATTCATCCAGATAATTAATTGACTGGTTGTGTAACAGCCTCGCCGCCATGTGAGCTGACTTCATCCCACACGAGCAGTAAAATCCCAAGTTTTGTAAAGACGGTCTTTCGCACTCACATCTGATGGTGTGAAAGGAAGATTTTGGCCTCTTCTCAAAGCTCTCTCCGAGCTTCAAAACATGCTCCTCTTTGTCCAGCAGCGGATTCGTGCTCCCGTTCATGGTTGCCCTTTTTTTTTTTTTATTTTTTTTTTTTTTTTTATTTTTTTTTATTTTTTTAAACCAACGGAAAATTCACATTTAAAGTAAAATATCACGGAGAGACGAGGTAAATCCAGCAGCTTCACACGAGGTCCGGATTACGAAGCCAAACTGTAAGACAAAGTTGAGCTTCTCCCGGCTAACCTTTAGCAAAACATCACTTTCGTCACTCGGCCACTCCTCTTCCGCTTTTGGTCCAACAGTCAAATGCCACCGAAAAGCAGGCAGTTAACAGCCGATTACCTACACTACTTTTTTTTTTTATTTAATTTTTTTTAATTCGGATATATTATACATTAACAAATAAAGCCGACATTTAACAGAATTGTTACTTTGTGGGACTAAATTGTACTTTTATTTGTCGGTAACGTGCAACGATAGCAATGGCGGTGTGAAACGGAATCATATGTAAACGCCACACGGACGTATTTAATTGAGGCACACGATGGACGACGAATACGTAAAAAAAAAAGTGTTGCCAGGTTTAGTTATCTCGTAAATCAACGGCTGTAAACGCAGAGGACGGAGAAAAGAAAAAAAACAAAAAACACCGGGGGCTTTTTCAACGGCAGCATGGCACTGTGGAAAAATGAAAACTTAAGTGGCGATATTAATACCACACATCCCGAAGAAGTGGAGTCGAAAGATCAGATGTGTTCACGGGTCGCCGGAGAAACTAAAACCCCCTCTGCCAGAGTTTTAACCCGGGAGGAGTCGGACAGGCTCGGCGGTGAGAGGGCGCCGGTGTCCGGCTTCAGACAAATGAAGTTGGAGAAAGAAGCTCAGAAAAACTGGGACTTGTTTTACAAAAGAAACACGACGAATTTCTTCAAGGACCGACACTGGACCACCAGAGAATTTGAAGAGCTCAAAGCCCGCCGAGAGGTGAGGAGGGCACCGGGATATGATGTTGTTTTACTATAATGTGCACCACAAAGGCATTTTACATCAGAGGAAACCAGTTGTTTTTTTTACTTATTTGTGCCCTATTAAACCTATTTTTTTTTCTTTCATCGGTTTTTCTCTCATTTGTGCTGCCATGCTCTTAGTTGCGTGTTAGATAGCCACCAAAATGTACCGTTTCTCATGTGTAGGTCAGACATCCTGCTGAACTCTAAAATATCTCCCTGTAATGAGGCTTCAAGGGTCGGTAGGTCATGAATTGAGACATTTTTACAACATGTCAAATTCAATTCATTGTCAATAGTCCATAAATTAACTGTGTAGTTACTTACATTTCTAATTTACACCTACCACCGTGCATTTTTTTTTTTTTTTTTTTTAAGGAAGCTGTGGGAATAAGCAGTGATTTATTTACAAAAGATGCACAACTTTCAAGTTTCCGGTAAATGAGTTTCAAAGTGAATTGTCAAAGTTCCTGCGCATCATTTGAAGCTACGCCGACAGACAGCGATGAGCTGATATTTGTTGCCATCTCTTACCTTTTTGTCTTTGTCCTGCCTGATTTGTAGTTTGAGTCCCAGAGGCTGGTGCTGCTGGAGGCTGGCTGCGGCGTGGGTAACTGCATCTTCCCTCTGCTGGAGGATGACCTGAACATCTTCGTTTACGCCTGTGACTTCTCGCCGCGTGCTGTTGAATTTGTTAAAGTAAGATGCCTATCCATCAATGTACCTGTGAAGTATTTTTTTTTTTTTTTTAATTTTTAGGGGCAACAGAACCAGGCATTTTACACGGAGTACTAACTAATTCAAACGCTGTATTCTCCTGCTGGTTGCTTAAGCTCCAGATATTTACAAACCTGTCCAGTTGCTCATAAAAGCATTAGACTGCAGTTGTACAGGACAGCTTCCTAAAGTAGTAAAAGGAAAATATAAGGCATTTCTGAAAAGCTTTTATCTGTAATGAAAATCAAAGTCAACAAGAGCCCTTTTAAAGATGTTAATAAAAATGACTTCATCCTCTCTCTGTTTACAGCAAAACCCTCTGTACTGCTCCGAGCGCTGCCGTGCCTTCCAGTGTGACTTAACTAAAGACGATCTGATGGCAAATGTGCCAGAAGGCGGCGTGGACGTCGTCACTCTCATCTTCGTCCTGTCGGCCGTCCATCCCGACAAGATGAAGCTGGTTTTGGAGAACATCGGCAGGGTGAGAGAGCAGAAACGAGACGGCGTCGGGTGAATCCCGCCAGCTCGGAAAGTTTAATTTTTCTTGATGGGTTTGGGAGTTGTTTCCTACAAAAACGACACACATCCTCCCACCTGTATGTCTCTTATACCCACGTTCGAGTGTCTTTACAGACAAAGGGTAAAAAGATTGATTGAAAGAGCTTAATTATTGTGGCTGTCGGAGTTTGAGGTGGTAACTTACAAGCACGTGTCTGGCGGTGACTGTCCATTGTACAAACTGATTGAAATAGTGTTATGTGACTTAAAGGTACTGAAGCCTGGAGGCATCGTCCTGTTCAGGGACTACGGCTTGTACGACCACGCCATGCTCCGATTTAAATCCGGCAGCAAGCTGGGGGAGAACTTCTACGTCCGCCAAGACGGAACCAGATCCTACTTCTTCTCTAAAGGTCAGTAATTTACTTTAAGAGTCAATTTTATGTCTGTTTGTGTCATGGAAAAGAGTCTTGAGTAGTTAGACAGGTTCATACTAAAGGCAGATAGAATTATTCTTTATGTAATTTGATAGATAGTATAGATAAAGTACATAGATAGAGTATGCTTTTATTTTGTTGAGCATCCACTTCCACTGTTCTCCAGTCTCCTCAATGTTTATTTCCACCGCAGTAACCCATCTAGTTTTTTTGATATTTGTTGGTCAGCTTCAGTATCAGTATCAAGCTTCCAGTTTGGAGTAAGTTAGTTCTAATAGATTGTTGTTTTTATGTAATTAAAAACAGCTTTTATCTGGAAATACTCAACGGTTTTTTTTTTTTTTTTTAACAGAAACTACCACATTGGAAGTACACTATGAAGTTCTGTAAAAGGTGTCAGACATCCAATTTTTCCAGTGTGTGTGAAGTCTTTATTCATATTTCTCTCCTCTTTCAGAACTCCTTGCTGAGCTGTTTGAGCAGACGGGCTTCCGCTCTGTTATGAACGACTACGTCCTGAGAGAGACGGTCAACAAGAAGGAGGGAGTCTGTGTTTCCAGGGTGTTCCTGCAGAGCAAATTCATCAAGCCTGGCCAATCACAGACCTCCTGATGTGGCCTTCTGTGTGTTGACTCACAAATCTCAAAGAAATTCTATACTTTGGAGAAATCGGTAGCCTAAAGGTCACCGGAAGAGGACTTGGGGCTCCAGGTTCTGAATCCTTCAGACCATGAGGGACATACAGGTGGGTAAGATTAATAATTGTGTTTTGCCTGTGAGGAAAGCTCACTGACACATTGGAGTTGCTCCCTTTGGCCAGCAGTTCAAGAGATTTGCTCTCACTCAGAATCTTTTAGGTGGAGATATGAGAAGCGCGATGGACAAAAAAATCTCAAGAGGTGAATGGTTGTTCAACCAAGCCCAGAGCTGTATACATATTGAACAGTTTCTACTCCCATCTCGGAGCCTTTGTCAAAGTTTGATCAGCTGGTATTATCATCCAGAGACATTTTTTTAATTCTTTGTGAGCCTCTGTACTTGATTTCTTCCCTGAACAAACAGGTATTTGAATTATGATACAGCAAATGTTTCACTTCCCCCTTATTCTCTCTGATATTGGCCGCGTGATGATTTTAAGAATTTAACTTAGTTTAAATTCCTTTTAAATGTTTTTTATCTTTCTTTTTTCTTTTTTTTAAACATCTACACTGAAGAACACGCACGTTCACCTACATTAGGAAAGGTGGCTCACGCTGTCACATCCTGATTACGGTGCAGTTTTTCTATGCTGTGAACCTCAGTGGAAGATCATACATCCACATCCTGACATTTTAAGAATAAACTCATCTTTTTCAAGTGTCTTAACATTCAATGTGTTAACATGTCTTTAAAATATAAATGAGAGGTGTTATTGAATGGAGAAAGAAGATAAACATGGGATATAGAAGGGAATAGCATATAACAGCCAATGACATTGTTCTTTCATGGTATGTTTCTTTACCGTTAAGGTTACCAGGAAGCACCCACATTGTGCAATATCAAAATGTCACACTTCAGTATGATCCAAAACAAAAACAAGACAATTTAGTGAGACCACATTTTGATTAGACTTGGCTTAAAAAAATTATTGATCTAGGGACGTTAATCTATACTGATTGTAGATGACAATGAAACGATGCCTCGACGATTCATCGTCTGACATTACACAAGTCGTCCAGAAGAGGGCGCCGGTATCCAGTTACAATGTAGAAAGACTGAAATGTCAACATTGGTGTGATTCACTAGAAACTCCCTGGTTTCAAAATAAATACAAGCTTGAGTCAATGTGAACGACAAATGCAGATAATAATCCAATATTAGAACAAAATTTCCTCCTATTAGTCTGCCACTATCTGTGACTCATGATGGTTAATAATAAACTGCCTTGTCAGTCTGTGGGAAAATCAAAAGGCTCATAGCAGAAACCTGGTCATACCAAAACAGTAAAGTACCCATGATTTTTTTTGTGTGTGCTTTTTTTTTAGAGTGCAAAACACAGTTTTCTAATAAAATAATTTGTTGAATTGTATATAAATCGGTAATTTCAGGATTCAGCTCGTGAATTTAAACATTTCATTTATTTGTGTGTTTACAATTGATCCTGTTTTATATATGAATGTCAGTTTTACGATACGACCTCATCTCTATTATATTATACCTTTAGCCTTAATGTTATATGTCTGGTTGTGCAGTATTCATCGATCCAAATGTCCATTCTGAACTTGTGTTGCATTTCCTTCTTTGATATTCAAGTAACTATGAATGCAAAGATTTGATTTGATTTCATAAATTTATTTTCATATTGCCACAATCATCTAGTAGGAGGATCCCGTGTGAAGCAAATGATTTTTACAAGAATACAAGTTTGACCACGTAGAAGAAGGTCCATCAAAGCGCAATCACCAACAAGCAGCATGAGCAGGAAGCCATCTTGGCTTCTGTAGCCTGGCTCACGTGCTGCTGATAAATGAGACCGCCGCGAGGAATCAATGTAGGTTTCTGTGAAGCATCTTAAAAGAGGCTCTGAATGTGGCTTCCTGTTCAGCAACTGTTTCTATCACCTTTTTATTTCCTCCTACAGATAACGTAGAAAGGTCACAGACCCTCTCGGAACTGAAATGTAATTTGATGTTTGGTAACAATTTGACCAATTGCTTTTTAAATACAAAAATTGCCCCGTTTTATACTGTAAACATTAGGTTACTTTATTCATGCTTTCTAGATGGAGGAGTAGCAAGCTATCAGGGCCCTAGTTTAAAACCAAAAAAGCAATATTAAACCCAAAATTATCAATATTCATATGTGAAAAGGTCAAAGTTTAAGTTTGTTTTATTTTTTAATTTTTTTACTTTATTTAATAAATACATTGACAAATGCTTTTGTGTAAATACCCTGGTTGCCCTTGTTTGGTCTATATATATTCAATTATATAATCAATTAAAATTTTCTCCTGATATAATGTTGCTCAATGAAGAGAAGATCTCCAAAGATATTATTTCATGATGAATTTCTGAAACAAATTTCACAACATTCCATTGTAGTTGAGATATTTAACTTAAGTAAAAATATCAAGCTCATGGAGGCGCTCAATGAAAAGTCAGGGTATCACCGTAGTCAGTATGATACATCAGCTGAGGACCATGAATGGACAGACATTGGAGCCAATCCAGATGTTGAGATTTTTTTTACTGAATAATTAAAAAAAATCTAACCTCATAATGGCACTAAATGACAAGTCAGGGTATTAGCAAAGTCATTAGAATGTATCCTCTGAGGACCATGAATATAAGTCCATTTATATCAAAAGTCTTTACCAAAGGTAGTCACGAGTTATTTCACCGGCACCTTGAACTTTTGTGACAAACTGCCAACTCATTTTAAGACCAGACAAAGTTCTGTTTTATACACTGCTTGATTGTTCTTTAACGCAGAAAAATCCTTTAATCAGACTGTACACGTGACTTTAAACATGATTTCAGAGCAGCACACTAATTACTGCAGTTTCCTGTCCTATGGTTTGGTTTGTAATGCCCTCCACTATTATAGTAAAAAAAATAGATAAATGGGGTGAAAAGGCTGTAGTGGAATCATATTTGAACGTTTCTTCCGGAAGGATATTAAAGCAGTTCAACTCCAATCTTGGTTTTCATGTTTTTTCTTCCGAGGGAAAATCGAAAGTACGGTCTTTTTTCTGCAATGCCTCGTGGGGATTTTCGGCATTGGGAAATGCGAGTTGAAAAATACAATATTGTGGCTGCACATTTTATGAATCACCAAAGAGTTCAGGTTATTTATTGCTGTGAGTTTAACACCTTCTCACAATCATCTGATGTGTGCCGGCAAACCAGCACGTTACTCAAGGTTTTCATTTGTTCCGCTGAATCTTTGTTGCATAATCTCTCGTTCTCTCCACTAATTTTCTTTGTTTTTCTACCTTTACATTAGAAATGTGTACAGAGCCTGGTTTCCCAGTGACATGAAGATTTCATTTTCAAATTGCATGTTATTATTTTGACTTTGGGCACAGACCCAAATTATTTTGTCAAATCTGTCTCTTTCCTGACTTAATTTATGAATAAAAATATGAATAAAATCCTCTATGTATTGTAATATAGTGCACTTTATGAAAAAAAAAAAAAAAAAAAAAAAGAGAGAGAGAGAGAGAAAATGTGTTAATTAATAAGCCACTGAAACACAGCGGTGTCTGTTTTTGGCTGATCGGGCAAATAATATATCTAGCCAAGCAACATATTTCATATTACATTCATTATTCAAATGTCTTACAAAAGACCAATATTCACAACACAAACCACATACAGCCTACTACACATAGTACATGGCAAAATTAATTTGCATATGTATTATATGAACCACCCAAATACAAACCACAGTAAAAAAATCTGGCTAGTTATAATCCAGAAGTCACACTTGATGATGAAACATTAAAAGACAAATAAAAAAATGTCGCTATGGAATAAACCCATTGAAACATAATCTTTGTTCAATTCACTTAAAACAGGACCAATATGAGTTTTGTCTCAAAATAATTGTGGAAAATATAGTCTGGGGCAGCCATCTTTCTTCATCCTTTGTGAACAGAGCCAGCTCGGTCAGATGATCAATCTGCAAGAGAACATAGAGAATCTATTTTTACATCTACGGTGTAAAATGACACATTTCCTTCCCACTGTATTAAAATTGAGGAACAAATTACACCATTTTAAGTACAGCTGTATGCGCCCATGAGCCGAAGGTCGTCGCCAACTTGAAGTTCAAATGAGACAAACAAAACAAACAACAACAACTAAAAAAAAAATCCACTCAGTTACCATAATGTTCCTTTGATGAAGACCATACCTTTGACGACGATCTTGATGAAATGCCCCATCGCGCTCTCTTCATTCTCACATTCTGCCGCGCACTGATATCGACCGTCGTCTTTTGGCGTCACGTTGAGAACCTCCGTCACGACCAGTCTGCGTCTGATGTTGCCGTTGGACACCGTCTCGTTCACTGTGGTGAAGTACTTGCTGGGGTCGGTCAGCCGCACATTTGGTTTGGCACTTTTATGCCAAATGACATCCACCATGCCACATTGCACAAAGTCATAGCGCGCCTCGCAGGATAGTTTGGCCGACGAGCCTCGAGCGGTGGTGATGGTACGCTGTGGGTAAAGGACCTCTAAGGTATCTAGAACACAAAGGACACAATTTGAAAGAACAAACGAAATAGTTATTAGTCAGTTTACACATTTTTTTTTTTTTTTTTTTTTTAGTCCTTTATTTATTTTAAATAGCTTAAAGGAAGTGTTTGTAATTTGGGAAACACTCTTCAAACTAACGCCACTCTCATACCCATCTGGGAAATATACTTCTTCAGCAAGCCGCTGAATAGCATCGCTTAAAAAAAAACAAGCGGGTGATAACCTGGCTCTATCTAAAAAAAAAATGAATTACAGTATGTACTTTACTCTACTCTGTTCTATGGCAAGTAAACTACAGTTCATACGTTGTAAAAAAAAAAAATACAAAGTCACACTATCAACTTAATCCTGAGGGATTGTTTTTGTAAAGATTTAAAACTCTGTGTTTGGTTTCGCTTTAATAACAGTTTTACAAACACCCCCAAGTTTGATTTTTACCAGCTTAAAATTTCAGATAAAACTGCCACAGACACATTCACTGATATTTGAATAATATACTTTGGTCTACAGTTGTGTAATTCAACTGAAGTATTGTTGTGTAATTGTTGTGTAATTCAACTGAAGTATTACTTCTGGTTTCTAAAAAAGACACTCTGCCTTTCTTCTGACTATGCCTCTATCTTGTTGTAAGAAAACAAAAGAGTAAAACGTCTCACATATCCAAAAACATAGTGAACTAACCTTTATCCTGAGCAGACAACAGACCAAATGTCATCAGCAACAGCAGCGTAGCTGCAGTAAACCAAGTCATCCTGTAACACACGCTGGAGGATATACACCAAAGATGAACACGACGGACTGCAGCGCAGGTTTAATAATGGCCGACTCAGATTTCACTTTTGCTGAGACGCTGTCTTTGAACTGTGGAAATGTGTCTGCTGGTGTGTGGGTGGAGGATGTGTACCCGTGTGCTTAAAGGTGCACAGCCTGGTCTGCATTTCTTCCGACCACTAGACACTTACAGCTTTTTCAAGATCACTGTTTCCATTGTTGAGGTGTTTTTTGTTGTTGCACCAAAACATTTTCATGTTGCATGTAGAGAGAGTGCTTTCCATTTCTCTGATCAGTTTTTTGTTGTTGTTATCGTTTAAGCTGCAATCGTCTTAAAAATCATTTTTAGTTTGACTACATGTATCGGTGTGTCTGTAGTTTGATTTAAAATGTTAGAGATACAAAATGAAAACGGCACATAGCTTGTACATCACATATCTTGAGAAAACGTGGTTGTTACAGTGATGATGTCACCCTTAGGTTGATGAATTTATGTATATATAAAATCACCTAATGCCGTATTAATATTAATTAAAGAAAGATAGATAGAGAGACTGGTTGAGAAAGATAGTGAGAGAGTAGATGTATATACATTTATATAATAGATATATAAGGCACAGGTCTTAGTTTTCTGTCTATATGTTTGGCAAGTTGCAACATTTAGTGACTGACGTGTATTAACACGCTTTTACTTGTGTATCCAAAATTGGATAGTTTTTATATGTGGTCTGGTGACACAAGTGTTATTGGGAAATTGGTTACGATGGACACCAGTCCACGATGACTTCATGAACACACCCACTCACCTGAAGACAGCTGAGTAGGCAGTACAGAATATTTCATAGGACAACACACTGCCTGTCTCTGACAGTTCATCCGAGTCGCGGAAAGAAGAATGGACATGGAATATTACGTCAATTCAGCTGCTGATGAAGCGAGGGATCATCCAGAGAAGACAGAAAATTGTTGCCCAGGTCAGAAACTTTTTTGTTTTTCTTTAGTTTGTTTTTCTTGGACTTTTCTGTTATGTTTTATAAGGAGTTTGCACCTTTTTTTTTGTTGATTAAATGATCCACACGTTCTGTAAAATACTCATAATTGCCAGTTTATTATGCATAGTGAAAATGAATACCATCTCACACAGCAGTCATATAAATCCTTTAAGAAGGTTATAATGTTGACATTTTGTTGAAACTGTTTTTGAGCTGTTAAACTGTGTGATCAGTTTGGAGGATGTAGTTTGTAGTGCAGTGTAGCGAGAGGTGTTTCAATCATTTAGCTTACCCTCATTGATATAAATGGAGTGGTCAAAATAATAGAAACACTTGTCACTATAATGCAATACAATTAAACCACACAACAAACATAATTGGTATGTATAAAATCTAATATTGAGTGTAGTTATGACTGAAGGAATGCTGTTATTACTCATATTTGTTGTTTTATTGTTTTTATTTAGGTTAGGTTAGGTTAGATAGTTACTTTATTAATCCCCAAGGGGAATTTTTTTTAATTAGGGATGTGGGTTCATTTGTTGAGACATGTTTGAGCTGTTTGTGAACCTTCTTAGAAATGGTGACACCGTGGAGAGTCCCTATGTTGCAAATCATATTTCAACACTGCATGTTACAACATTTTCATCCAGTGTGTCACATTTTGCTCAGATAGGACAGCTTCTCTGTTGAGCTGCTAATGCCTATACAGGTATATGGTAATAATCTTTGTGGGTGATGTGGGTTTGTGCCCCGCAGGAAGGTCAAAGGTCTACAGCCTGGTCGGAGTCAGTGTCGGCCTGCTGTGCATGCTACAGTCAGCTCTCAATGTTTCTCTGCGCCTAAAAGGAAGTGAGTACCAGCTCCCATATTCCACAAAATACAAGAACAGCAACTGAGTAGTCAAAATCCAGATTTCATTTGAAAAGCTAAATAGACTTGTAGAAGAAATATTTCTAGACTCTGACTTGAATGGTTCAAGCGTGCTCTCTGTGGATCATCTCGTCACAGCAGTGAATTTTGCAGTGAGTTATTCCTCAGACATTTTGTGAAACTTGGCTGTATTAAGATATTAAAATGTTTCAAAACAGCAGCCTCCTCATGATTTGAATGCCAACAAAAAAAAAATGCCAAGAATCTTATTTTTCTCTTATGAGGAAGTTGTGTGAGGTTTTGACTCACAAAAAGAGGAGCAACTTTTTTTTTTTTTTTTTCTCCTTCCTAGTTGGGTCATGCAACAACCACATCAACTCTACCACTGTCACCCTGATCCCATTTACTGACACTCATCGTCTGGAGCGAGACCGACTGGTAAACAGAATCAGAGAGTTAGAGGCCAGTACCAGCCACCTGATCGAAGACAATAACATATTAAATGACCTACTCAGACAACAAATAAATCAGGAAGTGCAACTTCAAGCTGAAATCAAAAGGCTTTCTCAAGTGGGTGAGTGTTTTATATTTCTAAAATATTTAGCAGTTATTGCTTTTTCAGCGCTCGCTTGACACCTTGGGATTCTTGTTTTGTCTGTTTTTCCGCTCCTGTTCTGAACTGTCCTGTTGACAAGCAGGACAAACGCCCCTGAGCTGCTCCCCTGGATGGCGGTTGTACATGTCCAGCTGTTACCAGCTTTCCACTGAAGAAACGAGCTGGAACAACGCCAATGAAGACTGCGTGTCGAAAGGCGCTCATCTGGTGATTTTAAATGATGAAGTGGAAAAGGTATAACACTTTCTCTATTAGGAATGTTTGTATAAGCCAGGTTATTGCTGCAAAAATTCTTACCCGAGTAAAAATCTTCCGCTCATCAGCCATTTTTTCATAATTCCTACCAAAATCAAATCTAAATCGCAAATTCCTCCCATCAGGACGTTCTCCGTATTTTTGGACATACTGATGTGTGGATCGGGTTGAGAGCTCAGTTTAAGCTGTTTGCGCTCATGTGGACGTGGACGTGGGTGGACGGAACCACGATGCCGTAAGACTTTTTAAATGTTTCTCAGTGTGTAATCAAGGTATCCATTAATGAATGACACAATAGCCATAATTTTGCAAAAATAATTCCTGTGCAAATCAAGTAATGAATCAGTTTCAGGGTAAAAAAAAACAAATCACTTGTTACTTTGGATGATTTTAAACCTGTCAGCAACAGAAATGAAACAATGTTAGCAGTATCTTTGAGTGTTTCAGGCCACCTGAATGAATTGAGTCCCACATTTGCGCTCTTCTAACACTGCTTTACTCCAATCTGGCTCTTTTACAGCTAAACGCTCCACTTTCTTAATGTTCAAACTTTGCTTCAGCTGCAAACAAGCATCATGCGACTGTACAAGCCCATTTCCAAACAAGTTGAGACGCTGTGTAAAATGCAAATGACAAAACACAATGCAATGATTTGCAAATCACATAAACCACATCTAATTGAAAATAGACCAAAGACAACTTATCAAATGTTGAAACGGAGATATTTTATTGTTTATTTGGACAGGGTCATGTCCAACACTATTGTGTTGTTTTTACAACACTCTGCAAACATTTGGGGAGACCAGACCAGTTGCTGGAGTTTTAGAAGTGAAGCATTGTCTGCTTCTTGCCTGATATAGGATTCATGGAACATTTTACACAGTGTCTCAACTTTTTTGGAAACGGGTAGTTCGAGGCCATAAAACTAAGACAATGAGCTGGTGGAGGCTTTGTTACAAGACCCAAATTCAAGGAAACTCTGATTAATACAAATTAAGTGGAATGTTTATGATGACATTGGGGATAAGAATTGTTGTACTGTTACAGGGAATGGATGCCTTCAGTCTTACAACCTGGATCCTGCGCCATTGCTAGCATTTTTGACACTTTGAGCTATAATGGCGCCAAATGCAGCGAACAACATTATTGGGTGTGTGAGAAGGAGCTGAAGTGATACACCACCTCCACCAAACCTCAGTCAAACAACAACTATTTATCATTAAACATCAAGTGACACAACAAGGAAATAATCCTTCTATATATCTTTTATTCCTTATTCGTGTCATTAAACAGTTACGCGTATTTAAAACTAACGTACCTATATATACATTTCATTCATTGTTGATTAATTATGATTTTTTTTTCTTGTTGGATGTAATCTAATGGTGTGTTCTTTCTATGACTGTATATGAAAAGAAAAAAAACAAGCAATTGATGAGGTGGTTGGCTAAAGTTTCATTCAGACAAAACCTCCGTCTGTCAAGTTGCTTTTTGACTCTGGTTAGTAAACAAATACCGATAGAATGATACTGTCTTTTATATTTTAGTATTAGTAGTACTAGTTATTAATTAGTATTATATTTTTTCACAGCCTAACTTGTTTGCATGTTTAGCCTATTTCAGACTTTATACAGAAGAATAACCCAAATTGGGAAATGTCTGCCCACTCAAACAAGATTAGGGTACTTTAAATCATAATATAAGAATAAACCTGAATATGATAAACAGATTTTGCAGGGTAAATAAAAACAACAACAAGACACAACTCATAAAGCAAAAAACAGAAGTATGAAATTAGAATAGTGCAGTAATAAGGGAGGAAACTGTTGAAATACCGCCAACACAGGACATGAAATCATAAGGGAAGTAAAACAGTGTGACAGTCGAGTGTGTATATGTAAGTGGGTGTTGTTTTTAGAAAAAAAAGTCTACTATCAAAGGATCTTGTTGCCGTGTGCGACGACATGTAGTAAGTGACAGCTAACATCTTATGCTGCTGGTTCATATAACCAACCTGATGAACGCAAACAGTTTCCCTTTGTGGAGAATCTGCAGCTTTTTGTAATTCACCTCTACTGTACGTCAGGTCAATGGGAAAAGGTTGTATAATAGAAATTGTATTGGCGTTGAAAATATGCATTGAGTGTTTGTTATTAAGGGAATATTTCCATGCACAAATTATTAATCAGTGATGTTGAAGTAACCATTTGTCTAAAAACCTGTAGTACATTCACATATCTAAAACAAATCTGATAGCAGCCAACTCTGCGGAGTACTGCTGAAGCAACACTTCAACAGCAACAATTGTTAACGTGCTCATATTAGAACTAAACACAAAGTAAAGCTGAGGCAGATGGGAATGTCTTCTTCTTATGGATCACCTATTCATGTGTATGTTTATGCATATCATATCCTTTGCAGGTACTTGGCTTAAACCAAAGTCTTGGATAAATAATTTACCTAATTTGATGACCTTTTGTACTCGAGGATTGCCAACTTTTTTTTAATCTTTAAAAACAATTCTTGATGTGATTTTCAATTTAAAATGTTTATAGAGTAAAGGACGTTGTGCAAATAATTAGTTGTAATAAGCACTACTGCCCACTAGAGGATGTTATTATATTGAGGTACATTTTGGATGCAGCTGCAGAGCCTTGTTTTGTATCCAAAAAAATATTTATTTGATTATATTAAGTTATAATCTTTGAAAAGGTGTTGCAGTGCTTGAATCAAACAGCACATTCAGTTTATTCGGTATCAGAACTTATTGTACTTAAATTTTTTTGAGTGATGAATAAACTTTTTAATGGCAATTGTAATTGTTTCATTTAAATGTTGTTATAGCAAACTGTTTGATGTCCTTTCTCTGTAGAAAATAATTCTTAATGAAAACAGTTTACTGATATTTTAGATGACACAAACACCACAAATGTAATTCTTTCTATTCCATTCTATACTAAATAGTGATTTGGTTGCAGATAAAGAATATCTCAAAAGATGATGATCTAAAACAGGTAAAAACACCCCAGAATCACATTACTTCTATGTCCTTGTCTTTCAAATTGATTTTTCCAGGGAAAAGGTTATCTTTGCACTTAAGTATTTTACTTCCTTTCAGTTGGGTGACTTGTCAGAGACTGATTACGAAAAACAAAAGGATTGAATTGATTTCACAGAAACTGAAACAGCTTGTCTATTCGTCCCTTTGGCAAGCTCCTATAACAACACAATACTCTATACTGCCACTGTATAACTCAGGCCTTCTTTTAGACATGTGTAGTCTGCAAGCCAAAATTTGAGCGAGTGCACCTTTAAACTCCTATTAATGGTGCTGAACTTGAACTTGTTGCTCTTAGTTGCTCCTGAAGGTAGATGACTAAAACGTGCAATGCAAATGTAACTGGACATTGTTGCGTCCTGAGTGGCTGTTGGTGAGCTGTCCCTGGAAAGAACAGCACGCCCCAGTTCCTTATCCTGTGGTCCGGACGCAGACAGGAAGACGAAGGGAAGGGGACACAGGTCAGGTACCGAGCCTCGCATCAAGGTCTCCCTCATTACAGCACGAAACATCCACGCTCTGCTTCCACGCCGTCATGTAACATCCTGAGCGGCACACACCCTCATTAGTGTACAATCTGTACGACACAATGCGATTCACATCTCGTCGAACAACAAACATTCAAACTCTGCCTCTTACCTTAAAGGATGAGGCTGGAGTTGTTCAGACCAAATCCAACTATATGTGTTAGTCTCAAGTTTTGTAAATTCCGATTGCTTCCCGCTGAAGATGTAATTATTAATAAATTGGGTTGCAAATATATCGTCTCACTTTGGCTTAGTAGTTTCCAAATAGCCAGCCACTCTACTTCCTAAGAAATTGTACTCAAAGAAGTAAAAGCAGTCAACCTTGTTGGGAACTATTTTCAGTGACAAGTTAATCCACTTTCTTTTTTTTCACCTGAAAAAACATCCCCAAATACACTCAGTAACTTTTACCTTCACCTAATGAACACTGTAAATTAGGAAGAAAATACTGTCCTTATAACAAGAAGTCAGTTAATCTAATCAGTTAATCGTGACAATCTGTTTTTGTGGAATATTGCTTTATTGTTAGATACTGTAGACAGATGTGAATTTTAGATTTCAGCCATATACTCAATTTGTTGTTTTACCCGAATATCAAAGGGAATATTTTCACCAAGAACTTGAGAAAAATATTCAGGATTTGCCATTTTAACTGGAGCATTTCCTCACGGTCTGACTTTGATACGAAATTAACTAAGAACGGAAAGAAAATATTGACTGAGGAAGAAAGAAAAGTCGGCTTCCTGTGCAACACCGTCGGTTTAAGGTTAACTTTCCTTCTACTATAACATTTGGCACCTTTCCATCTCAGCTGTCCAGGCATTCAGCTGACACTCTTACCCCAACCACTTAAACGAGTGCCTCGGGAGCGTAAGCCTAAACAAAGTTAAACGGATACAATCTGCTCCTCATCTGCCGTGAATGCGTGCACTGTGCTGATACGCACAGCACACAACACATTGCCAGCTCGTCCACCATTCACAGTTTAGCCATTTAGCTGACACTCTCATCGGGAGTTACTCACAATGAGGGGACGTTTAATTTCTTAGATCACCAACATTACAAAGCGGGTAAAAAATGTGGAGTAAAAATCAAGGGGCAGACAGAAGAAGGGGAGAGATGAATCAAGACGGCAACAGCTTCTTATGTGTCACTGATAAAGAAAAAAAAACACTCCATGTTTCTAGTGGCTATCAGGAATCTGCTGACAATGTCCTGTTCTGGCAAGTTCACAAGGGCTGGAATTTTCTGAATGTTTTGGAAATGCCTAACAAAAACATGATTAAAAAGATTTTATTCAGTGATACAATCCTACATTGCTGCCATTTTTCCAGTGGGATCTTCAGTAAGTCATTTTTTTTATTTATTTTTTTTTTTTCCTGTTTCACTCACAAACTAACAAATTATCAATGAATAATAAATAAAATACTTCAGGTCGTTATGCATTATGTCATAATCAAATAAACCAAATGAATGCAGTATGAAGGGGGTCACTCATAGCTCCAAATGCACACAGAACTATACCACTGTGGAGCTTCTTTTTTTTCCCCATCTTGAATAAGTTGTTTTGGTTTAATGGGACATTTGCTGTAAGATTCAGGATTAGATTTGTGGTAAACAAGCAGACAGACAAAAGTGTGAGACAAGCTCGTAGAAAATCCAGCAGCTATAGGAACAGATATTTTACAGGGGGTCAGTGTTTGATGATTTCAACTATTTTTGGGGGGGTTAATAATGATAATAATAATAATAATAATAATAATAATAATAATAATAATAATAATGTGTGCCTCCTATATGTCATCCTAACAGTTCCATTATATCCACCCAGGGTCTTTTCTTCAGATATATTTCCAACTTTTTCACAGACACCTCTGTTGTGTATGTAAAACCGTGTTACACTTTTTAAATTTACCATTCCTGTCACCACAAATTATTCAACAACTTTTGGAGTTTTTCTGCCCACTTGTGGCTACAAATGTAATTCGTCAAGAAACGGTCAAGTAATCTATGAATAACGATTCACAACATGAAAACCATATTTGTCTCTTGATGAGGAGGGTGTATATACGGCAGTACCTCATACTGAACACACATATGCCTGAAGTAATCTTTAAGGAGTATATCCGGCTTTCTTGTTTTTTTCCTCTCTGATTGCTGTACTGGCACAGATGTCTCTGTCCATAGCTGTCGTGTTCCTTCTCCTCGTCTTATCAACAGATTTGTAATCTAAAGTCCTTCTATCTCAGACTTGGTGTACCACACAATCCGGCATTGTCGTCATCAAAATGTTTTTCTTAAGCAATGCGTTGAGCTGATGTAGGAGCTTTTAGCTTTAGGTTTCACCCACCATAAGTAGCAGAGGTTGAGCTTTTACAACATATTGAGAAAATGTAATGTTAGAAGGGAAAGTATTTTATATATTAGATATTTGTAAGCAGGACTGTGATTTCATTTAGTTTCAGATTTGTTGTTTTTAAAATTCTCCCTCCGTTTCTAACAGCCATTATCTGAACTACAACTCTCGCATATCAGTCCCATATATTTTTTTATTCACATTATGTTTAAAATTATGGTTCCAGATTTCTTATGTTGCCCAACCTACTCTAGTATACACAGTATATGATATATTTCAATGCCAAGTTACTTACTGAAGACTGATCTTTCTGTCTGGAAGTAGCGATATTTCATGATAACAGTAAACTAATAGCCAAAGACACGTACATTCGCACAGAGGTCAGTAAGCCAGGGTTACGACCGAGGTTTAAGAGCAAGGCGAGGACACTCCAGTCCATTGCTTCCTCTTTAAAAGGGTTTGGCATATCCTGTTATTCAGACAAATCACCAGCAGCCTGAAGAGACACAAAACATGCTGATATGACTCTGGATATCCTTCAGGCTCCACAGGACGTTGTGATCTCCTCTAGCAGAGATGTTGAGTTGCAGTCCTGCGGGGAATGGCGAAAGTAGGTATGCATATAGATGTGTGTCAGCATACAAAATCTCACCTTCACCTTCAGTGTGACTGAAGAAGCACTTTAGAACATCCACTCTTTAGCAGCTGTGGTCAAGGCTTTGACTCCTGCTGAGCAGCAACAGCTTTGTATGGCTAGTTGTATATTTCAATTTTATGCCAAAGGAAAAGTCAAAGATTTTGCTAATTTAGTTCAAATAAGGAATCAGATTGACGTGAAGAAAATAGGTTTGGCTTAAAATCTTCTCTCAGAGTCATTTAAAAGGTTACTTCTAATTTTTGTGCAATGTTAAAACTGCATGTTATTAGGATGACTCAGGGATATAGCCAGGATTTAATTTATTCAACTATATCATTTTATCTTATGTAATTGTTATGGTTTAAATGCTGTATATTGAAACATAAATACAAACAATTTAAATATAGTGAGGCTAAAAGCACTAGAACAATCCACTTATCAAATCATATCTAAGATATGAATTCTACACTTGCATAGAATAAAATGTTCCATGGGTTTGTACACCTTTAGGTTTTCGGAGGTAACTGTTTAAAAAAAAAAAAAAATGTATCACCTACTTAGTTGATTAAATAGTTATGGCACTCTTACACACTAGTACATTAAATAACATACAGCTTTGGCTTGAAAGTCCTTCAGGATGATTCTAACATACAACCTGAAAGGATGATGCGTTTATCTGATGTGCCTTTCACTATCATGAGTACGTGCTGTTTATTATGAGTGAAGGTCAAAATTGTATCTTGAATCAATGAAGGTTGCCAGCTTACAAAAGCCTTGATTATACATAGATGTATTATTCCACTCTTCGTTCACATGAGATGTGTCCATCAACAGACATGTTCTTGTAAGAAAAGTTGAAAATCTTGATGGCAAGGCTGTTACAAAAGCCATTTGAGGTCTTTTCTTTTGTTATTTCTTTGGCAAATGGTGTGCGTGTCTGAGCCACTCTTCCAGCCTCACCCTTGAAGTATATATACACAGGCACATAGAGTTGGTTATGCAACCTGCATAATGCCTCCTCGGGCCTCTGTCTTTTCAATCTCCGCGCTCTCAGTACTTTCTCCTCTGGTGAGCAAGAGGAACGAAAACAAAAGAGGTTAAGGAGCGATGCCAGGATATGTCAAAAGAAAGTCTGTCTCCAGGGAGACTCTCGTGTCCTTGAACGCATCCGAATATTTTTGAGTGAAATGAGTGTTTTGTGTTCCATTTTACAGCAGATGAAAGTTTGTCATGTCTTTTGATACATTCAGTCTGAAGGTTAATTTGGAAAAGTCTCAAAGGCTGTCAAGGGGGGTGCAGCATGCAAATGCCAGTATACTCACTGTAAATGAAGATCTGTCAATGTTGAAAGTGTGGTATGTATTTATTAAGGTGTTTTCAGTCAGTAAAAGCCATAGCTATCTTTGGAATTACTTTTTACTAAAAACAAACAATCTTGCAATTATCTCATTTAGCTCTGAAATCATTAATATTGATGAGTGATTCACAGTTCTATAACCAAAGCCAGAGAGGAAGTAAGGTTCACAAGTCAGAGAAACAGGAAACTCTCACATCTAGAAGTGTTTTGAGGCCAACAGACAAGCCTCTGTTAAAGCCCAAATCATTCTTGCAAAGTGTGTTTTCTGGTAAATAAAATTGCTGCTTGAATACAGGAGACAGAAACACACCACCAGCACGTCACTTGGATGACACTCAAAGTAAGACATTAAGAAACGGAGTCAGAAGAAATGTTTTCAAACTAATCTTATTGGGAAATAAATGAACTGACGTTTATGCACACAAAAGAGACAAAGTTTAGCTTTATAAAACTATTGCTCTACTCTAATCAGCCAATCAAATATGTTGTCCATTTGACACATCAGACATGATATTCATAATAAGCCTTTGCTATAGAACTATGTGCAACAGATGACGCCTTATTTCTAGGCTAGTCTGACTATAATCATATTATCTGTTATTTCTAACATATTAATTTATTTGTGTGGCACGAATGCAGAAAAGTGTTACATGTTGCCAGAAAACGACAGGACCTCAAATTCATGTCCGTTCATGTGTGATAGTTGAGTGATCTTATGAAGTATCCTACAATATTTTAATGGGCTAGATAATTATTTGTTTCAATAGAATTATCTAGGAAATGTGCAGATACAGGAGATCATTCCTGCCGACCGCAATAAGACTGTACAATAACTCACCTCTGGCAAAATAAGACTGTACAATAACTGTACAATAACTCACCTCTGGCAAAATCCATCACATAACAATAACACTGTTGACTGTGTTTCTTGGTTGTTTGTATATAATATATATAGATATATACTGTACTGTATCTACTGTGCATTTTATATTTTATATTTATATTTAATATTTAGTACTGCTATTTTACTGCTATTTTATTGCTTTTCTATTATTCTATATTATCTTATTGCTTCTGTAGCGAAAAAAAAATGTCCCCTCGGGGATTAATAAAGTAACTACCTACCTACCTAATCTGTTTGCAATCTAAATAATTTTATTCTCAGTTCAAACATTTTCATATACAAACTAGATTTTTCTTTGCAGTGTGAGAAATTTTCTTTGAAAAAAACAAAACGTTGTTTAAAAAAAAAAAATGACACCAAACTACCTTCATAATGTGTGTCTGTCTGTAAGAATATTTATTTTCAAATATTCCCAGTCGGACGGCACCTCGCCGCTGCATGGCACTAATCACCCGCCATACACCCCCCAGCCTCTCAGAAGGGGGCGTTCCCGCTCTGTGGCAGAAACACTGGTACTGTCGGTCATTTCAGCAGCGGGCTCAGTGTGGAAGGAGATCCCGACGAGGAGCGACGCTTTTGAGCCTCGGCCCGGCCAATACGAACCGGAATATTTCTTTTTCGAAAAAGCCGTTCTTTTTTTTTTTTTTTTTTTTTAAAAACAACAACAACAACAACAGTAATTGTTCAAATCCGAGGACAGAAGTACGTTGAATCCAGCTCGACGTGACCGGCTCGAGACAGATGTGTCCGTCGTGTCTGCGGCGTCTCCAGTTGTTGTAACGTCTGTCTTTGTTCGGCTGTGGCATCTTTCCTTCACCTCCAACATGGACCATTTACAGAGGGAGCACAGGTCGGACGACGAGGATGAATATGAAGAGGAGGAGGTGGACCCCAGAATTCAGGTAATGAGTCTTTACTTCCACTGCTTTAATCATTAATATTATATTATATATATATGTATAACCCTAAATATTCATTTCTAGCCCAGCACGTCCGTTTGTCTCCACACCGCTGCAGCTAACAGCAAAGTCTTAGCATGATGCAGCCTAAAAAAAAAATTCCTTAATAATTTTTTTAATTTTTTTTTTTTTATATTAGTAAAAGTAAACTTTATCTGTTCAGTTCGCATCTAAAATAATTCCTACAGCTGTGACAGGTTGTTATTTGAAGAGAGTGGCAAATGTGTTTCAAAAGCCACGCAGGCTGATGCAATTCAAGAAGAGGGTAAACTATGGACTCCAGTTTGGTTTTTAAAAGAGAATCAGCCAATTATATCAGTAAAAATGAATAATGTCAAAGAAGATGTAGCAGCATTTAACCAAAGCAGAAATAAGTCAGACTGGCTATAAATACAACGCAATGTAGTTTCCCAGGTAAATGATTGTTTATTTGTTTAAAGGTGAGAAAATAATGACAACTTTTTTTAAAATTTTATATGGAAATATTTGGTCACCTGAGTTGGGTAAAATAAGAAGAAGAAAAAAAAAAAAAGCATTTGCTATCCATCTGTTTTGGAGGACGGATCTTAAAGGTGAAGTTATAGATTACAGTTTCAGTGGTTTCATTCTCCAAATGTCACATCGCTTTAACATTTCGGATCAGTATTATTTTTTACATTCCTTTCCGTCCCACGTACATTTCATTACTTCCACATGTTGCTCGCTCCCTCCCTGATACTTCCAGGTATTATATTACATTATTCTCCCCCCCCCCACTCGCTTCACCTCTCCGTTGTTACTCTCTTCCAGGGCGAGCTGGAGAAACTCAACCAGTCTACCGACGACATCAACAGACGTGAGACGGAGCTCGAGGTCAGTCCTTTGACACGCGCGGAGCTTCGTACGCTGAATGTTTTCGCAGGTTATCTGGAGCGGCAGGTTATCTTTTGACTGATAGACCACGCAATCGCACGCTCGCCACCGAGCGTCAGCAAGACACGAGTTCACGTCCACCGCTCGCCTCTGATCAGACAAAATGTTGACTGACGGGTTGCGAGATCAGACTGTCGGTTCGACTCTTCAGAAATGGGTGTTTTTTTTGAAGGCATCCCGGCGTGCAGAGGCAGCGATTTTTCTTTTTTTTTTTTTAATTTCTTTTTTTTTTTACTGAGTTACAGCTGGACCTTTGTACTGTCTCCAGGCCAAGTTCAGCTTTTCTTCTGTCTCAGCAGGTTTCAACGTTCAGTGAATTGGCTGGCAACTTGTTTTGCGAGAGGCACTGACGTCCAGTTTGGTGTTGCAATTAACTCATTTGAGCATTCAAAGTCATTTTTAATGACGGCTGTAGCCGCGCTACGCCCATCGAGGCCTTTTACGTACCGCAGCTGATCTTTGTATCCAATTAAAGCCCAGTAAAGACAGATGACTTACATTTATGTAGGTCAACGACATTGTGTGGCGCTTTACAGAGGTCAAAGTGCAAAGCCATGTTGGGGTCTGGAGTTTGAGAAGAAAAAGACGCGCTTCGGTGCCATGAAACGTATTAAAGATGGACTGAGGGAGAAACTAACCACGCACACGCACACACACACACACACACACACACTGACAAGGCTGCTGTTCAGCTGCTCGCTCAGATTGATAAAATCACTGTCTCTCTTCCTTAAGGTAAATCTTAAATTAGAATACCTGATTACACCCTTTTGAAACTAATTCATCTTTGGCCCCACACCTGTCTGCGGTGGTGACGAGTCTCTTCTCCATGTGCAGCTGCTGAGCTAGCCGACATCAGTAAATCGTAGCCTCTACCGATCGTCTGAATGGGAGGCGATTTTTTTGGGGGAAATCTTCAAATTGTAGAAACAGAAAATAACCCTCTTCTGCAGTGCACGAGGCCCCTCGTTTGCATTGTTTTGTTCAGTTTTCCTCGAAGGCTGTGCTACTCTGGATACCCGTCCACGCGCCCGCTGGAATAAACATCGTGTTGAGCGTTCAACCTTGACCAATGCGCGTTTCTGCCTTTTTCAAGGGAAGTCGTTTTCATGTCCGACAAGGACGTCTCCTGTTGAGGAATAAGACCGTCTGCTCTCAGGGAGTGGAAGACGCTCGAAAGCGGTCTCGCCGCATTCAGAAACAAAACATCTCCCTCTAGGTTTTTTTTGTTGTTGGTGTATTTATAGATGACATAACGTGGAGTGTCAAGGGGTCTGTACAGATAATGATCTCCTTATGCAAGTTTGAACTGACAAACAGTTGAATCACAACAAGAACATTTAGACTGTTAATGATTGGTCACTGGACAGATGATTACCAACAGCTCGTGACTTTTTTCTTTTAGGCCTTTTTTTTTTTTAAGCAAAACTGGTAAAAAAATAAAAATAAATAAATAAATATATATATATATATGTTTCAGCTTCTTAAATGTGAACATCACTTTACCCAAAGAGGATGTGAGTTTTAAAGCATTCATGCTGCCGATGAGAATTGATTTGAAGTAATAATGATCCCAGTGTTTTGGGAGTTTCGCTGACGTGAAAGACATAATGCACCTTCACAGCAAATGATATTTAATTTCGCCCGAAAACCACAAGTTGCAGACACGAGGTCTCGGCATCATTTTGTCGAAGCTGAAGTGCGTCACAGTGTCAGCGTCCGAGCCCTGAGTGGGAGGACAGGGACTCTGCACTGCAGTCTCCCATCAGCGATAGAAAAATCGAAGAGACGGTGAGATACAGAGCAAAGGACAGAGAGGCAAGAAAGACAGATATGCATTCATACCTCTGTCGAAGTCATTTTTTTAAGCTCTCCGTCTCATAACTGTGTAGCTTTAAAGTCCATTTTCTGTTTCATGCAGTCTGTTCGTGTCTGTACTCCAGCACATTTGGTTGGAAATGAAACGACGAGTGTGAGGTTGAAGTGCTGAGTTTCAACTTCGAATTGAGGGTGTTTTAAACGCGTGTGCAAACGGTGTCCCTTTTTTTTTTATAGACAGTCAAGGGTAAAAAAGGTCACAATTCCTTCCTTCCCTTAAAGCTGGAAGTCAGCACTTTAAGCTGCCTGTTTTACTTGTAATCCAGTGTGCTGGAAATGTTATTACAGTAAAGTAGCTCTTAGCAGAAGGAAATGCAGAAGGTTTAGCAGAAATAACGGAAGGAAACGTAGCATATGTTTATTGTCAGTCTATTATTTCAGTTTTTTTTTTTTATGTATTACATACAATGCTGTATTAGCAGCTCTCCAAAGCCATACCTTCATACCTTTGTACAGCTTCCTTTGAGCTCAATGCTAATGGTTGCATGTCAGCATGCTCACAGTGAGAATGCAAACGTGCTGATATTTATCAGGTGTTAATATTTGGCATGTTCAGCATCATAGTGTAACCTGCTAGCATTCAAACATTTATTTGCTCGTTTTACATGCATGTGATCATTAACCAAAGTATTAGGGGAATTCATAATTCAACTTGACGATGACGCTACGTGGATGTTCAACAGATTACCAAAGGTAATACTGGAGGGGACACGAATGTCACTCAACATTCGTGACAGTTCATCCAGTTTGTCGAGCTACTTAAAACGAAGAATGTTAACCTCCTGGCGGCCCTACGGGTTAAAAGTGATGAACTGACCGACCGATATAAAATTCCCATAGAGCCATGCTGTTATCGAAGATATATATATAAAAAAATAAGACAGTGACATTGCATTAAAGAAAGTTTTGCTCATTTTTGTCAGTTTGAAGGTTGATAGCAGGTGAATGGATGGAACAGAGGGGCTTTTTTTTTTTTTAAAGGGGTGATGTAGATAAGAGGAGTGGATGAAGGACTAAACATTAGTTTGATAGAGCGGCCGGTGGCTGAAAGTCAAACTGGAGAGGACCGACTGATGTCCGTGAGCCCGAAGGGAACGGTACAGTCAAAGTCGAGATCAGCCTCAGACAAGAGTGGAAGCAAACTATGGATTCACCTTCCTGCACGGACACAACAGCCCAGACTGCTGCAGACCATCACAGCCGCAGACCTGCGTGATCCAATCAGAGTGATGCAGTGCATGGTTAAAGACAGGCAACGCATTTTATTCATATTACAAACACAAAAAGTGGCTGTAATGGGACATGTAGGTCAACAGGCTCTTTATCTTGCCTTAACTTTAATGTCGTCTCTGGAATCTCTTTCACCCGCCGCGATATTTGATGTGGATAAACGGTTCATTCCAGAGGTCATCAGACCCAGCACCACAAGATATAAATCCAGTGACTCCAGTAAATCCAGTCAGATGAAGTGTTGAATGACGTATTCGGCATCAATCATAAGTTGCAGAAGTGGAAAATTGTGCCATTTATCAATGCTTTACATAATTCGGGACCTTTTTTTTTTTTTTTTTTTTTTTTTACAAATGATAAACTATGCATCTGTTTTAATGCTTTTTTTTTTTTTTTTTTTTCCTTCTTCTCTTCGCTCTTTATTAAGGCTCTGGACTCTTATTGTTGTTTAACATTAACCTGCTGGTGATTTGGGGTAACAAAACATTCTGTTAATGCACCCACGCAGTATGTCCGATACATTTTGGGGACGTTTAACTTAGGTGGGACTTTGTGGACCATTGTGGCTTTTAGACAAAATATCCTGGAGTTGACGCCACGAGAGGTCATTGTATTATTTTCTAACAAGTGTAGCATACATCTTAAAATGGGACTCATTTTAGATCAAAGGAACCGCAAGCCGTGTCCATTTATTCCAAGAATCAGAAAAAGTAGAATTAAAACCGAGATGGTATTCGTGAGCTCCTTTTATGCGAGGCGACGTCGGCCCGACGGCGTGCAGCATTTGGTGAAACATCTAATTTGCAACACGCATGCCACAATTTGCAACATGACATCAATTCCTCTTGCTTATTTTGACATGTTTAAAGTTTAAAAAAACAACAACTCCACTTGTCATGGGGATGGTAGAGCAAGCCTGAAGTGGGGGGAGGGGGGAGGGTGTTGTGTAACACTTTGCTTAGATAGAGATTTGTGGTCTATAAAGTATGTGAGAAAGTTTTTTTGTTTTTGTTTTACATCTGAACCGTGGTAGAAGACCTTACATCTTCGGTTGGCTTCGCAAATAACTTGCTTACTGAAAAAAAAAAAGCTTGTTGCACATTTTTCTCACTTGTTTTTCTCCTTCTTGCTCTTTTGTTCTCGTTCTTAGAAGTTTGTGCCATTTATATAACCATAATGAAATTTCCGAGACAAATGTTTATCAGTCTGATGAATTCCCCTTCGACGAGTGCAAGTGGACAAACAAAGGTTTCAGAGATGGAACAAACAGTTTGCTTTCGGGTCAGTTAAAAAAAAAAAAGAAGAAGTTGTATTGGTCATGAAGTTTTCCCTGTCGTGGGATTTGTTCTATTTCTCAGTGTTCATGCGGACAATCTTGTTCTCAGGGAATCTTTGTTTCTTTTTCTGGCACATGGTGTCAACACTTTCCTCGTATTAAATGAAGTGCAATGTTCGGTAGCTTATGGTTCTTGTGTATAATTTAGACCAACATATGTGTGACATTATCTCTGGTGCTCCTTGGTTTTTGGAGCTTTAATTGTTTCTGGCTTTGACCCGTAGCAGTATCGGCAAATAGAGCCCGTTTCATTTCCTCAACTGGCAGCTTTACAAGCTGCGAGTCGAATGTAGGTTAGGGGTCAGGCTCTACAACGCTCCTGTCAAATGATGTAGCAACTGTTCAACAAAGCAATATTTCTCAAAAGCTACACCGGAGCATGTTCGCTGACGAGAGTCGGGCACAGCAACATCTGATTTTCATCCACCACCTGCTGTTGTAGCTAACAATGACATTGAGCGCTGACTTGTCCTTGGTTGATTGCTTTTTCTTTTCTTTTTTTTTATTCACAGTGCTTTGCATAACTGATTACATTTAAGAAGATAAAACACTAATACACATTTTCCCTTTGTGGGATTGTGGCAGAGTTGTGAAGTCACTTAATTCAGGTTTCAGTAGGAGTGTTCATCGTAGAACTTGGAGTGATGACACTTTTCATTGTCTGGGTTCAGGCTGAGGAAAGCCATTTAATTCCTGTAGTAAGAGGTGTAAGGCGTCTTTGTACACCCGACTTTAAGGTATTGATGACCCGGTCAATTGCAAATTGATGTTTTTGGCTCATTTGGGCATTTGTACAATGATATAAGATGCCCCCCCCTTCCCAATCCCCACCCCAGTTTATTTTTACTCAAATCACTAACATTTTCCTTCCTTCCTTCTGACCAGGATGCGAGGCAGAAGTTCCGTTCGGTTCTGGTGGATGCCACGGTGAAGCTGGATGAACTGGTGATGAAGATCGGCAAGGCCGTGGATGAGTCCAAGCCTTACTGGGAGGCCCGCAGATTGGCCAGACAGGTCAGTCAGCAGGACATGAAAGGGACGTAGGGATGGTGGAACCATTCAGACCTTTCTTAAAATGTTTTCAGGCAAGTCCAACTCATCGGTCGAGACAAGTCCAAAACAAGTCTTGGGTTTTGTCAAAGCAATCTTCGAGTCTAGTCTAAAGTCCTCATACGCAAATCAAGCAAGTCACTTTCAAGCCTTTCAGGTTTGAATGCTGACCAATAAAATAGCATGGCATTCCATGATTTTGCTTTTAAAACCTGTGTTTTTCCACAGCCAGTCTATACAGACATACACAGGCCTGCTAACTAAGCAGGAGACTCGGCGTATTTTGTTATGCATGGCCTGATAATCGTCTCATTTATCATTTATTGTGTGAACTTTGCAGGTTGAACGCTGAGACTTGATTGCTTTTGCTTTCAAAGCAGGTCAAGTATCAAGTGAATCCTCCGTTTTGCGACCCAAGTCGTACTTGAGCCAAAGTCTCGAGTCAAGGAAACATTTTAGTTTTAGACGCGTTGGGTGGGCGATGGGATGGATGCAGTAGGATTTATAGAACACCAAGCTAACGAGGCATCAGGAAGTCATTGGTAACTTGTTTGATCAGGTTGATAATCCTGCATTAAGAGCTGAATACCACTGTTCAAATGACCAGTGGCATCCAAACCTGATTACGTGTGCATCCAGCTTTTACAGTTCCCCTAGAGGTGTTTCGCTTGTTCAAATCTTCAGTAGCCTTCGATTTACGTCTCACTAATTGGCTCACTTCGACAGTATTTCTCCAGCTTTTGGACGTCGCTTCTCGAGCTGAAAGAAGGATTCTCATCCAAGACGTCGAGTCAAATTCATTTTACATGACTGGTAAAACGTAGGCATTCGTCGCAGTCTATATTAGCGAGGAAGGTGAACTCCACAATTATTTCAAGCCACGATCTCACTTCCCCTTTTTCGGCCTCGTCTCAGCCAAATGTGTGCTCGTGTGATGTGTGTAAATAAAAGGGGGAAGAAGCCACCTGCACATCTCGATAAGAGCCCATGCAGCTGTACGCATGCAGTCAGGAAGCGCAGCCGTCGACTGAGGCTTTATTGTGTGGTTTCGTGGCGCCCCGCCTGTGTAGGACACAGCTCATATAGACGGGCTATCAGCGGTGTTCACGTTTTCACAGGGAGATGCATAATTGCCGTCGGTGTCTCGAGTAATTTTCCACAGCGTGTTGAAATACAGGCATATGGCGAAAGAGATTATGTAAAGTGGAATTGCAGTTGGACTTCCCCCTTTTCATTTTTCTAGCCTGTACTCGGTTCTCCGTGAGCGCTGCTGTTACTACAATGATTAAGCGCTTCATGGAAAAGTCGAAATTTATCAAGTTTGTGCACAAAAGTACAAAAATGAAATCCGTAACATTCAGATTAGATATAAAGACAAAACTATACTGTGGATTCGCTTGGTTTTTGGCATTTTGAGGTATGTCCCCGTATTTAATCTGAGATTTGTCACAAAATACCAGAGGTTGATTGCATGATATTATCCAGCACCGTTGGTAGCTTTGTCTTCAGCTTTCGGGTTTCCCATTGGTAATGCCACTACTTCAGGCGGCGAGGTCACAAGACAGTCCATTTACGGATTGCCCCTTGATTATTTATACAAATTAAATCGGTTTCACGTGACGACATAAATGATACATATGTCTAGTATTTGTTGGAAAAAGGAAACGTCCTCTGTGGTTGTGCTGTACCCAGCGTCTCAACATTAATTGTCCTCGGGGGAACGGAGATAAGGATGCACAGCATGTGACTGTTCTAGTTCCTTCTACCTGCCAGCTCACCTGCTGGCCCAGTTTTATTTTGGTCTTATATCCGCATTTACTTCCACTTTTTTTTTTTTTTTTTTTTTTTTTTTTTTTTTTTTTTTTAAGTGCAAATGTGGAACGAGTTGAGTTTAACAGAAAGCAGAAATGCTTTATTCATAACTTCATAATTCTCTTTGTCTCTATAAAGGAAGCTTGTTGAAATGAGAATTAAAAAAAACAAAAAAAAGGAAACAAAAAAAAAAGATGGTGAGGGATGTTGTGATGTTTGCGTTTAAAGTGAGAGGGAGAAGAACCAAAAATACAGAGGGGTTAAGTTGAAGCAGGGTTTGTCCTTTCTTCTATAGAAAAAGAGAATTTATTTTTATCCACTCACTCTATTCGGTTTCTGTATGACCACACTTTTGACTTTTGACTTGGCTGTTGGTTATACTGCACCACTCTTTTCTTCATGGCCAGTCAAGCGGATATAAGTTGATGTCAGTCTGACAAAAATAATCAGTTTGAGTTTTAGAGAGGATTTTGGCATGGCTCTTGGAAAGCTAAATATGACCCACTTAAGCTAACTGTACTCTGTTACAACGGTTCAGGAGCTTGAATGAGGAAAGCAGTCCGTCTAAGTATGTTGATGTTGTGGGGGATTTTTTTTTTTCCTTCCAAAGTGTTCTTGAGAAAAGGATGAATAGATGCAGTTCTGTCACTGATTTTGACTTCTGTCCAGGTCCAGGTCACTTTATTACTTAATACTTTATTCTTAATTGGACTTTTGTGACTTTTTGTATTCAGCGGTAAGAGTTCAGCGGCCGTGCTGGTTGGGCGTCGTTATATTCGTGCTCAGGGTCAGGTTTAATTAAAAGCCGCGTATTATTTTTAAATTCTACGTCTCTTGACTGCAGCGACGAGGGTGCAGCTTAGATAAGTTTGTCCTCAGGGTGTCGGACTTTATTCATAATTGACCAGGCGATGATTACATTTTTATTCTCTGTTATGCTGAAACTGTAAATTCTCAAAAAAAAAAACAAAAAAAAAAAAGTTAAATGAATAGGATAAAACCAAGAGATTAACTTTATTGCAATTGTAATCGCCGACTGACGAAGGTGCACCCTTGGTCAGCTAAAGGCCGTATGACTGAGTTTTTAAATGAAATGCCCTCTTTTCAAATTAAAAGCCCTCTTTTCAAATTAAAAGTCCTGTTGGGTTTTATACATGGTCTAGCCATCTGCTAACTCTTGTTCCAGTTGTACTGGATATTGACACGGTGCACTCATGTTCCTTTGTGAGCTTGTTTATAGTTGAAACGTCTTATTCAAGGACACTTAAAGTGTTTATTTACATCCCGCATCCAGGTTTTCTCAGCAGGTCCAAGGTTTGAAAACGCCGAGTTTGAAATCACAGCCGGCTTTTCTAACCTCACTGGCCTACTTCGTATTTTCCGTCTGTTGTGTGCGTGCTCTCTAAATGCCTCCCAGGGCAGATTTAGTTGTTGTTCTGCTTCATATCAACACAGAAGGATAAACATCACTTTTGGTAAGCCAGTTTTGTTCTGCTCTCAGATCTTTTCATCGCTTGTCTCTCTCTGTCCCTGCCCTGAAAACAGTCTCTCTCTTTGTCTTTCCCTCTCTCTCACGGCCACAGACTGAAATGGAGATTTTTTTTTTTTCTTTTTAATTAGATCTCAGCAGTAATCGCTTCACTCGTCTGCACCAAAACATTTAATGCCAAGGCTTTACTTGCAGCATGTCCAACAAGAGACATTTCTTTGGCATAGCTCCACATGAGCTTCAGCAATGCTGTTTGTTTTTGATTAATCTTACGCTAATTCTTATGTTAGTTAGTCATTAAGATATCAATAGTAATCACTTTGTACAGGTAACCCTGTGCAGGCATTTGATGCTGCCATGAAGGTGATTATTTTTTCTATTTGATACAGTAATTTTTGGAGCCATTTCAGAGGATGGAGCAGATGGGAAATGGACTCCACTTCTTGCTCAGCATGAAAAAAAAAATTGGCCCCAAGTGCCTCGGAGGGACTTAATATCTCTTCATCTTGTCCTTTTGTTCCTTGCAATCGTAAAATGAACCACTGATCCTTATAAGGCATTCAGGCCTTTAACAAGACTGCAATCCTTCAACTCCCTGTGGACCTGTAGACATGTATAAGGTGTACTTCTAGGATACATGTTATTTTTCTGAACAGATGGTGAAAAAGGTTATTGGAACCGAAATCGAAGGAGCTGAAGTCCAGTGAAAGCAGCTGCTTGTTTGGGAGACTGAATTCTTTTTGCCTCACTGAGGGTGTCTAATGTCTTGAATATAGCTGGATTCTGGCACAGTCAGGCAAAGCTCACGCACAATCCCTTTGATGCGATTTACTTTAATGATTTACCAACTAAAAATAACCCAAAATAAAGAAACACTGAGACTCTTTGTCACTTTGCCTTCATGTGGCCTTCCATCAATCACATCTGCTTCACAGCACAGCAGTGTCATGTTTGTGTTTCTTTTAAGAGCTGATCAGTCGACATCAGCAGAGTTTTGAGGATTCAGTCGGGGTTTTAAATAAATCCTGTTATTGTTCACTGCATCTTTCTTATTGATTATTGAATGGGCAGCCCATTCCTTTCCTTTCCTTTCCTTTCCTTTCCTTTCCTTTCCTTTCCTTTCCTTTCCTTTCCTTTCCTTTCCTTTCCTTTCCTTTCCTTTCCTTTCACCTTTTTCATTATTTATTCAACCTCGTGGCACACCTCTTTTGTTGTCCTTTTGTCTTCCTGTTGATTTCCTTTCCTTGTTCCCTTCTCACCTTCCCTGTTACTCCTTCCTTCTCTCTCTCCAGTTTTTCGTCGCTTGTTCAATATCTTCATCTCCGTTCAGCTTTGCCGGTTCTCCATCATCACAGTAGGCCTGTTGAGATAATCTTTCCCTTTCTCATCGTGCTCCCTCCATTGCTTTCCCACTCAGTTTGATAAGAAACAAATCATTTGCAGCTGTAGATAAGAAGCAGGCGGCACGGAGGGAACGGTGGGGGAGGTGGATGGAGACAAATGAGTAGTTTTGACTTTGAGTCGAGATAGAAGATAAAATACAGACCTATAACTCCTGAGAGTATTGTATTATCTTCATTTGCATATCAGGCATCTTGCTGGCAGCTAATGATTCATGAGTAATTTGGCAGGACAACAATAAGTGTTTCCCCGCTTCGGTCCCCCGGGGTTTTGAAAACCAAAAAAAAAACACGTTAAAATTTAATTAAAGATGTTTACAAATCCTCCTCCTGAGGTTTTGTACCTTCTTCCCCAACAATTGTTTCCTTTTGGGAAGTTTTTCCTTTCTGATTTGTAATATTAAGTTAAGTTGAACTGACTGACCTAGAGTACACAAATATCATTTTTCATGTTCCCAATCATATTGAGAAGTTATTATATAATTTAACTGAAACTTAAAAAAAAATATCTCCAAATGTTTAAGGTGTATATTTTTTATCCAGAATTATAATCTAATTACAAAAGAATTGTCAGTACATTAAAAAAAAAACATTATTATTAGATCATGAAGCTGAAATAATTTGTTTATGAACAGACCAGTACACAAACAGACAGTAAATAATTATCACCTATTTCAAGTCATCTTTCAGGCACAAATGCTTTAAATGTGCTTGTTGTGGCTTCTTAAATGTGAACACTTGCTGCTTTTCTTTGTCATATACAATAGTAAATATTATCATATGTACTTGTGTGGTCCAGCCCTCTGTAATGAGGCAGAACTCTTATCCTCTAGGACATGTTGGGCAGACACACGAAATGTTGCATTAATCAAATTTGCCACCTTCCCGTTGGAGAATCGTGCGATTAGTGTCTCCAGACATCGACTTAAACAGCTTTTAAGCGAGTGTATTTTATGGCGACCTGAACTTCAGTTGAGGAAGCGCGACCCGGTTGGCGTGACGAGGCGAAAAACTTTGCCAAGTGATTGCTCGAGTGCACATCACTCTAAAGAGGCACGTTTTTTTTTAGTTTTTTTTTTTATAAGTGCTGACTCTAGCGGGACAGAGCGAGGCTGCCCTACCTCAAGTTAAACTTTCAGAAGAAGTGGGTTTTTTTTAAACATGAAATATGCATTGGGTTCACTACTTATTCCACTTTACCTCTCAGGACTCTGCTGGAAAGGGAAAATAAGACAGTACGTACTTGCAAGTGTCTCACCTCTACCTGCTAATAGTCCTCAGGGGGTTTTAAACACTGCATATTTAAAAAGCCACAAACATTTGTAGACTTGAAGTGGTGCCTTATTTTGTTATTCATTGCTAGACTCTTTTTCAAAATTGTGGTTATTACATCCTGGAGGCAAAACAACATATTTTTTGCTGGATATTCGGTTCGTACGAAGGACAGATTGGGCAGAGTAGCAGTGAACATTAACGTTTCTGAACATGGACGAGTCAGTCCCACCTTATGTAACGACTGCAGGATCTGATTGAAACCACAAAGTGTCTGCAGGTTTGCCGATGACCGGTCAGACAATAAGATTCTGTTTTGTCACCAGCAAGATTTTTGGTTTAAAGAAGTTGCTCTTAAAAGCAAAAAATATATTTTGATGTGGTTCAGAGTGACAATTTTGCTGTTCTCCACAAAATATGCAAAATTAGGAATCTCCTGAAGAATTTAGATGTCTAATGTGAAAGTTAAGGCTACAAGGAAGAGCTAAACTTTATTCTCCGTGTTGAGCAGGGAAGTTGTGATTTAAAAGTAGTTTATTAAAAACTACTCATCCATCTCCACCAGCATTATAAGAATGTTGCACTGAAGCTTTTTCAACAGATGGAAAACTGCCATCTGCAAAACAGTGAGCCAAAGGGATTCAAAGTAGACAGGCAGCCTTTAATAAAAAAAAATAATAGCTGCATGGAGGTCTCTTGACGAACACATGGAAGTGGGAAAGTGGTGTTTTTACTTATTAATATGAAACAAAACATAACACAATACTCCTCCTGTAAATTCTATCATGCTTTTCAGTCTCCTTTAACTTCTTATCAGGTTATTCCCCCGTCTGTCTCTGTTTATCTTCCTCCCTCTCTTACCCGCTGGAGTGTTTTTGGTACACGAGGGATGCTGAGGATGGATGATGTGAAATGGATGGAGGGATGAAGTGAAATGGATGGATGGATTGAAAGATGGAGGGATTTAAGGATTCGCGGGAGGGAGGCTTAGGAAGCTGCTGCAAGGTCAAAGCCATCTGGTTTTGCTTCGACCTCCTGGGATGCTGTGTGTGTGTGTGTGTGTGTGTGTGTGTGTGTGTGTGTGTGTGTGTGTGTGTGTGTGTGTGTGTGTGTGTGTGTGTGTGTGTGTGTGAATGTGTGAATGTGCTGTGTGTTGTTGTAATGACACGGGCCTGTCCGTAATTACATAAAAGCTCTGACAAACACCTCGTTGGTGGTGGGTTTCCTTTTGTACTTTTGACAATGACTCAATTAGAGCCAACAGTGATGTATGATAATTGTGTGTGTGTGTGTGTGTGTGTGTGTGTGTGTGTGTGTGTGTGTGTGTGCGCGCGCCAATATTTTATTTTTCCTTGGGGGGCCCTTTTCCTCACAGGCATCCCAAAATCGACATGAGCCCTCACTGGCTTCCCATTAGTAAACACAGCCTTTGTAGCTGGCAAGGACTTAAAAAAAAAAAAAAGAAAAGATATCACATCTATAAAATAACATGAATCACTATCTAGTGTCCAACTGATACATCAGCATGACCAAAATAACTGGCCATCATCAGCATACAACACGCGACAGGTTGTAGAAGATTGCTTTTCCAACTGAAAATGATTCAGCTCGGTGTATATTTGGTCAAAGAGAGATATATATATATATATATAAAATATAAAATCAAAATACAATATCTTTGATCTGACGTGGGCTTTCGACTTCGGTAATGAATAGTTATCAACGACGGCTGAACTCTCTAAAAGAGAGTCGTTGAATTCAACAGCGTATTCCCTGTTTATTGGCTGCAAATATTTCTTGTATTCAATGATATTCAAGAGCTTTGTTGTTCTATCAAATTTTTTTTTTAGAACTGGCTGAATAAAGCTGTTTGAATTTTGAGCCTTTGCTGTAACGTCTCCCTTTGAACACACGACCCGCAGCCAGAGACCGAGGCTCCCTCCCCGCTGCTGAACGCATTCGTGACCCGTTCGACCCACGAAGCTGTCTCGCACATTTAGGTCGGTCGCGGTTTCCATTTTGAGGTTTCGCTGAAGGCCGGGGGTTCGTTTGGGCGTACCGCCACGGAAAGGAATTCCTATTAACGGCGCTCCCGTGGCCACCGGCCAGCGTCCCTTTTGTGGACATCTTTGTCCCAGATTGCCCCTTCTTTTCAGATGAAATTAATTGTCAGCGGCTTGATCGAGGAGTCGAGATTAAAGTAATCAAATTTTCTGGAAAATTGGCCCGAATCGTGTCATTTTTGAAAACGGATACTGTAACCTACACCGCCCTCCTCCCCTCCCCTCCCCTCCCCTCCCTCCGCCGTCTCTCGACTTGATTCTTTTTTGGAGGGCAGTTGTGCGATGTCTCCGGACATTAGTCGTGCTTGATCCCTCGACGCCCTGCAGTTAACTTGCTTATCATGAACGTGTGAAGGGGAGGAGGAGGGGGGGTGGGGGGGGTGGTGATGATGATGGTGGTGGTGGTGGTGGTGGTGGTAGGGGCGGTGGTTTCAAGCCTCCCTTCCCCAGATGAACGCTGCGGCGCATTTAACAGGAGCAAATATGTTTCACAGGAACAGGCTTTGAAGTCTGCTCGTGTCTTGTTATTACCTTATCGGGGGACAACGTGAAGGTCCACAGAAAGTCTTTTATGATCTGAAGGCTCCAGAACGTCCTCCCGCGACAGCTCTAACTGATGATGACACTTGTCCTTTGTGTCTGTCCTCCCATCCGTCTTCTTTTACGGTCTTCTCCCGCCGGGGGTTCGACAGATAAAAGAGTTTTTGAAGGCAGTCAAGTGTAGTTTGGTTGAAGTCTCAGATGATTCATATGCAATATTGAACATGTACTTGTTCAACCAGCTTCATGTCAGTCTGTACTACATTTCCCTTTGAGGGGGGAAATGTGGGTTTTTAGCGAGATAGCTGTATTGTGCAAAAAATTTCATTCATTCAACCCTTTTAATTTTTTTTTTTTTTAAGTTCCACGGGCTGTTTTCTGATGTCCTAAATTGCATAAGTATAATAGGACAACGTTCAGTGGCTTAAATGCCACGCATAAATACTGAGTAGACCAAGGAAGACAGCCGACCCGATTGTTAGCATTACATGAGGCTCTTTCTTTTTTCTCTTGCCACACATGAGGCGGGCGAAAACATTATGTCTGACATTAGAGGAGTCTTTGGCTCAAAATGGGCTCACTCTGTGTTTCCTGTTTTTTTTTTTTTTTTAAACTGTTTTCATTTTCTTTCCGCAAAACAGACAATTCATTGTTTGTAAAACAGAACGTAGCGTTGAAACCGTTGTGGAAATGTTTTGTTTGACTTTGTGAGATCAGCATCGTGCCTTGTGCTACTCCTCCCTGCCCGTATCCGTATTTTTCCTTTATTTTCCCTTCTAACAAGTTAACAAAGCACGTTTTCTCAGTTTAAACGTCTCCTGAATAATTGAAGCGCCTGTAGAGCCGAATTGCCTGTTCTCAGACGAAGCGGGAATCGCTTTCAGAAGTTCTACATTACTTACACATGGGGTCCCCCTCTGGAGGCTCGCCTCGCTCAGCGTTTCATAGGGGGCTGCGTGCAGAGTGATTCAAATGCGAAGTGGAAGAGCAAATGAGAGGGATGAAAGAGGGAGAGCAGAGATGAGTGGCGATAATGCCGGGATGTGGAGGGAAACGGAGAGGGAAGGATTAAGCGTGAAATGGAGGGGAAAAGACTCCAAAAGAGGCTCAGAGAAAGTCAGAAACGTTGCGAGCAAGACGGATTTAGTGGGATATAGAAAGTGACAGATTGGGAGAGGACGGAGATGCGGGGACGGAGGGAAAGGAGAAGAGGCCGCGATGAAGATGAATGGAAGGAGACACTAAGGATGAAGATAGATAAAGATAACGGAGGAGGAGAAAGAGCGGGAGAGACGGGGGAGGAGAGGGCGGGGTGGTGTGGGGGGGGGGGGGGGGTGGCGAGGAGAAGGGACAAGAAATAAACGCCGGGACAGTGATGAAAAGAGAAGGGTGACGTAAAACAGAGTTTGACGAAGGAAAGAGGATGGAGATGGAAGCTGAAAAAGAAATCGAGCAAGAGACGTAAAACCAAAAGAGCAAAAATGGAGAAATGAAAGATTTTTTTTTTTTGGGGGGGGGGGGGGGGGATCCACGGTGGGGGTAATGCAGTACACTCGCACTGACACCCCGTTAAAAGGAGAACTGATCTTCTGCGGTGCCGACACCGTTCCAGGCTAAATTCAGCCCGACAGGAAGTAATGGCAACGCCCGACGTGAGCGATGAAGTCATGCTGAGATTAAAGGGATCACGCCGCTTGTCCTGTCCGCATACCTTTGGGCTGCCTCTCACCGTTTGGATCACTTTCAAGTGAGATGTAGCTCAACGCTCCTGTTGGAAACATAGTGCTTCAGACAGCAGCGCGGGGGACGGCTCCTTTTCAACTCGCCACCATGCAGACGCTCTGATTGGTTATCAGCTTCAAAAGCTTCATTTGGCGTCGTTAGGTTTTAGTGCAGAGCTGCGGCTCATAGAGCATTTTTCTTTGTCAGTTCCTTTTACTTTAATAATATAATTTGGCGAGATACAATCTTTTTTTTTTTTTGGAATATATTCCCCTTTTTTGGTTTGACATAATAACACAAGAATTATATTTTTGTGTGATTTTTGATCATGGCCTAGCAGAGACTGTAAGAGAGCATTTTATATGTTCTCCTTTTATGAATGACAAGGTAGAAGAAATGTTGACTGGTGGCAAAAATATTGTTGTTTACCTAGCGTGCTATTTATCTATTCCTGAAAGTATCCAAAAGCAGTGGAAACATGGTCACCCGACTCGCCAGTTGGTTGGTGACTCGGCACCACGTGAGAAGGCTCCCTTGGAAACTGATTGGAAAAGCCAGACGCTTATAAAAAACAAATAGTTGGCCGTTGATTGGATGAACCATCTGCCTTATCATCATCTATCAACTTCAAACAATTAGATCAACGAACCATATGATGTAGTTGGAGAGAGCTGACAGTCCGAGGATAGTTGGTGAGCATGTCGGTAAACGATTCTTGTCGTCTTTGTAAATAAAATTTGCTCGTGAAAAAAACCCAAAAAAACCCACAAATACCAAAGGAGCTGCTGATTGGATCGCAGCACTGTGGTAAAAGACATTAGAAGGTGACGTCTTTTGCATTTCTGCAATACTTCGGCTTCACGTTGGTACGGCGGCTTAATATCTGCTGAACAGTTCTACGAGGCACAGCAGCACTTTTAATGTTCATGGTTTCGGTAACTAGGAGGTTCAGGTGTGCACACAACCTTCGACCTTGAAGTTGACTGTAACTTTTCCGTGGTGAGGACTTGCGCATTTATTCAGGGTGTTTTTGCTTTTAGTTATTTCTGTTTCCTCACTTTGTGGATCTTTTATTTTCCCTCCCTCTCTGCTAACCACTCCCCTCTCTCCCCGCAGCATCTTTTCTTTGTCTCGCTTCCTCACAAACGTTTGTCTTTGAACTCTGGCTGAATGATGACAGCGCTGATGTTTTTACTTGCCCGTAGCTGACATGCTGACCGTGCAAAGAAAAATAAAGAGGGAGAAAAAGTAGAGTTTTTTTTTTTTTAAGTTCAGGTATTTAGTTGTGTGCTGTTGTGCTTTATTTGTTGGGTACGGTCTGAAAAACAGACACGCCTCCGCTCAAATGTGCTCTAAAACTCATCAACCGTTTTACTTTGAAAAGAACATGAGGTGCGGATAACAGCACTGGTAACCTGTTCAAGCTAAATGAGGCAACAAACAACAAAGTCAATAAAAAAAAATTTGAATGATGGAATTTGAATTTGGAAAGTGCTTTGTGGGAAAGACAACCTTCAATTTCCTCTCTGCGTTTTACTTCTTGTGTGGGGAAAAAAAAAAAAAAGACCTGCTATTTCTTTCGCCCGTTTTTACTAAAGCAGACCCAGAAGAGCGTCTAATAATTGTGCTGACAGAACGAGGGAGGCGGAGGGGGGAACCGGGAGCGAGCGAGCACGTGTATGATGGATTTCTTGCGAGCAACGTGACAACGGAGGAGGAGGAGGCGGAGGGGAAACAAGACGAAAACTCTTGCGCACCAAGTGGCACTGTGAGGCGGTAATCTGTGGAGGGATGACGGACAGAGACCCAACCTCATCATGCCCGGCTGTTCTCAAAATCGTTACCAGTATCCGGGCGAAAGTAAGTGACGTTTGGCTTGAGGGTACGATCTAAAAGAAAGTGTGGCCACGACAACCGGAGAAACCACGCGGAGGAAAATGGCGGTGGGAGCTAATTTAGCCAAATCCGACGAGTAGGGGAGGATCGTGTTGTTAAGGGCAAGAAAACCTTTCAACTGGTGGGGGTGGCTGGCTGAAAAGCTGATTTTAGATTCATCTTCTGGAGAACATGCATTTCTGACATGTCTCAGTGTTGGACTGAAGTAGATCGACTTTCACCAGTCTAACTTTCACTCCACTTCAGCTTTATTTTGACTTGAAGATGCCCAAAGAGTTATCACTTCGCCTACCCATTAAAATAAATAAATAAATAAATAAAATCCCAAACATGCTCTTGAAGCTGCATAGATGCAGTTGGAGCCTTTTACACACAAAAGGACACTTCAAGAGGACAAGTAGACTGATTGTCGATGGACCCACGTCGGCCAAAACGCAACCCCCCCCTGTTAAGACGACGGGAAACGAATCGATTTGCGTCCAAACGATCTTGAACCCTGAGACGGTAACTTAAGAGTCGTTGCTGTAGGTAGCACACTGGCTTGTCTGCGGCGTTCAGCTCGACCACATGACGGCAACAAGGCCGAGGTTGTTTGGATCTTGCTGCGCTGGCATGTCGCTGACCGCGGATAATGAAATTACCAGCGAGCACGCGGTGACGTCGGCGTCTGCAGGCTCGAGGTCGACCGGGAGAGCCGACGGAGGGCAGATGCACGATACGGATCGAACCCGCCGATAGCGAGCGCGTTCCGAGAAGTATTTTTTATTTTTTTTATTTTTGAATGCGTTTACGTGTGACCGCATCAAGATCATGTAAATAAATCAGTGCGCGCGCGCGCCAATTCAAATAAAAGTGGGACATTGAAATCAGGCCAGTTAGAGATTTCCATTCAACGACACCAACAGTTGTCCAACAAATGTGGAAATAAACTGCGACGCCTTAAAAGTCGGGAAACACTTTCATTCTGGTATCACAATATTCACGACAAACGAATTTGGTAGAATTTGAATGACGCCCAGACTGACTGACCGGCGTTTGACGTGGTTCACATCAATCCCAAGTTCTTTTGCACGTAGCTTGAATAGCTGCATTTGTAGTGGCCGCTGCGTCGACCCTCGGTCGCCGGGGGCGACGCGGACCTGCAGCAAAGTTTGCGCAGTAGCTCGGCTGGCGCCGAGTGGGTCAGTAAGAACCCACCCCGTGGTTTAATATTCCGCAAAGCCCGAGAGACGTGTCACTCCGCGCAGCACTTCTCGCCGAGCTGAGCGCAACTGAAGATGAGACGGTTACAAGTAGTGTACATTTATCGGGACCTCGATAGTTATTCGATGTCGTTAGCACACCTCGGCCTCAAAGGAAGTAATGTCGGCGTTCTGGTGAATTTCAGCAGTTTGCCGTCGAGTTTGTAGAGATTTTCAGAGAGCGATCCAGCCGCGTGTCTTTCTGACCTTTCGAAATAGAGCAACAAATTGGCGAGCCTTTGTCCCTATAAACACTCCTGATGGTAATGTTTATACCAAACTGTCTAACCACGGTCCGACGCCCAGACAGCTGTTTTTTTTTTTTTTTTTTATATTATCTTCGACCAAGTCGTATTTTGGTATCTTTATGTTCGCGCCACTTTAATTATACCATTCAGGACAAATTTAGCCTCAAACGCCGGCCGTTCAATCACAATGCGAATCGACTCGAAGTTTTCCTCGAAACTTGTCCGGCCTAACAGCTGGCTGGTTGAACATGGACCCACGGGCGCGTCCTTCAAAAGTCAGTGGCGTTTATCGCGTCGGCCTTGAAATGTGGACGCCGAAGGAGCGAGGGCCTTGAAACGGGACCGTCACAGTTTCATGTTCAGATTAAAATTGCAGAAACGTTCACTTTACATTAACACAAGAAGAACACTTGACAGGGTTAGACGGTATATATTCGTATATATGTGCTGATTTCATTGTATTTGTTATATATTCCTCTAATATCGTGCCAAACGGTAACAAATAATCCTGATGCCATTTTTTATTTTTTATTTTTTTATTTTTTTAATTAAACAAACTATTTCCTGTTTCCACCTTGTCATTTTTAGGATATTTTCATGTTTTTATAGTCTTCAAATTTCAGTAAATTACAAATCTTTTGGTTTTGGACCAAAGAAATTTGAATGTCAACTCATTAACCTTTAAAAAATGTCAAATATCTTTCACTCCCACTGACAAGATGTTCTAAACTGACATTTACTGAGGGACATTTTGTGCGGCGACCCGTGAGCACCCTGATCCAAGTTGCAGTCGTCTTTTAGAGCTTCTGTTGTGAAGCCCCAGGTCAACGGCTTCACGCGAATCAGACAGGTGACATCAGCAACTTCTTATGTAACTCCAAACTTAAACACGTTAACAAAGAGCTTTTCTGTTGAGGTTTAATGCTGTACGGTTCTATTTTTGACACTTCGCGAACATCAGATGGTTATTTTTATATCTGCATCAGTGTATCTTTGTCTATATGTACGGACAACCGGAAAACTTAAAAAACCCCACAAAAAAAACAAAAACTGATGGGCTTGGAGAGAGACGGCAGTTTAAAACAGAAGAAACACGTTTTTGCAGATGACAAGTACTCGCTGTGTGAAGTCCCACAGTGGGTTTGTGTATAAAATATGCAACTCTGGTGTGAAGATTAAGCGGCTTTCACAACTGCTTCTTTTTTTTTTTTTTTTTTTTCGTTTTGAATTAGTTACTGACAGATTTGCGGAAAATGATTTCTCAAGTGTTCCCTGATTGATTGACTGACCTGCTTCGGCCCCTCACTGATCACAGTGTGTAAATGTACAAATGTTGCAGTAAAAAAAGATCCAAGTTTAGTTTTTTTAGGTGCGCCAAAAAAAGATTCACAGCAAAAAAAAGTTCATCAGGAAAACTGAAGATGGATGGATGACAAAGGCAATAAAAATGACAATACAAAATTAAGGTAGTAAAAAAATATTAAATATTTAAAAAAAAAAATGCACATTACATACAAATAAAAATAGAATAATATTAAATTAAACTAAACTAAACAAAACAAAACTGAAACATGAAAAGATGCCTGCATCTTTTCATGTTTCAGTTTTGTTTCAGTTTTGTTTCAGTTTCAGTTTTGTTTCAGCTGGACCCTCTGATCTGTGAGGCTTCATATCAAAAAATATCGACCGTCTCCCTCTGTCCGTCCCCCCCTTCAGGCCCAGCTGGAGGCCCAGAAGGCAACCCAGGACTTCCAGAGAGCCACTGAGGTTCTGCGGGCGGCGAAGGAAACCATCTCGCTGGCCGAGCAGAGGCTCCTGGAGGAGGACAACCGGCAGTTTGACTCCGCCTGGCAGGAGATGCTGAACCACGCCACCCAGCGGGTGAGGTCAAATGCGACGACAGAACAGCTCAAGGCCGAGTTTGATCACCGGCTTGAGTTGCGGGGCTGACGGTGAGTTCTGATTGGCCGTTCACAGGTGATGGAGGCGGAGCACACGAAGACGAGAAGCGAGCTGCTGCACAGGGAGACGGCGGCCAAGTACACGGCGGCGATCGGCCGCATGAAGCAGCTGGAGAAGAAACTCAAACGCACCATCAACAAGTCCAAGTAAGAGCAACTGGCTGTAATGTTGTGACAGACATATTTCACATCACCCAAACTGACGTATATATTTTTTTTTAGAGCGAATAAAAGTTTATTATTTTGCATTTCTCCCACCTGCTTCGAAGGGGAAAGTACAGCGGAAAAGTGCAGCGAGGCGGTTGTGGTCTGAAACCACACAACGGGAAGTCAAAATATTGTAATTTGTGTCTTTCGCACAAAAGAATACAACTTAGTCTTTTTTTTCCTCAAAATCTAGTGACCTTTTCTTTATGCCTAAAAACATTGTCGTGTTTCCAACATAACTCCTCCAATTTCCGAATCAAAGTTACATTACTAATTCATAAAAAAATTTTAAAAAAATAGATGAATACACTCTAATAAGGAATGTAATCCGTTGTTTCTCTCAGATTCAATTTAAGGAAACAGATTTTTGTCACATTTTGGAGGACAGCCGAAGGCAAAACTTAAAAAAAATACTTTTGTGTTATTAGACATCGAAGTACTTTATTTGACGACTCACACTTGCTTGGCACGCGACCGAATTCAGTTGCACTGCAGTCAAACAGCAGCAGTTTCAGAGAGTACTGGATTCACGTTAGGACTTCGCTGTCTCTGCTGGACCCGACATGTGGACACGGCGGGGTGCCGAGCTGCAGAGAAGCAGACTGTCGCTGCACGACTGACTGCTTGCGGGCGGTTTCGCTGCAAACAAAGAAGTCAGGCCTTTACCTCTTGCTTTTATCAGCCCCGCCAACATCACAACATCACTCACTTACGGACACACGAGGAACGAATGTGTAACGCTCGAGATCCGGGATCTGGTCTAATCACAGATGATGATGGCTTTCTGCTTTATTAAAAGCAGATCCAGCGGTTTCAAAGCAGCTGCGGTCTGACGTCCCTTTCTGTTGTTTCAGTTTTCTACACAAGCCGCGGTTCACACTTCTCTGTTCACCTGAAAAGTCCTCTCGAAAGCAGCGAACCCACATCGAAGCGGTCTGTTTGTTGCAAACGGTCAGGTGTTGAAAGGGGAAGTCCACAGGCGGCAGAAGTCACGAGTCGTTACAATATCACATGATAAAAGATGCGGCTGCCGCTTCTGACATCTCAGGATTTCTCAGGGTTCTGTTGTCACTTCTGCAGTTGGTGCAGCACTGAAAACAGTAGCGGTGGCGTCTTTAATTTCTGGCGCCCCCTAACGGTCAAGCCAAAAACACTTTCCGTAGGCCTCTTCGCACACGCGGTCTGAACATATCTACCAAGATTTATGATGATTGGGCAAATCATTAACGACTTGTAGCCAATTTGGGATCAAAACTGCCACGTTTTTAATGTCAAACAAATGAGAACGGTAAAACACGGCAACACTTCCGTCTGCCTGTTTAAAAGTGAAGCTCCATATTTGTTCTGTTGTCACTTCTGTAGTTTGTGACAAGGGGCATCTTTTAAAAAAAGAAAAAAAAAAAAAGGAAACAAGAGTGTAGAACATGCATTTCTTGCTTGTAACTTAACAGCCTTAAGCGAGAGAATCAAAAAGCAAAAGTCGGGTGCTGGATCAGTTAAATTCCAGCTCTTGTAATTAAAGCTTTATTCTTTCTTCTTCTTTTTTCTTTTTTTTTTTCTGTATCCAGTCAAACTGCATTATCAGCCGCAGCCTTGCTGCGTGTTGCCTCAGCAGGGTGTTAATCCGTTCTGCATCGTTCACTCATCCAACATCACACAACCCCTTTATCTCCCTCTCCTCTGCGGGGTTGCCATGGTGATGATGTGGGTACCGCTCTTTTTCTGGGTTAAGTCTGTATTTTTCCCCCTCTGATCTAATCTCCCTCTCTCTCTCTCTCTCTCTCGCTCTCTCACGCTCTTTCTTTCTCCTGACCTCTCCTCTTCCTCCTCCTCCTCAGGCCCTACTTCGAGATGAAGGCCAAGTACTATCTGCAGCTGGAGGTACGTGACGAGCGTTCGGCTCTAATTTACTTCACTCTCCGTCCCACCGCTCACCTCTAAAGGTTACGAGGCTGCTGCTGCTCCTGTTTCCGTATCTCTGTTAGATCTTGATCGAGGGTTAAACAACTCGAACAGAAGCTGCAGTGATTTTTTTTTTTTTTTTTTTTAGGCTGTAATCGGACCGAATTTCTCCGTCTCGCGTACAAATTGCGGCTTTTAACAATGTTAGGAACAAAGAGCGCCGTGACTGTCTGTGCTTTGTGCAGGAAACACTTAGAAGTGATCTAATTAACATGAGCTTCTTTTCACTGCATCATTCAACGCAGAGAAAGAGCAGAGCGGGCTACAAATTCTTCACCGAGTTTTGTCAAAACTGTCTTGTGTTTTCTAAAGTGAAAACATATCTGTAGATTGGAAGGTTAATTATTTCAAATGAAGGCTTTAACTCCGATGAATATTTCAAATATATTCGGCCAATTTCTAGAATCGGAGTAAATTTTCGATTCTGACTAACATTTAACCCGTTTTTTTTTTTTGCTCTTTCTGTGGATGTTTTGATGCTTTATTTTACTTAAGGTCTCCATAGGAACTGTTGTTGTTGGAACTGTTGTCCTAAATGAAGGACCGACACGTGTTTCAGGGCAGCTAGTGAAGCTCTGAAAAGGAGAACTGAGGCAGGAGGATTTACTTTTAACAGCCACTACATGTTAATGCCAGATGACAGATCCTCGCCCCACCCGTGATGACGCTCCTCTCCGCCTCATCGCCTTCCTCCCTTCCTCCCTTCCTCCCTTCCTCCCTTCCTCCCTTCCTTCCTTCCTTCCTTCCTTCCAGAACCTGAAGAAGAACGTGGACGAGCGGCAGACCAAGCTCTCCCAGGCCAAAGGCGAGTACAAGACGGCCCTCCGGAACCTGGAGACGATCTCCGACGAGATCCACGAGCGGCGGCGGAGCTCCGCCATGGGCCCGCGGGGGCGCGGCGTCGGCGCCGAGGGCGACGGCGTCTCCGGGGACGACATCTCCAGCTTCAAGATGGAGTCGGACGGAATATCCAGTGAGTAACGTGACGCTCTCGCTTCACCTCAGCAGTCTGACAAAGATGGTTTTCTTTAAGACAATATATATTGTAACTGATATTATATATTATATATATATTATTATTATTATATATAATATATAATTATAATAATATATATAATATATATTATATATATCCATATTATATACAATATAATATATTATATAATTATTAATTTATAATTATATAATATATATAATATATATTATATATAGTAACTTATATATATATATATTGTATACATATATATATATTTTCTTTATATCTTTTTTTTGCCACATGCTCTCTAGTCATGGCGAGTGTTGAAATGTGTGACTGCTCTCTGCCCTCTGGGACTCGGAGGATTCTCCCGATGAGATAAAAAAAAAAAAAAAGCTAATTAGGAAAAATGTTACACCGCTCCCAGTCTTGCTGCTTCGCTGTGAACCTGGTAACTCTTTAAATGTCAGCGGGACCTTTTAATGAGATTTTCTTGCAGTTCTGCTGCCGTTTAGTGTCGAACAGGGGCAGTAAAGTAACTTTCAAAACGGCCCACGCGGCAGAAGTTGATTGGTTGTCGTCGCCGTGACGCGACAACGAGAGATAAGCCGTCCGGCTCTGGTCAAGCGGCGACTATCACTCGCAGGGTTCTCTCCAGGGGGCGACGTTTACGTCGGCGTCGGACAGGGAGCTCTCGTCTCCTTCGCCGAATCCTCAGATGTGATTCCTGGAATGTCCGTTTTAAGCTTAATAAGGATGTCGGAGAAATATTTGGAAATTTGAGTCCAGTTATGCATTTCTAGAAACGCCCCACATTGAGTGAATGCACACAAAAGACAAACCAGCCTGTATCTTCAGCTCCGTTGTTACGTCGCATGTCGCTTTATGACTGAACGGTTTCCACACGGAGGCGGGATCCATTTTTAGAGCTGCAACAATTACTTCATTGATTCAAAAAAGAAAATCGTTTTTTTTTAACGTGATTACTGCCGCAGTTGAGAAACTCATCACCGCTAAAGAAGTCTCTTATTTTAACTATTTTAACTATTACAAAACAACCAATTTTCATTCATTTTAAAACATTTGTACTGTAAATGTTACTGAACACAGAAGCGTCGGACTCTACCGGATAATTTAACAGTCCGTTAGGTTCCTGATATGAACTCGTGAGGATTCCTCGAGCCTTCTCGGCCATTTATCGGCTGCTACAGTACCCGCGAGCCTCAAAAGGCACTGATGATTGGCTCAGGTTTTCAAATTCGAAGCTGCAAAAGTCGTTTCGTCGGCACGGCCTTTTAGCTTTTTCTGCTGTTGTTTGCGGCACGGAATTTTATGCTTGAAGAAATGCACCGTGGGAGCTTTTTGGTCCAGATGCTTTTACAGGCGTATTACTGAACTTCTTTTGTTCAGGCAGGCTGTTGTTGATGCTGTCGGTCTTTTGCACTGATGATTGAACCAGGAAGGTTACAGTTTTGTGTCCATTCGAGCTCATCGAGCAGGGGGGGGTGTCGAACTCACTTTAGTTAAGGGGCCACATACTGCCCACTTTGATCTCAAGTGGGCCAGACCAGTAAAATCGTAGCATAATAACGCAGACATAACGACAATATTTCTCTCTGTTTAAATCATTGGTGAAGGTTTTTTTTGGATGATAAACCCTGTTTTAAGGTCTTTCTACAATAAACTAGAAACATAAAGAGCAAAAACTCAGACATCAGCCCGCTGTTTATCTGCCCGGGCTCTCAGCGAGCAGCCGGCAGCGAGCTGCTGCCTCCGGAGCAGACGTCGCATTTACGCTGTTTTTGAAGCAATTACTGGATCGATTAAAAACAAAATGTACGAAACGTTTGTGCTCATAAACCTCCATATTCTCATAGATATGCAATTTATGTCTTTCTGTAATTTTCACACTTAGCAAAGTCATCCGGCGGGCCGAGCTGGACCCCCCTGGCGGGCCGGATCCGGCCCGCGGGGCGTATGTTTGACACCCCTGTCGTAGAGAGTCTCCAACCGAGTCACGTCTACGAGAAACTCGTGCCAAGTGAATGGCATTTTTTTTACCTCCACAACCAGAGATGCCTGAGATAGCTCCTCCCACCTCGCTGCCTTTTAAAAAATATATATATATATATATTTTTAGTCCATTTCAAATGAGTGGAGGTCTCTGAACGAATCTGCAGCTGGCAGAAATAACCCCACTCGCAACGGAGCTGCCTTTTTGCATCCCGTTAGCTTTGCCGAAAGAACGACTCGGGCGGCGTTGCCACGGCAACAGCGGCCCAGCCCGAGCGGACGGGGTGATTTGCGAGTTGTGAGGCGAACGTGAGGCCAAAAATAACAGCCGGCGCTGATGGCGTGTTCGTGTGCTTCGATCTGTGTCGGGGAAAAAGCGTTCTCCGCATGTGATGTGACAGTTTAGCGTCCTCTCCGTTCTATTTATATCTGCTGGCTCACACTTTCTCTCTCTCTCTCTCTCTCTCGGCATCTTTCCCTCCATCTCCCATCACCCCCTCCCCTCGTTCCTCTCCCTTCCACGTTCACCCTTCATCTCTCTGATTCGATGTCCTCCCGCCACGTATCCCCCCCCCTCCCCCCCCCCCCTCCCCCCCCCCCCCCCGCAGTGGCGTCGGTGTGCTTCGACGACGAGCCGTGCGGCGGAGGCAGCGTCATGTCGGAGGAAGACTCGGAGACGCGCTCCACCTGCAGCTTGGGTTCGTCTCCCAGCAGCCCCCAGGAGCTCCCGTCGCCCTGCCCCTTCGCCAGCTCCTCTTCCTCCTGCATGTCCTCGTCCTCCGCCTCGCCGTCGCCCACTCCCTCCTCCTCGTCCTCGTCCTCGTCCTCCTCCCCGTCCTCCCCAGCTCCTCTGTCCAGGCCCTGCAGCCTGGACCTGCCCAGCACCGTGTCGCTGTCCGACTTCGGCCTCATCTCGCCGGTGCTCGGGCCTCGCAGCGAGTGCAGCGGAGCGTCGTCGCCCGAGTGCGACCTGGAGAGAGGTGGGCGACACTTCAACGCACGTCACAACTTCCGCCGCACGTGTCTCGGCGTAATAAAAATAGACGGACAGTTAGGAGGTATTATTAAAAAAAAAAAAAAAAAACAGCACCCAACATACCTAACATTCATAATAATGGCACTAAAAGCTAAACTACACCAGACTGTACTTAATACTGCTCAAATGTTGCTTATTTGACTCCAGGATCAATATATATATATATATATATATATATATATATATATATATATATATTCTTATATTCTTATTCTTATATATATATTCTTAATTACTGCTTAAAGGTACTGAAAAAAAAATGCCGAATAGTGATTCATGATTGTGATTTTGTTATATCTACTGGTTTTTCAATCATACTTAAGACTTTTCAAGACCTTTTTAAGACATTACAAAATGAAATTGAACTTGCTGAAGGCCGCAGAGGCGCAACACACCAAATCTGCGATTGGATAATATTGGATAATACAACTCCTGCTAATTTCAGGTGAATTCTGCAGCTTGCAGTTACTCAATTTAAAACACTTTTGCTCAGCCCACATTTATACCGACATCAGATAATTATATGGCAAAAAAAACCAAAACATTTTTATGCAGTTTAATAAAGTAGACCGCATTGCAGAATTAAAAAAAATAAAAACTGCTAGAAAAGTCTTTATTTCCTTTTGCCTCGAGATGCATTAAAATCAGTCAAACAGATGACGTCGTCCGTCTTTGGACCCCTTGATTCAGATAAGGGAAAAACTCACCCACCCCACCCCCCCCCCCCCAAAAAAAACAAAAAACAAAACAAGCTCGAACGTCTGTAAATGAGTCCATTTGTTTACGCAAGGCGAGAGGGAAAAAAAAACAAAAAAAAGCAACATTGGAAGTGAGACGGATGACGGTTTGAGAATCTATTCTGGGTAAGACGTACGATCCGGCGCTACCTGCCCGCCGCCCGCCTGCTCCACCGCGGGGGGCCATTAGTCAAAGTGACAGCGAGCCGAGCGCCTCGCCCGCACAGAAAAGAAAAAAACAACAACAACAACAACAACAGCCGGAGAGAGGAAACAGTTCGCTGCACTTCAGTCAGTTTTAATGAAGAACTCTTAAGAGCTTTAAGCTCGGTTTCTACCTGGAGTATTGTCTTGCGTGTTTGATATCTTGCTCCCCCCTCCTCCTCCTCCTCCTCCTCCCCGCCCGATTCAGCCAGCCATTAATGTTTTAAACCCTCCTTATTTCGAACGAGTATTAAAAAGCGTCCCCGTCGCACATCTTTATTTAAATAGTGTTTTAAATGTGTAAGAGATTCCGTCCGCAGCTACGTTTGCTTGATTCGCTCTTCGTTACATTTTATGTTCCAGAAAACGCTGACGGATGTTTTCACAGATTAATCTCCAGCCGTTTCTCCACACGTTTATTCCCGCAGATACATTTGTTTGTTTTGTTTTAGTAACAGTTCTGTTTGTCTGCTTGAAGTGAATTAAGAGTGCCTTTTCTTCAAAAGACAGTCAGAGTATTCCTCCGCCTTTCGTCGACCAATTCACGTCTTTTGAAAATTCTACAATCAGTTGAAAGCCCGCCGGACGTCCCGTAGTTTCCTCACAACGTTTGATCTCTCATCCGTCCAGTTGCCTTTTGACTCGGCACTTCTCAAAAAAAAAAAAAAAAAAAAAAAAATCCTCCACCACCGAGACACATTTGCCTTCCCGTTATTAATGCCCAACAACAGTCTGGTGTTTGGAAAAAAACAACAACAACATACACGTTTCACTGACCTCCTCCCGTGCTGCAGGTGACCGGGCCGAAGGTGCAGAGGGGGAACTGGACAACGCTGCGGCCGGCAGCAGCAGCAGCAGCAGCAACAACAACAGCAACAGCAGCTCGACTTCCAGCGCCAAGAAGATCTTCAGCCTGGAGACGCGCTTCAGCTTTCTGAACCTGCGACGCCCGCGAGCCGTCAACAAAAACACGGACAGCTGTTCCCAGAAGGCGGACGCCGGCCAGACGGCGGCGCTGGTCAAAGGAGTCTGAGGAAAGAAAAAAAAAACAACAACAACAAAAAAAAAAAAAAAAAAAAAAAAGGAGAAATCCGTGAGACTCCTTCGTTTTCTGAACCGAACTTTGATAAACTGTCCGCGAGCTGTTTATAAGCTTCGCTGCCGACCGCCGCGCTCCCATTTCTAACCTCCGTGGTCAAAGAGAGACTTTGAATGTCATAGTCGGTGGAGATAAAGTTTCTTCTCCCTCGATGAAGGACGCCTTCGGACTCTCGTGTCTGAGAAATAAAAGAGCACCGTTAAGGTTGAAAATGTGTTGGTGAAAGGAGAGAGAGAGAGAGAGAGAGAGAAAAAAAAAAAGGTTATAAACACTTGTTCGTGGTATTTTTTTAAGCTTCTGTCACAAACGTTCAGCATTTGACAGGATCGTGCGAAACCCCGCTTTCCCAAAACGGAGAATTTGTGACCGTTAAATGGCACGCGGCACGCTGTCCACCCACGCGGAGGGGGGACGCCCCGCTTAGTTCGACTTTTAAAACGAAGCCACGCGCACACACACACACACACACACACACACACACACACACACACACACACACACACACACACACACACACACACACACACGCGCGAGGTTCACCAGCCTCGAACCCTTGTGCTACGTTCTGCCCGTGTTTGATAGATGGCTGTTGTACGTTCTGACGTTATGTACGCGTACGTTTTCAGGTTCAGGTCTCGGCTGTTAATTAACTTGTCTCATTTCCACATAAACTGCAATATGCTAAAAGTTTCATTGAGGCTTTCCACGGCCTATTTTTTTTTTTTTTTTTTTTTTTTTTTTTTTTTTTTATCACCATGATTGTGAATTTTACAGATTAAAATTTAAAAAAAAACGTAGAGAAAGCGACTCGACGGCAAGCGGAAAAGAGGTTTGAAGAAGAAATAACGCGTTCGTCTCACAGATGAGAAGTTGAATTCACAATTTATAGCAACGAACTCAAAATTAGGACTTGTTACTATTCGTGCTGCTTCGAATTAGCACGTCGCAGGTAAAACATTTGAAAGGGTTTTTTTTATTCGCGAAGCATATCGAGACGTTTCTGTATTTCCACTCGCGGTCGCCGTTCCACGCAATGTCTCATTTTAAAGTTTCAAAATGGTCGCGTCGGTGAACCGCGCGAAAGTAGCCGATGTGAGCCAGTTAATAAAAATCAGTCAGTCAACAATTGTTACAACGAATTAAGTGTTTGAGTTTTAAGTTGAGTTTTTGCTTTTGTTTTTTTAAATAAAAAAAAAATGTCGAACGTTTTCTAGTTCTTGCTTCTTGAATTGAAGAATTTGATACCGTTCGAACCTAAAGATATTTTTGGGGGTTTGAATTATTGGTCAGAAAAAAAACAAGATTTTTTTTTTTGATGACGTGACCAAAGACTAAAAAGAAAATTTGAATTCTTTACTAAACAATTAATTCAATGAAAGTCATTGTTGGTTGCAGCCCGACACCCAACAGTGACGTCATAGTGTCCTGACACACCCTGGCGTACTCTTCGTCATCACTGCATACGCGTATTGTTGTTGATATCATTGATCAGTTTTATATTCAGTATGTTATTTTTTTCTATTTCCTAAATACATAATGCGACATATTATTGTTAGTATTACATGGCAATCAACAGTTTTTCCCAGCTGGTAGTTCTACAAAAATATCTGCCCTCGTAAGAGTAACTTTGGCCACTATTGTCGTGTAACTAGATGTCTGTCTAGTTTAGCTCACAAACCCTTCAAATAACTAAGATGGACGTGAAGAAGAAAAAAAAGAAGAATTAAGTTTTCTAAATGTGAAGAGAAAAGGAGTTTTTGAAAATAATGTCTGTTAATGACTATGTTAATAAAGGATGTTTAATGCTCCAGTAACTTTTTGGGAAGGCAGGACGACATGTGAGGAAAAACTTTAATTAACCACAGTGGGTGTGCGTGTGATCATAATAAAAAGGTTCAACAGTGTGATTTACGTTTTTTTTGCAGATGTCAATAAACTATCATACTAGAATATTAATACAAATGTAATAAATGTCGTCTGAAATGTCAGAAAAAGGTCGAACTATAGTATGTTGAACAAAAAAAAAAAAAAAAATCATAAAAATGTTGTGAATAGTATGTGCTCCAAATATCATAAAGATTTCCCTGGACAATATATCGTCCAAAATGTCCCCCAAAAAAGCCATTCTTAAGCATGTCGTCCGAATTATGAAAAAAAGGCACACTAAAGCACCAAAGAAAGTTATCGAATCACAGGTACAATGGTCAGGGCTGGTGCCTTTCATTGAGGAGGTCATTGGTCGATTCCCGCTGGAGACACACTTGTAAATAAAAAAACAAAACAGGTATGTCGTCCGAAATATGATTAAAAAAAAAAAAAAAGTCTTACTATAGCATGTCGTCTAACATATGATAAAAAAGTATATAGTTTTTTTCATATTTTTGACTATGTGCTATAAGTATGACTTTCGTTCACTTTATGGAAGCCAACACAGTGGTGCAGCTGTCAGCGTTGTCGTCTCACAGTCTAAAGGTCAGTGGTTTGATTCCCTCCTGGGACTTTCTATTTGGAATTTTCATGTTCTTGCAAAACTAATAACCTTAAAGTAAAATATGTTGTCTATATTAAGGATGGCTAACTTATTCATGTAGTCCGTAATGTAAAACATTACATTCAAGCAAGAACATAATCCTCCACTAAGTTCCAGACCCCCTATCGAACCCAGAAGCTCCTGATTGTGAGATGACAACGCTGGCGTGGAACTGCACCATTTCGCTGTCTTTATTTTTATGCCTGTCTGACTTATATGACTTAAATAACTTTTAAACATGTTATTGAAGAGCGATCAACGGTGTAGTGGTTGGTGTTGTTGCCTTCCACTCAGAAGGTTCCAGGTTCAAGACTCGCCCTGGAAAGCATGACATTAACATCCCAGATGAAAAGTCACGTCAAAGGCAAGAATCAAACCTGGAACCTTCTGACTGGGAGACACCAATAAATTCAACATAGAAAGTCCCAGACGGAGATCAAACCACTGACCTTTAGACTGTGAGAGGACAACGCTGACAACTGCACTATTATGTTGCCTGACTTTAGCATGTCTTCCAAATTATTATAAAAAAAAAGTCATACTTTAGCATGTCTTCCAAATTATTATAAAAAAGTCATACTTTAGCATGTCTTCCAAATTATTATAAAAAAAGTCATACTATATCATGTCTTCCAAATTATTATAAAAAAGTCATACTATAGCATGTCTTCCAAATTATGATAAAAAAAATTCATACTTTAGCATGTCTTCCAAATTATTATAAAAAAAAGTCATACTATAGCATGTCTTCCAAATTATTATAAAAAAAAGTCATACTTTAGCATGTCTTCCAAATTATGAAAAAAAAGTCATACTATAGCATGTCTTCCAAATTATGAAAAAAAAGTCATACTATAGCATGTCTTCCAAATTATTATAAAAAAAAGTCATACTTTAGCATGTCTTCCAAATTATGACAAAAAAGTCATACTTTAGCATGTCTTCCAAATTATTATAAAAAAAAGTCATACTATAGCATGTCTTCCAAATTATTATAAAAAAAAGTCATACTTTAGCATGTCTTCCAAATTATGAAAAAAAAGTCATACTATAGCATGTCTTCCAAATTATGAAAAAAAAGTCATACTATAGCATGTCTTCCAAATTATTATAAAAAAAAGTCATACTTTAGCATGTCTTCCAAATTATGACAAAAAAGTCATACTTTAGCATGTCTTCCAAATTATTATAAAAAAAAGTCATACTATAGCATGTCTTCCAAATTATTATAAAAAAAAGTCATACTTTAGCATGTCTTCCAAATTATGAAAAAAAAGTCATACTATAGCATGTCTTCCAAATTATTATAAAAAAGTCATACTTTAGCATGTCTTCCAAATTATTATAAAAAAAAGTCATACTTTAGCATGTCTTCCAAATTATGAAAAAAAAGTCATACTATAGCATGTCTTCCAAATTATTATAAAAAAAAGTCATACTTTAGCATGTCTTCCAAATTATGAAAAAAAAGTCATACTATAGCATGTCTTCCAAATTATTATAAAAAAAAGTCATACTTTAGCATGTCTTCCAAATTATGAAAAAAAAGTCATACTTTAGCATGTCTTCCAAATTATGAAAAAAAAGTCATACTATAGCATGTCTTCCAAATTATTATAAAAAAAAGTCATACTTTAGCATGTCTTCCAAATTATGACAAAAAAGTCATACTTTAGCATGTCTTCCAAATTATTATAAAAAAAAGTCATACTATAGCATGTCTTCCAAATTATGAAAAAAAAGTCATACTTTAGCATGTCTTCCAAATTATTATAAAAAAAAGTCATACTTTAGCATGTCTTCCAAATTATGAAAAAAAAGTCATACTATAGCATGTCTTCCAAATTATTATAAAAAAGTCATACTTTAGCATGTCTTCCAAATTATTATAAAAAAAAGTCATACTTTAGCATGTCTTCCAAATTATGAAAAAAAAGTCATACTATAGCATGTCTTCCAAATTATTATAAAAAAAAGTCATACTTTAGCATGTCTTCCAAATTATGAAAAAAAAGTCATACTATAGCATGTCTTCCAAATTATTATAAAAAAAAGTCATACTTTAGCATGTCTTCCAAATTATGAAAAAAAAGTCATACTTTAGCATGTCTTCCAAATTATGAAAAAAAAGTCATACTATAGCATGTCTTCCAAATTATTATAAAAAAAAGTCATACTTTAGCATGTCTTCCAAATTATGACAAAAAAGTCATACTTTAGCATGTCTTCCAAATTATTATAAAAAAAAGTCATACTATAGCATGTCTTCCAAATTATTATAAAAAAAAGTCATACTTTAGCATGTCTTCCAAATTATGAAAAAAAAGTCATACTATAGCATGTCTTCCAAATTATTATAAAAAAGTCATACTTTAGCATGTCTTCCAAATTATTATAAAAAAAAGTCATACTATAGCATGTCTTCCAAATTATTATAAAAAAGTCATACTATAGCATGTCTTCCAAATTATGAAAAAGTCATACTATAGCATGTCTTCCAAATTATGAAAAAGTCATACTTTAGCATGTCTTCCAAATTATTATAAAAAAAAGTCATACTATAGCATGTCTTCCAAATTATTATAAAAAAAGTCATACTTTAGCATGTCTTCCAAATTATGAAAAAAAGTCATACTATAGCATGTCTTCCAAATTATTATAAAAAAGTCATACTTTAGCATGCCTTCCAAATTACTATAAAAAAGTCATAGCATGTCTTCAAAATTATGAAAAAAAGTCATACTATAGCATGTCTTCCAAATTATTATAAAAAAAGTCATACGTTAGCATGTCTTCCAAATTATTATAAAAAAGTCATACTTTAGCATGCCTTCCAAATTACTATAAAAAAGTCATAGCATGTCTTCAAAATTATGAAAAAAAGTCATACTATAGCATGTCTTCCAAATTATTATAAAAAAAGTCATACGTTAGCATGTCTTCCAAATTATTATAAAAAAAAGTCATACGTTAGCATGTCTTCCAAATTATTATAAAAAAAGTCATACTATAGCATGTCTTCCAAATTATTATAAAAAAAGTCATACTATAGCATGTCTTCCAAATTATTGTAAAAAAAGTCATACTTTAGCATGTCTTCCAAATTATTATAAAAAAAGTCATACTATAGCATGTCTTCCAAATTATGAAAAAGTCATACTATAGCATGTCTTCCAAATTATTATAAAAAAGTCATACTTTAGCATGTCTTCCAAATTATTATAAAAAAGTCATACTATAGCATGTCTTCCAAATTATTATAAAAAAAAGTCATACTATAGCATGTCTTCCAAATTATGAAAAAGTCATACTATAGCATGTCTTCCAAATTATTATAAAAAAAAAGTCTTATGTCGTCTAACATATGATAAAAAAGTATATAGTTTTTTTCATATTTTTGACTATGTGCTATAAGTATGACGTTCGTTCACTTTATGGAAGCCAACACAGTGGTGCAGCTGTCAGCGTTGTCGTCTCACAGTCTAAAGGTCAGTGGTTTGATTCCCGCCTGGGACTTTCTATTTGGAATTTTCATGTTCCTGCAAAACTAATAACCTTAAAGTAAAATATGTTGTCTATATTAAGGATGGCTAACTTATTCATGTAGTCCGTAATGTAAAACATTACGTTCAAGCAAGAACATAATCCTCCACTAAGTTCCAGACCCCCTATCGAACCCAGAAGCTCCTGATTGTGAGATGACAACGCTGGCGTGGAACTGCACCATTTCGCTGCCTTTATTTTTATGCCTGTCTGACTTATATGACTTATATAACTTTTAAACATTTTATTGAAGAGCAATCTGTTGATTGGTGTTGTGTAGTGGTTGGTGTTGTTGCCTTCCACTCAGAAGGTTCCAGGTTCAAGACTCGCCCTGGAAAGCATGACATTAACATCCCAGATGAAAAGTCACGTCAAAGGCAAGAATCAAACCTGGAACCTTCTGACTGGGAGACACCAATAAATTCAACATAGAAAGTCCCAGACGGAGATCAAACCACTGACCTTTAGACTGTGAGAGGACAACGCTGACAACTGCACTATTATGTTGCCTGACTTTAGCATGTCTTCCAAATTATTATAAAAAAAAAGTCATACTATAGCATGTCTTCCAAATTATTATAAAAAAGTCATACTTTAGCATGTCTTCCAAATTATTATAAAAAAAGTCATACTATATCATGTCTTCCAAATTATTATAAAAAAGTCATACTATAGCATGTCTTCCAAATTACTATAAAAAAAAGTCATACTTTAGCATGTCTTCCAAATTATGAAAAAAAAGTCATACTGTAGCATGTCTTCCAAATTATTATAAAAAAAGTCATACTTTAGCATGTCTTCCAAATTATTATAAAAAAAGTCATACTTTAGCATGTCTTCCAAATTATTATAAAAAAGTCATACTTTAGCATGTCTTCCAAATTATTATAAAAAAAAGTCATACTTTAGCATGTCTTCCAAATTATTATAAAAAAAAGTCATACTATAGCATGTCTTCCAAATTATTATAAAAAAGTCATACTATAGCATGTCTTCCAAATTATTATAAAAAAAGTAATACTATAGCATGTCTTCCAAATTATTATAAAAAAGTCATACTTTAGCATGTCTTCCAAATTATTATAAAAAAAGTCATACTATAGCATGTCTTCCAAATTATTATAAAAAAGTCATACTATAGCATGTCTTCCAAATTATTATAAAAAAAAAAGTCTTATGTCGTCTAACATATGATAAAAAAGTATATAGTTTTTTTCATATTTTTGACTATGTGCTATAAGTATGACTTTCGTTCACTTTATGGAAGCCAACACAGTGGTGCAGCTGTCAGCGTTGTCGTCTCACAGTCTAAAGGTCAGTGGTTTGATTCCCTCCTGGGACTTTCTATTTGGAATTTTCATGTTCCTGCAAAACTAATAACCTTAAAGTAAAATATGTTGTCTATATTAAGGATGGCTAACTTATTCATGTAGTCCGTAATGTAAAACATTACATTCAAGCAAGAACATAATCCTCCACTAAGTTCCAGACCCCCTATCGAACCCAGAAGCTCCTGATTGTGAGATGACAACGCTGGCGTGGAACTGCACCATTTCGCTGCCTTTATTTTTATGCGTCTGACTTATATGACTTATATAACTTTTAAACATGTTATTGAAGAGCAATCCGTTGATTGGTGTTGTGTAGTGGTTGGTGTTGTTGCCTTCCACTCAGAAGGTTCCAGGTTCAAGACTCGCCCTGGAAAGCATGACATTAACATCCCAGATGAAAAGTCACGTCAAAGGCAAGAATCAAACCTGGAACCTTCTGACTGGGAGACACCAATAAATTCAACATAGAAAGTCCCAGACGGAGATCAAACCACTGACCTTTAGACTGTGAGAGGACAACGCTGACAACTGCACTATTATGTTGCCTGACTTTAGCATGTCTTCCAAATTATTATAAAAAAAAAGTCATACTATAGCATGTCTTCCAAATTATTATAAAAAAGTCATACTTTAGCATGTCTTCCAAATTATTATAAAAAAAGTCATACTATATCATGTCTTCCAAATTATTATAAAAAAGTCATACTATAGCATGTCTTCCAAATTACTATAAAAAAAAAGTCATACTTTAGCATGTCTTCCAAATTATGAAAAAAAAGTCATACTGTAGCATGTCTTCCAAATTATTATAAAAAAAGTCATACTTTAGCATGTCTTCCAAATTATTATAAAAAAAGTCATACTTTAGCATGTCTTCCAAATTATTATAAAAAAAGTCATACTTTAGCATGTCTTCCAAATTATTATAAAAAAAAGTCATACTTTAGCATGTCTTCCAAATTATTATAAAAAAAAGTCATACTATAGCATGTCTTCCAAATTATTATAAAAAAGTCATACTATAGCATGTCTTCCAAATTATTATAAAAAAAGTAATACTATAGCATGTCTTCCAAATTATTATAAAAAAGTCATACTTTAGCATGTCTTCCAAATTATTATAAAAAAAGTCATACTATAGCATGTCTTCCAAATTATTATAAAAAAGTCATACTATAGCATGTCTTCCAAATTATTATAAAAAAAAAAGTCTTATGTCGTCTAACATATGATAAAAAAGTATATAGTTTTTTTCATATTTTTGACTATGTGCTATAAGTATGACTTTCGTTCACTTTATGGAAGCCAACACAGTGGTGCAGCTGTCAGCGTTGTCGTCTCACAGTCTAAAGGTCAGTGGTTTGATTCCCTCCTGGGACTTTCTATTTGGAATTTTCATGTTCCTGCAAAACTAATAACCTTAAAGTAAAATATGTTGTCTATATTAAGGATGGCTAACTTATTCATGTAGTCCGTAATGTAAAACATTACATTCAAGCAAGAACATAATCCTCCACTAAGTTCCAGACCCCCTATCGAACCCAGAAGCTCCTGATTGTGAGATGACAACGCTGGCGTGGAACTGCACCATTTCGCTGCCTTTATTTTTATGCGTCTGACTTATATGACTTATATAACTTTTAAACATGTTATTGAAGAGCAATCCGTTGATTGGTGTTGTGTAGTGGTTGGTGTTGTTGCCTTCCACTCAGAAGGTTCCAGGTTCAAGACTCGCCCTGGAAAGCATGACATTAACATCCCAGATGAAAAGTCACGTCAAAGGCAAGAATCAAACCTGGAACCTTCTGACTGGGAGACACCAATAAATTCAACATAGAAAGTCCCAGACGGAGATCAAACCACTGACCTTTAGACTGTAAGAGGACAACGCTGACAACTGCACTATTATGTTGCCTGACTTTAGCATGTCTTCCAAATTATTATAAAAAAAAAGTCATACTATAGCATGTCTTCCAAATTATTATAAAAAAGTCATACTTTAGCATGTCTTCCAAATTATGAAAAAAAAGTCATACTTTAGCATGTCTTCCAAATTATTACAAAAAAAGTCATACTATAGCATGTCTTCCAAATTATTATAAAAAAGTCATACTTTAGCATGTCTTCCAAATTATTATAAAAAAAGTCATACTATAGCATGTCTTTCAAATTATTATAAAAAAAAGTCATACTATAGCATGTCTTCCAAATTATGATAAAAAAAAGTCATACTATAGCATGTCTTCCAAATTATGAAAAAGTCATACTTTAGCATGTCTTCCAAATTATTATAAAAAAAGTCATACTATAGCATGTCTTCCAAATTATTATAAAAAAAGTCATACTTTAGCATGTCTTCCAAATTATTATAAAAAAAGTCATACTATAGCATGTCTTCCAAATTATGAAAAAGTCATACTTTAGCATGTCTTCCAAATTATTATAAAAAAAGTCATACTATAGCATGTCTTCCAAATTATTATAAAAAAAGTCATACTTTAGCATGTCTTCCAAATTATTATAAAAAAAGTCATACTATAGCATGTCTTCCAAATTATGAAAAAAAGTCATACTTTAGCATGTCTTCCAAATTATTATAAAAAAAAGTCATACTTTAGCATGTCTTCCAAATTATTATAAAAAAAAGTCATACTATAGCATGTCTTCCAAATTATGAAAAAAAGTCATACTATAGCATGTCTTCCAAATTATTATAAAAAAGTCATACTTTAGCATGTCTTCCAAATTATTATAAAAAAAGTCATACTATAGCATGTCTTCCAAATTATTATAAAAAAAGTAATACTATAGCATGTCTTCCAAATTATTATAAAAAAGTCATACTATAGCATGTCTTCCAAATTATTATAAAAAAAGTAATACTATAGCATGTCTTCCAAATTATTATAAAAAAAAGTCATACTTTAGCATGTCTTCCAAATTATGAAAAAAAAGTCATACTATAGCATGTCTTCCAAATTATTATAAAAAAGTCATACTTTAGCATGTCTTCCAAATTATTATAAAAAAAAGTCATACTATAGCATGTCTTCCAAATTATTATAAAAAAGTCATACTATAGCATGTCTTCCAAATTATGAAAAAGTCATACTATAGCATGTCTTCCAAATTATGAAAAAGTCATACTTTAGCATGTCTTCCAAATTATTATAAAAAAAAGTCATACTATAGCATGTCTTCCAAATTATTATAAAAAAAGTCATACTTTAGCATGTCTTCCAAATTATGAAAAAAAGTCATACTATAGCATGTCTTCCAAATTATTATAAAAAAGTCATACTTTAGCATGCCTTCCAAATTACTATAAAAAAGTCATAGCATGTCTTCAAAATTATGAAAAAAAGTCATACTATAGCATGTCTTCCAAATTATTATAAAAAAAGTCATACGTTAGCATGTCTTCCAAATTATTATAAAAAAGTCATACTTTAGCATGCCTTCCAAATTACTATAAAAAAGTCATAGCATGTCTTCAAAATTATGAAAAAAAGTCATACTATAGCATGTCTTCCAAATTATTATAAAAAAAGTCATACGTTAGCATGTCTTCCAAATTATTATAAAAAAAAGTCATACGTTAGCATGTCTTCCAAATTATTATAAAAAAAGTCATACTATAGCATGTCTTCCAAATTATTATAAAAAAAGTCATACTATAGCATGTCTTCCAAATTATTGTAAAAAAAGTCATACTTTAGCATGTCTTCCAAATTATTATAAAAAAAGTCATACTATAGCATGTCTTCCAAATTATTATAAAAAAAAGTCATACTATAGCATGTCTTCCAAATTATGAAAAAGTCATACTATAGCATGTCTTCCAAATTATTATAAAAAAGTCATACTTTAGCATGTCTTCCAAATTATTATAAAAAAGTCATACTATAGCATGTCTTCCAAATTATTATAAAAAAAAGTCATACTATAGCATGTCTTCCAAATTATGAAAAAGTCATACTATAGCATGTCTTCCAAATTATTATAAAAAAGTCATACTTTAGCATGTCTTCCAAATTATTATAAAAAAGTCATACTATAGCATGTCTTCCAAATTATTATAAAAAAAAGTCATACTATAGCATGTCTTCCAAATTATGAAAAAGTCATACTATAGCATGTCTTCCAAATTATTATAAAAAAAAAGTCTTATGTCGTCTAACATATGATAAAAAAGTATATAGTTTTTTTCATATTTTTGACTATGTGCTATAAGTATGACGTTCGTTCACTTTATGGAAGCCAACACAGTGGTGCAGCTGTCAGCGTTGTCGTCTCACAGTCTAAAGGTCAGTGGTTTGATTCCCGCCTGGGACTTTCTATTTGGAATTTTCATGTTCCTGCAAAACTAATAACCTTAAAGTAAAATATGTTGTCTATATTAAGGATGGCTAACTTATTCATGTAGTCCGTAATGTAAAACATTACGTTCAAGCAAGAACATAATCCTCCACTAAGTTCCAGACCCCCTATCGAACCCAGAAGCTCCTGATTGTGAGATGACAACGCTGGCGTGGAACTGCACCATTTCGCTGCCTTTATTTTTATGCGTCTGACTTATATGACTTATATAACTTTTAAACATGTTATTGAAGAGCAATCCGTTGATTGGTGTTGTGTAGTGGTTGGTGTTGTTGCCTTCCACTCAGAAGGTTCCAGGTTCAAGACTCGCCCTGGAAAGCATGACATTAACATCCCAGATGAAAAGTCACGTCAAAGGCAAGAATCAAACCTGGAACCTTCTGACTGGGAGACACCAATAAATTCAACATAGAAAGTCCCAGACGGAGATCAAACCACTGACCTTTAGACTGTAAGAGGACAACGCTGACAACTGCACTATTATGTTGCCTGACTTTAGCATGTCTTCCAAATTATTATAAAAAAAGTCATACTTTAGCATGTCTTCCAAATTATTATAAAAAAAGTCATACTATAGCATGTCTTCCAAATTATTATAAAAAAAGTCATACTTTAGCATGTCTTCCAAATTATTATAAAAAAAGTCATACTATAGCATGTCTTCCAAATTATGAAAAAAAGTCATACTTTAGCATGTCTTCCAAATTATTATAAAAAAAAGTCATACTTTAGCATGTCTTCCAAATTATTATAAAAAAAAGTCATACTATAGCATGTCTTCCAAATTATGAAAAAAAGTCATACTATAGCATGTCTTCCAAATTATTATAAAAAAGTCATACTTTAGCATGTCTTCCAAATTATTATAAAAAAAGTCATACTATAGCATGTCTTCCAAATTATTATAAAAAAAGTAATACTATAGCATGTCTTCCAAATTATTATAAAAAAGTCATACTATAGCATGTCTTCCAAATTATTATAAAAAAAGTAATACTATAGCATGTCTTCCAAATTATTATAAAAAAAAGTCATACTTTAGCATGTCTTCCAAATTATGAAAAAAAAGTCATACTATAGCATGTCTTCCAAATTATTATAAAAAAGTCATACTTTAGCATGTCTTCCAAATTATTATAAAAAAAAGTCATACTATAGCATGTCTTCCAAATTATTATAAAAAAGTCATACTATAGCATGTCTTCCAAATTATGAAAAAGTCATACTATAGCATGTCTTCCAAATTATGAAAAAGTCATACTTTAGCATGTCTTCCAAATTATTATAAAAAAAAGTCATACTATAGCATGTCTTCCAAATTATTATAAAAAAAGTCATACTTTAGCATGTCTTCCAAATTATGAAAAAAAGTCATACTATAGCATGTCTTCCAAATTATTATAAAAAAGTCATACTTTAGCATGCCTTCCAAATTACTATAAAAAAGTCATAGCATGTCTTCAAAATTATGAAAAAAAGTCATACTATAGCATGTCTTCCAAATTATTATAAAAAAAGTCATACGTTAGCATGTCTTCCAAATTATTATAAAAAAGTCATACTTTAGCATGCCTTCCAAATTACTATAAAAAAGTCATAGCATGTCTTCAAAATTATGAAAAAAAGTCATACTATAGCATGTCTTCCAAATTATTATAAAAAAAGTCATACGTTAGCATGTCTTCCAAATTATTATAAAAAAAAGTCATACGTTAGCATGTCTTCCAAATTATTATAAAAAAAGTCATACTATAGCATGTCTTCCAAATTATTATAAAAAAAAGTCATACTATAGCATGTCTTCCAAATTATTGTAAAAAAAGTCATACTTTAGCATGTCTTCCAAATTATTATAAAAAAAGTCATACTATAGCATGTCTTCCAAATTATTATAAAAAAAAGTCATACTATAGCATGTCTTCCAAATTATGAAAAAGTCATACTATAGCATGTCTTCCAAATTATTATAAAAAAGTCATACTTTAGCATGTCTTCCAAATTATTATAAAAAAGTCATACTATAGCATGTCTTCCAAATTATTATAAAAAAAAGTCATACTATAGCATGTCTTCCAAATTATGAAAAAGTCATACTATAGCATGTCTTCCAAATTATTATAAAAAAGTCATACTTTAGCATGTCTTCCAAATTATTATAAAAAAGTCATACTTTAGCATGTCTTCCAAATTATTATAAAAAAAAGTCATACTATAGCATGTCTTCCAAATTATGAAAAAGTCATACTATAGCATGTCTTCCAAATTATTATAAAAAAAAAGTCTTATGTCGTCTAACATATGATAAAAAAGTATATAGTTTTTTTCATATTTTTGACTATGTGCTATAAGTATGACGTTCGTTCACTTTATGGAAGCCAACACAGTGGTGCAGCTGTCAGCGTTGTCGTCTCACAGTCTAAAGGTCAGTGGTTTGATTCCCGCCTGGGACTTTCTATTTGGAATTTTCATGTTCCTGCAAAACTAATAACCTTAAAGTAAAATATGTTGTCTATATTAAGGATGGCTAACTTATTCATGTAGTCCGTAATGTAAAACATTACGTTCAAGCAAGAACATAATCCTCCACTAAGTTCCAGACCCCCTATCGAACCCAGAAGCTCCTGATTGTGAGATGACAACGCTGGCGTGGAACTGCACCATTTCGCTGCCTTTATTTTTATGCGTCTGACTTATATGACTTATATAACTTTTAAACATGTTATTGAAGAGCAATCCGTTGATTGGTGTTGTGTAGTGGTTGGTGTTGTTGCCTTCCACTCAGAAGGTTCCAGGTTCAAGACTCGCCCTGGAAAGCATGACATTAACATCCCAGATGAAAAGTCACGTCAAAGGCAAGAATCAAACCTGGAACCTTCTGACTGGGAGACACCAATAAATTCAACATAGAAAGTCCCAGACGGAGATCAAACCACTGACCTTTAGACTGTAAGAGGACAACGCTGACAACTGCACTATTATGTTGCCTGACTTTAGCATGTCTTCCAAATTATTATAAAAAAAGTCATACTTTAGCATGTCTTCCAAATTATTATAAAAAAAGTCATACTATAGCATGTCTTCCAAATTATTATAAAAAAAGTCATACTTTAGCATGTCTTCCAAATTATTATAAAAAAAGTCATACTATAGCATGTCTTCCAAATTATGAAAAAAAGTCATACTTTAGCATGTCTTCCAAATTATTATAAAAAAAAGTCATACTTTAGCATGTCTTCCAAATTATTATAAAAAAAAGTCATACTATAGCATGTCTTCCAAATTATGAAAAAAAGTCATACTATAGCATGTCTTCCAAATTATTATAAAAAAGTCATACTTTAGCATGTCTTCCAAATTATTATAAAAAAAGTCATACTATAGCATGTCTTCCAAATTATTATAAAAAAAGTAATACTATAGCATGTCTTCCAAATTATTATAAAAAAGTCATACTATAGCATGTCTTCCAAATTATTATAAAAAAAGTAATACTATAGCATGTCTTCCAAATTATTATAAAAAAAAGTCATACTTTAGCATGTCTTCCAAATTATGAAAAAAAAGTCATACTATAGCATGTCTTCCAAATTATTATAAAAAAGTCATACTTTAGCATGTCTTCCAAATTATTATAAAAAAAAGTCATACTATAGCATGTCTTCCAAATTATTATAAAAAAGTCATACTATAGCATGTCTTCCAAATTATGAAAAAGTCATACTATAGCATGTCTTCCAAATTATGAAAAAGTCATACTTTAGCATGTCTTCCAAATTATTATAAAAAAAAGTCATACTATAGCATGTCTTCCAAATTATTATAAAAAAAGTCATACTTTAGCATGTCTTCCAAATTATGAAAAAAAGTCATACTATAGCATGTCTTCCAAATTATTATAAAAAAGTCATACTTTAGCATGCCTTCCAAATTACTATAAAAAAGTCATAGCATGTCTTCAAAATTATGAAAAAAAGTCATACTATAGCATGTCTTCCAAATTATTATAAAAAAAGTCATACGTTAGCATGTCTTCCAAATTATTATAAAAAAGTCATACTTTAGCATGCCTTCCAAATTACTATAAAAAAGTCATAGCATGTCTTCAAAATTATGAAAAAAAGTCATACTATAGCATGTCTTCCAAATTATTATAAAAAAAGTCATACGTTAGCATGTCTTCCAAATTATTATAAAAAAAAGTCATACGTTAGCATGTCTTCCAAATTATTATAAAAAAAGTCATACTATAGCATGTCTTCCAAATTATTATAAAAAAAAGTCATACTATAGCATGTCTTCCAAATTATTGTAAAAAAAGTCATACTTTAGCATGTCTTCCAAATTATTATAAAAAAAGTCATACTATAGCATGTCTTCCAAATTATTATAAAAAAAAGTCATACTATAGCATGTCTTCCAAATTATGAAAAAGTCATACTATAGCATGTCTTCCAAATTATTATAAAAAAGTCATACTTTAGCATGTCTTCCAAATTATTATAAAAAAGTCATACTATAGCATGTCTTCCAAATTATTATAAAAAAAAGTCATACTATAGCATGTCTTCCAAATTATGAAAAAGTCATACTATAGCATGTCTTCCAAATTATTATAAAAAAAAAGTCTTATGTCGTCTAACATATGATAAAAAAGTATATAGTTTTTTTCATATTTTTGACTATGTGCTATAAGTATGACGTTCGTTCACTTTATGGAAGCCAACACAGTGGTGCAGCTGTCAGCGTTGTCGTCTCACAGTCTAAAGGTCAGTGGTTTGATTCCCGCCTGGGACTTTCTATTTGGAATTTTCATGTTCCTGCAAAACTAATAACCTTAAAGTAAAATATGTTGTCTATATTAAGGATGGCTAACTTATTCATGTAGTCCGTAATGTAAAACATTACGTTCAAGCAAGAACATAATCCTCCACTAAGTTCCAGACCCCCTATCGAACCCAGAAGCTCCTGATTGTGAGATGACAACGCTGGCGTGGAACTGCACCATTTCGCTGCCTTTATTTTTATGCCTGTCTGACTTATATGACTTATATAACTTTTAAACATTTTATTGAAGAGCAATCTGTTGATTGGTGTTGTGTAGTGGTTGGTGTTGTTGCCTTCCACTCAGAAGGTTCCAGGTTCAAGACTCGCCCTGGAAAGCATGACATTAACATCCCAGATGAAAAGTCACGTCAAAGGCAAGAATCAAACCTGGAACCTTCTGACTGGGAGACACCAATAAATTCAACATAGAAAGTCCCAGACGGAGATCAAACCACTGACCTTTAGACTGTGAGAGGACAACGCTGACAACTGCACTATTATGTTGCCTGACTTTAGCATGTCTTCCAAATTATTATAAAAAAAAAGTCATACTATAGCATGTCTTCCAAATTATTATAAAAAAGTCATACTTTAGCATGTCTTCCAAATTATTATAAAAAAAGTCATACTATATCATGTCTTCCAAATTATTATAAAAAAGTCATACTATAGCATGTCTTCCAAATTACTATAAAAAAAAGTCATACTTTAGCATGTCTTCCAAATTATGAAAAAAAAGTCATACTGTAGCATGTCTTCCAAATTATTATAAAAAAAGTCATACTTTAGCATGTCTTCCAAATTATTATAAAAAAAGTCATACTTTAGCATGTCTTCCAAATTATTATAAAAAAAGTCATACTTTAGCATGTCTTCCAAATTATGAAAAAAAAGTCATACTTTAGCATGTCTTCCAAATTATTATAAAAAAAAAGTCATACTATAGCATGTCTTCCAAATTATTATAAAAAAAGTCATACTTTAGCATGTCTTCCAAATTATTATAAAAAAAGTCATACTTTAGCATGTCTTCCAAATTATTATAAAAAAAAGTCATACTTTAGCATGTCTTCCAAATTATTATAAAAAAAAGTCATACTATAGCATGTCTTCCAAATTATTATAAAAAAGTCATACTATAGCATGTCTTCCAAATTATTATAAAAAAAGTAATACTATAGCATGTCTTCCAAATTATTATAAAAAAGTCATACTTTAGCATGTCTTCCAAATTATTATAAAAAAAGTCATACTATAGCATGTCTTCCAAATTATTATAAAAAAGTCATACTATAGCATGTCTTCCAAATTATTATAAAAAAAAAAGTCTTATGTCGTCTAACATATGATAAAAAAGTATATAGTTTTTTTCATATTTTTGACTATGTGCTATAAGTATGACTTTCGTTCACTTTATGGAAGCCAACACAGTGGTGCAGCTGTCAGCGTTGTCGTCTCACAGTCTAAAGGTCAGTGGTTTGATTCCCTCCTGGGACTTTCTATTTGGAATTTTCATGTTCCTGCAAAACTAATAACCTTAAAGTAAAATATGTTGTCTATATTAAGGATGGCTAACTTATTCATGTAGTCCGTAATGTAAAACATTACATTCAAGCAAGAACATAATCCTCCACTAAGTTCCAGACCCCCTATCGAACCCAGAAGCTCCTGATTGTGAGATGACAACGCTGGCGTGGAACTGCACCATTTCGCTGCCTTTATTTTTATGCGTCTGACTTATATGACTTATATAACTTTTAAACATGTTATTGAAGAGCAATCCGTTGATTGGTGTTGTGTAGTGGTTGGTGTTGTTGCCTTCCACTCAGAAGGTTCCAGGTTCAAGACTCGCCCTGGAAAGCATGACATTAACATCCCAGATGAAAAGTCACGTCAAAGGCAAGAATCAAACCTGGAACCTTCTGACTGGGAGACACCAATAAATTCAACATAGAAAGTCCCAGACGGAGATCAAACCACTGACCTTTAGACTGTAAGAGGACAACGCTGACAACTGCACTATTATGTTGCCTGACTTTAGCATGTCTTCCAAATTATTATAAAAAAAAAGTCATACTATAGCATGTCTTCCAAATTATTATAAAAAAGTCATACTTTAGCATGTCTTCCAAATTATGAAAAAAAAGTCATACTTTAGCATGTCTTCCAAATTATTACAAAAAAAGTCATACTATAGCATGTCTTCCAAATTATTATAAAAAAGTCATACTTTAGCATGTCTTCCAAATTATTATAAAAAAAGTCATACTATAGCATGTCTTTCAAATTATTATAAAAAAAAGTCATACTATAGCATGTCTTCCAAATTATGATAAAAAAAAGTCATACTATAGCATGTCTTCCAAATTATGAAAAAGTCATACTTTAGCATGTCTTCCAAATTATTATAAAAAAAGTCATACTATAGCATGTCTTCCAAATTATTATAAAAAAAGTCATACTTTAGCATGTCTTCCAAATTATTATAAAAAAAGTCATACTATAGCATGTCTTCCAAATTATGAAAAAGTCATACTTTAGCATGTCTTCCAAATTATTATAAAAAAAGTCATACTATAGCATGTCTTCCAAATTATTATAAAAAAAGTCATACTTTAGCATGTCTTCCAAATTATTATAAAAAAAGTCATACTATAGCATGTCTTCCAAATTATGAAAAAAAGTCATACTTTAGCATGTCTTCCAAATTATTATAAAAAAAAGTCATACTTTAGCATGTCTTCCAAATTATTATAAAAAAAAGTCATACTATAGCATGTCTTCCAAATTATGAAAAAAAGTCATACTATAGCATGTCTTCCAAATTATTATAAAAAAGTCATACTTTAGCATGTCTTCCAAATTATTATAAAAAAAGTCATACTATAGCATGTCTTCCAAATTATTATAAAAAAAGTAATACTATAGCATGTCTTCCAAATTATTATAAAAAAGTCATACTATAGCATGTCTTCCAAATTATTATAAAAAAGTCATACTATAGCATGTCTTCCAAATTACTATAAAAAAAGTCATACGTTAGCATGTCTTCCAAATTATTATAAAAAAAAGTCATACGTTAGCATGTCTTCCAAATTATTATAAAAAAAGTCATACTATAGCATGTCTTCCAAATTATTATAAAAAAGTCATACTATAGCATGTCTTCCAAATTACTATAAAAAAAGTCATACGTTAGCATGTCTTCCAAATTATTATAAAAAAAAGTCATACTATAGCATGTCTTCAAAATTATTATAAAAAAAGTCATACTATAGCATGTCTTCCAAATTATTATAAAAAAAGTCATACTATAGCATGTCTTCCAAATTATTATAAAAAAAGTCATACTTTAGCATGTCTTCCAAATTATGAAAAAAAAGTCATACTTTAGCATGTCTTCCAAATTATTATAAAAAAAGTCATACTATAGCATGTCTTCCAAATTATGAAAAAGTCATACTTTAGCATGTCTTCCAAATTATTATAAAAAAAGTCATACTATAGCATGTCTTCCAAATTATTATAAAAAAAGTCATACTTTAGCATGTCTTCCAAATTATTATAAAAAAAGTCATACTATAGCATGTCTTCCAAATTATGAAAAAGTCATACTTTAGCATGTCTTCCAAATTATTATAAAAAAAGTCATACTATAGCATGTCTTCCAAATTATTATAAAAAAAGTCATACTTTAGCATGTCTTCCAAATTACTAAAAAAAAAGTCATACTATAGCATGTCTTCCAAATTATTATAAAAAAAGTCATACTTTAGCATGTCTTCCAAATTACTAAAAAAAAAGTCATACTATAGCATGTCTTCCAAATTATTATAAAAAAAGTCATACTATAGCATGTCTTCCAAATTATTATAAAAAAAGTCATACTATAGCATGTCTTCCAAATTATTATAAAAAAAAGTCATACTTTAGCATGTCTTCCAAATTATTATAAAAAAGTCATACTTTAGCATGTCTTCCAAATTATTATAAAAAAAGTCATACTTTAGCATGTCTTCCAAATTATTATAAAAAAAAGTCATACTTTAGCATGTCTTCCAAATTATTATAAAAAAAGTCATACTATAGCATGTCTTCCAAATTATTATAAAAAAAGTCATACTTTAGCATGTCTTCCAAATTATGAAAAAAAAGTCATACTTTAGCATGTCTTCCAAATTATTATAAAAAAAGTCATACTATAGCATGTCTTCCAAATTATGAAAAAGTCATACTTTAGCATGTCTTCCAAATTATTATAAAAAAAGTCATACTATAGCATGTCTTCCAAATTATTATAAAAAAAGTCATACTTTAGCATGTCTTCCAAATTATTATAAAAAAAGTCATACTATAGCATGTCTTCCAAATTATGAAAAAGTCATACTTTAGCATGTCTTCCAAATTATTATAAAAAAAGTCATACTATAGCATGTCTTCCAAATTATGAAAAAGTCATACTTTAGCATGTCTTCCAAATTATTATAAAAAAAGTCATACTATAGCATGTCTTCCAAATTATTATAAAAAAAGTCATACTTTAGCATGTCTTCCAAATTATTATAAAAAAAAGTCATACTATAGCATGTCTTCCAAATTATGAAAAAAAGTCATACTTTAGCATGTCTTCCAAATTATTATAAAAAAAGTCATACTATAGCATGTCTTCCAAATTATTATAAAAAAAGTCATACTATAGCATGTCTTCCAAATTATTATAAAAAAAAGTCATACTATAGCATGTCTTCCAAATTATGAAAAAAAGTCATACTTTAGCATGTCTTCCAAATTATTATAAAAAAAGTCATACTTTAGCATGTCTTCCAAATTATAATAAAAAAAAGTCATACTATAGCATGTCTTCCAAATTATGAAAAAAAGTCATACTTTAGCATGTCTTCCAAATTATTATAAAAAAAAGTCATACTATAGCATGTCTTCCAAATTATGAAAAAAAGTCATACTTTAGCATGTCTTCCAAATTATTATAAAAAAAGTCATACTTTAGCATGTCTTCCAAATTATTATAAAAAAAGTCATACTATAGCATGTCTTCCAAATTATTATAAAAAAAAGTCATACTATAGCATGTCTTCCAAATTATTATAAAAAAAAGTCATACTTTAGCATGTCTTCCAAATTATTATAAAAAAAAGTCATACTTTAGCATGTCTTCCAAATTATGAAAAAAAGTCATACTTTAGCATGTCTTCCAAATTATTATAAAAAAAGTCATACTTTAGCATGTCTTCCAAATTATTATAAAAAAAGTCATACTATAGCATGTCTTCCAAATTATTATAAAAAAAAGTCATACTATAGCATGTCTTCCAAATTATTATAAAAAAGTCATACTATAGCATGTCTTCCAAATTATTATAAAAAAGTCATACTATAGCATGTCTTCCAAATTACTATAAAAAAAGTCATACGTTAGCATGTCTTCCAAATTATTATAAAAAAAGTCATACGTTAGCATGTCTTCCAAATTATTATAAAAAAGTCATACTATAGCATGTCTTCCAAATTACTATAAAAAAAAGTCATACGTTAGCATGTCTTCCAAATTATTATAAAAAAAAAGTCATACTATAGCATGTCTTCAAAATTATTATAAAAAAAAGTCATACTATAGCATGTCTTCCAAATTACTATAAAAAAAGTCATACGTTAGCATGTCTTCCAAATTATTATAAAAAAAGTCATACGTTAGCATGTCTTCCAAATTATTATAAAAAAGTCATACTATAGCATGTCTTCCAAATTACTATAAAAAAAAGTCATACGTTAGCATGTCTTCCAAATTATTATAAAAAAAAAGTCATACTATAGCATGTCTTCCAAATTATTATAAAAAAAGTCATACGTTAGCATGTCTTCCAAATTACTAAAAAAAAAGTCATACTTTAGCATGTCTTCCAAATTACTAAAAAAAAAGTCATACTATAGCATGTCTTCCAAATTACTAAAAAAAAAGTCATACGTTAGCATGTCTTCCAAATTACTATAAAAAAAGTCATACTATAGCATGTCTTCCAAATTATTGTAAAAAAAGTCATACTTTAGCATGTCTTCCAAATTATTATAAAAAAAGTCATACTTTAGCATGTCTTCCAAATTATTATAAAAAAAAGTCATACTATAGCATGTCTTCCAAATTATGAAAAAGTCATACTATAGCATGTCTTCCAAATTATTATAAAAAAGTCATACTTTAGCATGTCTTCCAAATTATTATAAAAAAGTCATACTATAGCATGTCTTCCAAATTATTATAAAAAAAAGTCATACTATAGCATGTCTTCCAAATTATGAAAAAGTCATACTATAGCATGTCTTCCAAATTATTATAAAAAAAAGTCATACTATAGCATGTCTTCCAAATTATGAAAAAGTCATACTATAGCATGTCTTCCAAATTATTATAAAAAAAAGTCTTATGTCGTCTAACATATGATAAAAAAGTATATAGTTTTTTTCATATTTTTGACTATGTGCTATAAGTATGACGTTCGTTCACTTTATGGAAGCCAACACAGTGGTGCAGCTGTCAGCGTTGTCGTCTCACAGTCTAAAGGTCAGTGGTTTGATTCCCGCCTGGGACTTTCTATTTGGAATTTTCATGTTCCTGCAAAACTAATAACCTTAAAGTAAAATATGTTGTCTATATTAAGGATGGCTAACTTATTCATGTAGTCCGTAATGTAAAACATTACGTTCAAGCAAGAACATAATCCTCCACTAAGTTCCAGACCCCCTATCGAACCCAGAAGCTCCTGATTGTGAGATGACAACGCTGGCGTGGAACTGCACCATTTCGCTGCCTTTATTTTTATGCCTGTCTGACTTATATGACTTATATAACTTTTAAACATTTTATTGAAGAGCAATCTGTTGATTGGTGTTGTGTAGTGGTTGGTGTTGTTGCCTTCCACTCAGAAGGTTCCAGGTTCAAGACTCGCCCTGGAAAGCATGACATTAACATCCCAGATGAAAAGTCACGTCAAAGGCAAGAATCAAACCTGGAACCTTCTGACTGGGAGACACCAATAAATTCAACATAGAAAGTCCCAGACGGAGATCAAACCACTGACCTTTAGACTGTGAGAGGACAACGCTGACAACTGCACTATTATGTTGCCTGACTTTAGCATGTCTTCCAAATTATTATAAAAAAAAAGTCATACTATAGCATGTCTTCCAAATTATTATAAAAAAGTCATACTTTAGCATGTCTTCCAAATTATTATAAAAAAAAGTCATACTATATCATGTCTTCCAAATTATTATAAAAAAGTCATACTATAGCATGTCTTCCAAATTATTATAAAAAAAGTCATACTTTAGCATGTCTTCCAAATTATGAAAAAAAAGTCATACTTTAGCATGTCTTCCAAATTATGATAAAACAAATTCATACTTTAGCATGTCTTCCAAATTACTATAAAAAAAAGTCATACTTTAGCATGTCTTCCAAATTATGAAAAAAAAGTCATACTGTAGCATGTCTTCCAAATTATTATAAAAAAAGTCATACTTTAGCATGTCTTCCAAATTATTATAAAAAAAGTCATACTTTAGCATGTCTTCCAAATTATTATAAAAAAAGTCATACTTTAGCATGTCTTCCAAATTATGAAAAAAAAGTCATACTTTAGCATGTCTTCCAAATTATTATAAAAAAAAAGTCATACTATAGCATGTCTTCCAAATTATTATAAAAAAAGTCATACTTTAGCATGTCTTCCAAATTATTATAAAAAAAGTCATACTATAGCATGTCTTCCAAATTATTATAAAAAAGTCATACTATAGCATGTCTTCCAAATTACTATAAAAAAAGTCATACGTTAGCATGTCTTCCAAATTATTATAAAAAAAAGTCATACTATAGCATGTCTTCAAAATTATTATAAAAAAAGTCATACTATAGCATGTCTTCCAAATTATTATAAAAAAAGTCATACTATAGCATGTCTTCCAAATTATTATAAAAAAAGTCATACTTTAGCATGTCTTCCAAATTATGAAAAAAAAGTCATACTTTAGCATGTCTTCCAAATTATTATAAAAAAAGTCATACTATAGCATGTCTTCCAAATTATGAAAAAGTCATACTTTAGCATGTCTTCCAAATTATTATAAAAAAAGTCATACTATAGCATGTCTTCCAAATTATTATAAAAAAAGTCATACTTTAGCATGTCTTCCAAATTATTATAAAAAAAGTCATACTATAGCATGTCTTCCAAATTATGAAAAAGTCATACTTTAGCATGTCTTCCAAATTATTATAAAAAAAGTCATACTATAGCATGTCTTCCAAATTATTATAAAAAAAGTCATACTTTAGCATGTCTTCCAAATTACTAAAAAAAAAGTCATACTATAGCATGTCTTCCAAATTATTATAAAAAAAGTCATACTTTAGCATGTCTTCCAAATTACTAAAAAAAAAGTCATACTATAGCATGTCTTCCAAATTATTATAAAAAAAGTCATACTATAGCATGTCTTCCAAATTATTATAAAAAAAGTCATACTATAGCATGTCTTCCAAATTATTATAAAAAAAAGTCATACTTTAGCATGTCTTCCAAATTATTATAAAAAAGTCATACTTTAGCATGTCTTCCAAATTATTATAAAAAAAGTCATACTTTAGCATGTCTTCCAAATTATTATAAAAAAAAGTCATACTTTAGCATGTCTTCCAAATTATTATAAAAAAAGTCATACTATAGCATGTCTTCCAAATTATTATAAAAAAAGTCATACTTTAGCATGTCTTCCAAATTATGAAAAAAAAGTCATACTTTAGCATGTCTTCCAAATTATTATAAAAAAAGTCATACTATAGCATGTCTTCCAAATTATGAAAAAGTCATACTTTAGCATGTCTTCCAAATTATTATAAAAAAAGTCATACTATAGCATGTCTTCCAAATTATTATAAAAAAAGTCATACTTTAGCATGTCTTCCAAATTATTATAAAAAAAGTCATACTATAGCATGTCTTCCAAATTATGAAAAAGTCATACTTTAGCATGTCTTCCAAATTATTATAAAAAAAGTCATACTATAGCATGTCTTCCAAATTATGAAAAAGTCATACTTTAGCATGTCTTCCAAATTATTATAAAAAAAGTCATACTATAGCATGTCTTCCAAATTATTATAAAAAAAGTCATACTTTAGCATGTCTTCCAAATTATTATAAAAAAAAGTCATACTATAGCATGTCTTCCAAATTATGAAAAAAAGTCATACTTTAGCATGTCTTCCAAATTATTATAAAAAAAGTCATACTATAGCATGTCTTCCAAATTATTATAAAAAAAGTCATACTATAGCATGTCTTCCAAATTATTATAAAAAAAAGTCATACTATAGCATGTCTTCCAAATTATGAAAAAAAGTCATACTTTAGCATGTCTTCCAAATTATTATAAAAAAAGTCATACTTTAGCATGTCTTCCAAATTATAATAAAAAAAAGTCATACTATAGCATGTCTTCCAAATTATGAAAAAAAGTCATACTTTAGCATGTCTTCCAAATTATTATAAAAAAAAGTCATACTATAGCATGTCTTCCAAATTATGAAAAAAAGTCATACTTTAGCATGTCTTCCAAATTATTATAAAAAAAGTCATACTTTAGCATGTCTTCCAAATTATTATAAAAAAAGTCATACTATAGCATGTCTTCCAAATTATTATAAAAAAAAGTCATACTATAGCATGTCTTCCAAATTATTATAAAAAAGTCATACTATAGCATGTCTTCCAAATTATTATAAAAAAGTCATACTATAGCATGTCTTCCAAATTACTATAAAAAAAGTCATACGTTAGCATGTCTTCCAAATTATTATAAAAAAAGTCATACGTTAGCATGTCTTCCAAATTATTATAAAAAAGTCATACTATAGCATGTCTTCCAAATTACTATAAAAAAAAGTCATACGTTAGCATGTCTTCCAAATTATTATAAAAAAAAAGTCATACTATAGCATGTCTTCAAAATTATTATAAAAAAAAGTCATACTATAGCATGTCTTCCAAATTACTATAAAAAAAGTCATACGTTAGCATGTCTTCCAAATTATTATAAAAAAAGTCATACGTTAGCATGTCTTCCAAATTATTATAAAAAAGTCATACTATAGCATGTCTTCCAAATTACTATAAAAAAAAGTCATACGTTAGCATGTCTTCCAAATTATTATAAAAAAAAAGTCATACTATAGCATGTCTTCCAAATTATTATAAAAAAAGTCATACGTTAGCATGTCTTCCAAATTACTAAAAAAAAAGTCATACTTTAGCATGTCTTCCAAATTACTAAAAAAAAAGTCATACTATAGCATGTCTTCCAAATTACTACAAAAAAAGTCATACGTTAGCATGTCTTCCAAATTACTATAAAAAAAGTCATACTATAGCATGTCTTCCAAATTATTGTAAAAAAAGTCATACTTTAGCATGTCTTCCAAATTATTATAAAAAAAGTCATACTTTAGCATGTCTTCCAAATTATTATAAAAAAAAGTCATACTATAGCATGTCTTCCAAATTATGAAAAAGTCATACTATAGCATGTCTTCCAAATTATTATAAAAAAGTCATACTTTAGCATGTCTTCCAAATTATTATAAAAAAGTCATACTATAGCATGTCTTCCAAATTATTATAAAAAAAAGTCATACTATAGCATGTCTTCCAAATTATGAAAAAGTCATACTATAGCATGTCTTCCAAATTATTATAAAAAAAAGTCATACTATAGCATGTCTTCCAAATTATGAAAAAGTCATACTATAGCATGTCTTCCAAATTATTATAAAAAAAAGTCTTATGTCGTCTAACATATGATAAAAAAGTATATAGTTTTTTTCATATTTTTGACTATGTGCTATAAGTATGACGTTCGTTCACTTTATGGAAGCCAACACAGTGGTGCAGCTGTCAGCGTTGTCGTCTCACAGTCTAAAGGTCAGTGGTTTGATTCCCGCCTGGGACTTTCTATTTGGAATTTTCATGTTCCTGCAAAACTAATAACCTTAAAGTAAAATATGTTGTCTATATTAAGGATGGCTAACTTATTCATGTAGTCCGTAATGTAAAACATTACGTTCAAGCAAGAACATAATCCTCCACTAAGTTCCAGACCCCCTATCGAACCCAGAAGCTCCTGATTGTGAGATGACAACGCTGGCGTGGAACTGCACCATTTCGCTGCCTTTATTTTTATGCCTGTCTGACTTATATGACTTATATAACTTTTAAACATTTTATTGAAGAGCAATCTGTTGATTGGTGTTGTGTAGTGGTTGGTGTTGTTGCCTTCCACTCAGAAGGTTCCAGGTTCAAGACTCGCCCTGGAAAGCATGACATTAACATCCCAGATGAAAAGTCACGTCAAAGGCAAGAATCAAACCTGGAACCTTCTGACTGGGAGACACCAATAAATTCAACATAGAAAGTCCCAGACGGAGATCAAACCACTGACCTTTAGACTGTGAGAGGACAACGCTGACAACTGCACTATTATGTTGCCTGACTTTAGCATGTCTTCCAAATTATTATAAAAAAAAAGTCATACTATAGCATGTCTTCCAAATTATTATAAAAAAGTCATACTTTAGCATGTCTTCCAAATTATTATAAAAAAAAGTCATACTATATCATGTCTTCCAAATTATTATAAAAAAGTCATACTATAGCATGTCTTCCAAATTATTATAAAAAAAGTCATACTTTAGCATGTCTTCCAAATTATGAAAAAAAAGTCATACTTTAGCATGTCTTCCAAATTATGATAAAACAAATTCATACTTTAGCATGTCTTCCAAATTACTATAAAAAAAAGTCATACTTTAGCATGTCTTCCAAATTATGAAAAAAAAGTCATACTGTAGCATGTCTTCCAAATTATTATAAAAAAAGTCATACTTTAGCATGTCTTCCAAATTATTATAAAAAAAGTCATACTTTAGCATGTCTTCCAAATTATTATAAAAAAAGTCATACTTTAGCATGTCTTCCAAATTATGAAAAAAAAGTCATACTTTAGCATGTCTTCCAAATTATTATAAAAAAAAAGTCATACTATAGCATGTCTTCCAAATTATTATAAAAAAAGTCATACTTTAGCATGTCTTCCAAATTATTATAAAAAAAAGTCATACTTTAGCATGTCTTCCAAATTATTATAAAAAAAAGTCATACTTTAGCATGTCTTCCAAATTATTATAAAAAAAAGTCATACTATAGCATGTCTTCCAAATTATTATAAAAAAGTCATACTATAGCATGTCTTCCAAATTATTATAAAAAAAGTCATACTATAGCATGTCTTCCAAATTATTATAAAAAAGTCATACTTTAGCATGTCTTCCAAATTATTATAAAAAAAGTCATACTATAGCATGTCTTCCAAATTATTATAAAAAAGTCATACTATAGCATGTCTTCCAAATTATTATAAAAAAAAAAGTCTTATGTCGTCTAACATATGATAAAAAAGTATATAGTTTTTTTCATATTTTTGACTATGTGCTATAAGTATGACTTTCGTTCACTTTATGGAAGCCAACACAGTGGTGCAGCTGTCAGCGTTGTCGTCTCACAGTCTAAAGGTCAGTGGTTTGATTCCCTCCTGGGACTTTCTATTTGGAATTTTCATGTTCCTGCAAAACTAATAACCTTAAAGTAAAATATGTTGTCTATATTAAGGATGGCTAACTTATTCATGTAGTCCGTAATGTAAAACATTACATTCAAGCAAGAACATAATCCTCCACTAAGTTCCAGACCCCCTATCGAACCCAGAAGCTCCTGATTGTGAGATGACAACGCTGGCGTGGAACTGCACCATTTCGCTGCCTTTATTTTTATGCGTCTGACTTATATGACTTATATAACTTTTAAACATGTTATTGAAGAGCAATCCGTTGATTGGTGTTGTGTAGTGGTTGGTGTTGTTGCCTTCCACTCAGAAGGTTCCAGGTTCAAGACTCGCCCTGGAAAGCATGACATTAACATCCCAGATGAAAAGTCACGTCAAAGGCAAGAATCAAACCTGGAACCTTCTGACTGGGAGACACCAATAAATTCAACATAGAAAGTCCCAGACGGAGATCAAACCACTGACCTTTAGACTGTAAGAGGACAACGCTGACAACTGCACTATTATGTTGCCTGACTTTAGCATGTCTTCCAAATTATTATAAAAAAAAAGTCATACTATAGCATGTCTTCCAAATTATTATAAAAAAGTCATACTTTAGCATGTCTTCCAAATTATGAAAAAAAAGTCATACTTTAGCATGTCTTCCAAATTATTACAAAAAAAGTCATACTATAGCATGTCTTCCAAATTATTATAAAAAAGTCATACTTTAGCATGTCTTCCAAATTATTATAAAAAAAGTCATACTATAGCATGTCTTTCAAATTATTATAAAAAAGTCATACTATAGCATGTCTTCCAAATTATGATAAAAAAAGTCATACTATAGCATGTCTTCCAAATTATTATAAAAAAAGTCATACTTTAGCATGTCTTCCAAATTATTATAAAAAAAGTCATACTATAGCATGTCTTCCAAATTATGAAAAAGTCATACTTTAGCATGTCTTCCAAATTATTATAAAAAAAGTCATACTATAGCATGTCTTCCAAATTATTATAAAAAAAGTCATACTATAGCATGTCTTCCAAATTATGAAAAAGTCATACTTTAGCATGTCTTCCAAATTATTATAAAAAAAGTCATACTATAGCATGTCTTCCAAATTATTATAAAAAAAGTCATACTTTAGCATGTCTTCCAAATTATTATAAAAAAAAGTCATACTATAGCATGTCTTCCAAATTATGAAAAAAAGTCATACTTTAGCATGTCTTCCAAATTATTATAAAAAAAGTCATACTTTAGCATGTCTTCCAAATTATTATAAAAAAAAGTCATACTATAGCATGTCTTCCAAATTATGAAAAAAAGTCATGCTATAGCATGTCTTCCAAATTATTATAAAAAAGTCATACTTTAGCATGTCTTCCAAATTATTATAAAAAAAGTCATACTATAGCATGTCTTCCAAATTATTATAAAAAAAGTCATACTATAGCATGTCTTCCAAATTATTATAAAAAAGTCATACTATAGCATGTCTTCCAAATTATTATAAAAAAGTCATACTATAGCATGTCTTCCAAATTACTATAAAAAAAGTCATACGTTAGCATGTCTTCCAAATTATTATAAAAAAAAGTCATACGTTAGCATGTCTTCCAAATTATTATAAAAAAAGTCATACTATAGCATGTCTTCCAAATTATTATAAAAAAGTCATACTATAGCATGTCTTCCAAATTACTATAAAAAAAAGTCATACGTTAGCATGTCTTCCAAATTATTATAAAAAAAAGTCATACTTTAGCATGTCTTCAAAATTATTATAAAAAAAGTCATACTATAGCATGTCTTCCAAATTATTATAAAAAAAGTCATACTATAGCATGTCTTCCAAATTATTATAAAAAAAGTCATACTATAGCATGTCTTCCAAATTACTATAAAAAAAGTCATACTATAGCATGTCTTCCAAATTATTATAAAAAAAGTCATACTATAGCATGTCTTCCAAATTATTATAAAAAAAGTCATACTATAGCATGTCTTCCAAATTACTATAAAAAAAGTCATACTATAGCATGTCTTCCAAATTATTATAAAAAAAGTCATACTATAGCATGTCTTCCAAATTATTATAAAAAAAGTCATACTATAGCATGTCTTCCAAATTACTATAAAAAAAGTCATACGTTAGCATGTCTTCCAAATTATTATAAAAAAAGTCATACTATAGCATGTCTTCCAAATTACTATAAAAAAGTCATACTATAGCATGTCTTCCAAATTATTATAAAAAAGTCATACTATAGCATGTCTTCCAAATTATTATAAAAAAAGTCATACTATAGCATGTCTTCCAAATTATTATAAAAAAAGTCATACTATAGCATGTCTTCCAAATTATTATAAAAAAAGTCATACTATAGCATGTCTTCCAAATTATTATAAAAAAAGTCATACTATAGCATGTCTTCCAAATTATTAAAAAAAAAGTCATACTTTAGCATGTCTTCCAAATTATTATAAAAAAGTCATACTTTAGCATGTCTTCCAAATTATTATAAAAAAAGTCATACTTTAGCATGTCTTCCAAATTATTATAAAAAAAGTCATACTATAGCATGTCTTCCAAATTATTATAAAAAAAGTCATACTTTAGCATGTCTTCCAAATTATGAAAAAAAAGTCATACTTTAGCATGTCTTCCAAATTATTATAAAAAAAAGTCATACTATAGCATGTCTTCCAAATTATTATAAAAAAAGTCATACTATAGCATGTCTTCCAAATTATGAAAAAAAAGTCATACTTTAGCATGTCTTCCAAATTATTATAAAAAAAAGTCATACTATAGCATGTCTTCCAAATTATTATAAAAAAAGTCATACTTTAGCATGTCTTCCAAATTATTATAAAAAAAGTCATACTATAGCATGTCTTCCAAATTATGAAAAAGTCATACTTTAGCATGTCTTCCAAATTATTATAAAAAAAGTCATACTATAGCATGTCTTCCAAATTATTATAAAAAAAGTCATACTTTAGCATGTCTTCCAAATTATTATAAAAAAAGTCATACTATAGCATGTCTTCCAAATTATGAAAAAGTCATACTTTAGCATGTCTTCCAAATTATTATAAAAAAAGTCATACTATAGCATGTCTTCCAAATTATGAAAAAGTCATACTTTAGCATGTCTTCCAAATTATTATAAAAAAAGTCATACTATAGCATGTCTTCCAAATTATTATAAAAAAAGTCATACTTTAGCATGTCTTCCAAATTATTATAAAAAAAAGTCATACTATAGCATGTCTTCCAAATTATGAAAAAAAGTCATACTTTAGCATGTCTTCCAAATTATTATAAAAAAAGTCATACTATAGCATGTCTTCCAAATTATTATAAAAAAAGTCATACTATAGCATGTCTTCCAAATTATTATAAAAAAAAGTCATACTATAGCATGTCTTCCAAATTATGAAAAAAAGTCATACTTTAGCATGTCTTCCAAATTATTATAAAAAAAGTCATACTTTAGCATGTCTTCCAAATTATTATAAAAAAAAGTCATACTATAGCATGTCTTCCAAATTATGAAAAAAAGTCATACTTTAGCATGTCTTCCAAATTACTATAAAAAAAGTCATACTATAGCATGTCTTCCAAATTATTATAAAAAAAGTCATACTTTAGCATGTCTTCCAAATTATTATAAAAAAAAGTCATACTATAGCATGTCTTCCAAATTATTATAAAAAAGTCATACTTTAGCATGTCTTCCAAATTATTATAAAAAAAAGTCATACTATAGCATGTCTTCCAAATTATTATAAAAAAGTCATACTATAGCATGTCTTCCAAATTATTATAAAAAAGTCATACTATAGCATGTCTTCCAAATTACTATAAAAAAAGTCATACGTTAGCATGTCTTCCAAATTATTATAAAAAAAGTCATACGTTAGCATGTCTTCCAAATTATTATAAAAAAGTCATACTATAGCATGTCTTCCAAATTACTATAAAAAAAAGTCATACGTTAGCATGTCTTCCAAATTATTATAAAAAAAAAGTCATACTATAGCATGTCTTCAAAATTATTATAAAAAAAGTCATACTATAGCATGTCTTCCAAATTACAAAAAAAAAAGTCATACTATAGCATGTCTTCCAAATTATTATAAAAAAAGTCATACGTTAGCATGTCTTCCAAATTACTAAAAAAAAAGTCATACTTTAGCATGTCTTCCAAATTACTAAAAAAAAAGTCATACTATAGCATGTCTTCCAAATTACTAAAAAAAAAGTCATACTATAGCATGTCTTCCAAATTATTATAAAAAAAGTCATACTTTAGCATGTCTTCCAAATTACTAAAAAAAAAGTCATACTATAGCATGTCTTCCAAATTACTAAAAAAAAAGTCATACTATAGCATGTCTTCCAAATTACTAAAAAAAAAGTCATACTATAGCATGTCTTCCAAATTACTAAAAAAAAAGTCATACTATAGCATGTCTTCCAAATTACTAAAAAAAAAGTCATACTATAGCATGTCTTCCAAATTATTATAAAAAAAGTCATACTTTAGCATGTCTTCCAAATTACTAAAAAAAAAGTCATACTATAGCATGTCTTCCAAATTACTAAAAAAAAAGTCATACTATAGCATGTCTTCCAAATTACTAAAAAAAAAGTCATACTATAGCATGTCTTCCAAATTACTAAAAAAAAAGTCATACTATAGCATGTCTTCCAAATTACTAAAAAAAAAGTCATACTATAGCATGTCTTCCAAATTATTATAAAAAAAGTCATACTTTAGCATGTCTTCCAAATTACTAAAAAAAGTCATACTATAGCATGTCTTCCAAATTATTATAAAAAAAGTCATACTTTAGCATGTCTTCCAAATTACTAAAAAAAAAGTCATACTATAGCATGTCTTCCAAATTATTATAAAAAAAGTCATACGTTAGCATGTCTTCCAAATTATTATAAAAAAAGTCATACGTTAGCATGTCTTCCAAATTATTATAAAAAAAGTCATACTATAGCATGTCTTCCAAATTATTATAAAAAAAGTCATACTATAGCATGTCTTCCAAATTATTATAAAAAAAGTCATACTATAGCATGTCTTCCAAATTATTATAAAAAAAAGTCATACTATAGCATGTCTTCCAAATTATTATAAAAAAAGTCATACTATAGCATGTCTTCCAAATTATTATAAAAAAAGTCATACTTTAGCATGTCTTCCAAATTACTAAAAAAAAAGTCATACTATAGCATGTCTTCCAAATTATTATAAAAAAAGTCATACTTTAGCATGTCTTCCAAATTATTATAAAAAAAGTCATACGTTAGCATGTCTTCCAAATTATTATAAAAAAAGTCATACTATAGCATGTCTTCCAAATTATTATAAAAAAAGTCATACTATAGCATGTCTTCCAAATTACTATAAAAAAAGTCATACTTTAGCATGTCTTCCAAATTATTATAAAAAAAGTCATACTATAGCATGTCTTCCAAATTATTATAAAAAAAGTCATACGTTAGCATGTCTTCCAAATTATTATAAAAAAAGTCATACGTTAGCATGTCTTCCAAATTATTATAAAAAAAGTCATACGTTAGCATGTCTTCCAAATTATTATAAAAAAAGTCATACGTTAGCATGTCTTCCAAATTATTATAAAAAAAGTCATACGTTAGCATGTCTTCCAAATTATTATAAAAAAAGTCATACTATAGCATGTCTTCCAAATTATTATAAAAAAAGTCATACTATAGCATGTCTTCCAAATTATTATAAAAAAAGTCATACTATAGCATGTCTTCCAAATTACTATAAAAAAAGTCATACTTTAGCATGTCTTCCAAATTATTATAAAAAAAGTCATACTATAGCATGTCTTCCAAATTATTATAAAAAAAGTCATACGTTAGCATGTCTTCCAAATTATTATAAAAAAGTCATACTTTAGCATGTCTTCCAAATTACTATAAAAAAAGTCATACGTTAGCATGTCTTCCAAATTATTATAAAAAAGTCATACTTTAGCATGTCTTCCAAATTATTATAAAAAAAAGTCATACGTTAGCATGTCTTCCAAATTATTATAAAAAAGTCATACTTTAGCATGTCTTCCAAATTACTATAAAAAAAGTCATACGTTAGCATGTCTTCCAAATTATTATAAAAAAGTCATACTTTAGCATGTCTTCCAAATTATTATAAAAAAAAGTCATACGTTAGCATGTCTTCCAAATTATTATAAAAAAGTCATACTTTAGCATGTCTTCCAAATTATTATAAAAAAGTCATACTTTAGCATGTCTTCCAAATTATTATAAAAAAAAGTCATACTATAGCATGTCTTCCAAATTATTATAAAAAAAGTCATACTATAGCATGTCTTCCAAATTACTATAAAAAAAGTCATACTATAGCATGTCTTCCAAATTATTATAAAAAAGTCATACTTTAGCATGTCTTCCAAATTATTATAAAAAAAGTCATACGTTAGCATGTCTTCCAAATTATTATAAAAAAAGTCATACGTTAGCATGTCTTCCAAATTATTATAAAAAAAGTCATACTTTAGCATGTCTTCCAAATTATTATAAAAAAGTCATACTTTAGCATGTCTTCCAAATTATTATAAAAAAAGTCATACGTTAGCATGTCTTCCAAATTATTATAAAAAAAGTCATACTATAGCATGTCTTCCAAATTATTATAAAAAAGTCATACTTTAGCATGTCTTCCAAATTATTATAAAAAAAGTCATACTTTAGCATGTCTTCCAAATTATTATAAAAAAAGTCATACTATAGCATGTCTTCCAAATTATTATAAAAAAAGTCATACTATAGCATGTCTTCCAAATTATTATAAAAAAGTCATACTTTAGCATGTCTTCCAAATTATTATAAAAAAAGTCATACTTTAGCATGTCTTCCAAATTATTATAAAAAAAGTCATACGTTAGCATGTCTTCCAAATTATTATAAAAAAGTCATACTTTAGCATGTCTTCCAAATTATTATAAAAAAGTCATACTATAGCATGTCTTCCAAATTATTATAAAAAAGTCATACTTTAGCATGTCTTCCAAATTATTATAAAAAAAGTCATACGTTAGCATGTCTTCCAAATTATTATAAAAAAAGTCATACTTTAGCATGTCTTCCAAATTATTATAAAAAAAGTTAAACAATAGCGTTTCAAAATATGAAAAAAAAGTATTTAGCGTGCCGTCCAAATTATGAAAAAAAAAAGTCATACTATAGCATGTCTTCCAAATTATGACAAAAAAGTCATGCTGTCCAAATTATGTGAAAAACGTCACACAATACAACATTCATTTTAGTGTACATGGTCGAAAGTGTCACAACGTTTCGGATTGGGCCTGTTTTTCAGACAGTAAAATAAAGACGTGTTCACTTCGATAACGTCCTGCGTCATTTCTCTGGGTCGGTTCGAGCGCGCGCTCTTAAATTATCTTCATCTTCAGAGGATGATTTCAAGCTGATTAGTTTAAAGAACTTCAATGTGACAAGGACAGAAAATTCTCTCCAAGGAGCATTTGGTGTTGCTTTACTTGTTGCTCTTCCTTTAAATTAGAAACAGGACCTTCCGTTCAGTTATTAATTACCATCAACCGGTGTCTGGCACAGCTTAAGAGACGCTATAGCTGCTCTAAATAGTCGTCACATTTTCCCAATAAAGAGCGCACCAACACAAGAGACCCTCTTGTCCCGAAGGAAACAGACCACTTGTTTTAAATGCGTGCTAGTACTTCAACTCTCTTTTTCGTTCCTTTGATCAAATTAGTCCTTTCGGGTCATACGCTTCCCTTAAAACAGTTTTGATTACCTCCTGCCTCCCCCACAATACGACGGAGGTGAATGTAATTTATCTATTTAATTGTGGTGCTCAAAACTTTTTTTTTGTGTGCGCGCGTGTGAAGGGAATCTCCACGGGAAACCTTTAACCCTCGTGTTGTCCTCGGGTCAAAATGACCCGCAGCTGTGTTCAACCAAGTTCTATTTTATTTCTATATTTTTATATTTTTTTGGGGGGGATCATTGGTCATCATTCTTTAAAGAAACCCTCACAGCCTCCTTTGCCACCAACGATCCCCCAAAAAATATGAAACTAAAATAGAACTTGGTTGAACACAGCTTGCGGGTCATTTTGACCCGAGGACAACACGAGGGTTAAGGATGAAAATGTATTTTTGAACTTAAACAGTTCGATAAGCGGCCGAACATTTGTGATCAGAAGCTCTGGAAAAAGCTGGTTGGTGGACTTTGCGGTCAAGAATGAAAAGGCACATTTCCCCCAAGTGAAGCGTGTTCATTGACAGTGAGGCTGTTATTTAAAGTGGGGGTGGGGAGGTGTGTGATATGCACAATTTTTAGTTTAAAACCTAACAAAAATAAACTAAAATGATCTACAGTGTGTGAAGACATAGCAGTGTTGAGATTTTGTCAAACATGAGTACGTATTGGGCTGCATATACGTCTATTCACCTCCACAGCAGCAACTCTTGAAATGTATAATAGTGGAGACTATTAGCAAAGACACAAAAATTATAATCTCCTTTAAATGTAATAATGAGTTGAACAAGGTTTTGGTGTTAAAAAACCCACTGAGGGCCGCAGCAGAAATGTTTTTGTCCCCTGCGTGTAAATTCGGAAGAAGCTTTGCTGCCAAAAACGACTCGGCCGCTGTGACCTCTGAACTTCGACCCTCTGTAATGCCAGTGGCGTGACGTTGACTGGTTAATCCTATCAAAAAAAACAACAAAAACAACAAAAAAAATACAATAAATCTGCAAAACAGTATATTCTCTTTTGCCCGTGGTTAAAATATTCTGAGTGATCGTGCGGATTTACCTCGTTTATCTTCGCTGCATCGCACAACCAACAGCAGGGCACGCCACCTTTGTCTGGACGGCACCTTAGAAAAAGGAATTGCATGACAACGGACGCTCGATGGAAACGGTACAAATAAAACCAGCAGGAACAGACCACCATCTTACCTCGACAGCTTTCACGTCAACAAAATCCCGGAGAGGACGATTCATCGGGCCGCTCACCCGAAGCCGTCTGCCGTTTCACCGTTTTGTGCATTTGATCGTATTAATAGCGCGTAAATGCAAAGAGGACTTTCAACGTCCACCCCCCCCCCCCCCCCCACGCTGAGCGTCATCGAGGAGACGGACGGACGCGGTCCGGTGGGTCTTAATTTGTGGGTCTCCGGTTTTAATTTATCGTCCCTGTCGGATTCCCGTCTTGATTCGCCGAGCGGAAGACGTTGAATTTTGAAAATTGCTTCATAAATGCCTCTTAGCTCCGATCTATCCTCACCACAAACACGGCTGTCAGACTTGTATTTTGCTTCGTCACTGTAAACGTTTATTTTGTGTATAGTTATAAAACAACATTTCCTTGCGTAAAAAGGTGATGCTGCCAGAAGGCTGTCGGTTTTCACATTTTCGACAAAAACATGTGAATAAATTCACACACGCTCAGGGTTAAACATCTGATCCTCAAAAAAAAGAAACATAAAAAAAAAAAAGAAAAAGAAGCCCCACCTCCCCCCCCCCCCCCCCCCCCCCCAATTTAAAAAAAAAAAAAAATCAGAGCGGAGACAGAAGCAGATATAATTTGCTGTATTCAAATTTTTGAACACAACAGTCTAACCCAACATTTAGGTGCAAGTTCTGCAAACATTACATCATTCATTCATTAATTCATTCGTCAGGCTGCCGCAAGATTGTCCTGAAGCATCTTTAAATGAGTCGGCGAGGTGACAAACGGAACATAATATGCAACAGGAGGATGTGGCATTCATAAAAAAATAAAATAAAATAAAAAAAAAAAAGATAAATTAATGATTAATCGACAGATGAATAGAAGTGCTCGGCAATGAATAATTAAAGCTATATTTCACTCTGAAGAAAACGGGTCAACCTTTTAGCACAGCCACATTAAAAGGTTCATTTACAGTCAGCTTCCATTCGGTGCGCAGCGCCCTCTTGTGTCCGGCGGAGTCCGCGTGGATATTGAGAGCTACATGCAGAAACAGCTTGCTGCTGCAGGCTGCATTAACCGTGAAAGAAAATGGAAGCGACATTTTCTTTCTTTTTAAAAACCAATTCATTGTGCGCGCAAAACATATGCGGATCCAGCATCAGAAGTGTGCCGCGTTTCCTTCGTTTCGCACAACTGCACGTTTTGGGTTTGGACTTGCAACTTAAGCAAGCGCGAAGACGTTTCCGTTTCCTCGCAGTGTGGGATTGTGTGGGTTTTTTTTTTTTCCATTTTTCCGCATTATTGGGAGTCTTTTCCACCACGTCAATCGAATTGAAATACGGATGCGACTCTTGCGTGTTCGATTTCGGCGACGCAGCTAATAATCCTACGTACGAACATTTCTGCCTGAAAGGCGTCGCCCAAGACCGTCCGTTCCTGAACGTAATGTTGAAAATAAAACGAGAGCAGTTTGACTCGACCCTGAGGCCGATTTACAAGCTCTTCCCGGAAGCTTTCCGTCACTGCAAAATGCTCTGTTGTCACGGAGACGGTTCGGCGACTAAGCAAACTCCATTCGCTGATGGATGAAGTCAAACGCGAGCAAGTGGACCTTCGTGTTATTTGTCGAACTGTTCCAAAGGTTTTGGGAATTTAACTTTTAAGCTAAAAATTCGGGTAATTCATTAAAAACATTTTTTTTTTTTTTTAAAGATGCCCTAAATTGTGGGTTTATTGACTTTGATAAGTTGTGATGCAATGAAAGGCATCATTGACGCACTCATCACGTCTCCCTTTTCGATTGACAGGTATTTGGTGCAGTGACCTGGTACGAAATGTGCTGCGAACACAACATTTCTGCACGCACAGTGCAGTTAATGAGCGTATTATTACACGACTGCTTCCGCACGACTGTAACAGACATCGCTGGGTGGGTGGCGGAGGTGGTGGCGGAGGTGGGGGTGGAGGTGGGGGTGGGGCCGTGACGCAGCTGCAGAGATGAGCAGCCAAAACTTTGCACACGACGGCGCTGCCGAGCGGCGACGGCAACCGGAAAGAAACTTCTCGTACGGAAAACTGAAGAAAACAAGCCGACTTTGCGTAAATCAAATCGGCATTTTCATTTCTGTGTGTTGCGTTTGACAGTAAACGTGTCGAGAGATGATTTGAGAAAAAAAAAAAAAAAAAAGGGGGGTGGGGCGGGGGGGGGGAAGAAAAGTGCAATACATCAACGTGAAAGTAAACAGAATGTGAATTACGCATGCGTACGCCCGCGGGTACGCCGCGTACGGCGGGCGGCGCCCGCGTCGCGTGAAATCGGGCCGACGTTTGCCGCGCAGCCGTGACATCCACCGACAACACGAAGAGACGTCGTTCAACCGCTGCTCACGCTGGATTCCCTGCGGCGCCGCTCTGCTCCTGAGAATATCAGAAAAACCTTCGAGGTCATTCGAGGAAGAAAAAAAAAAAAAAGTAACCGTCAACCCCGAAAGGCTTTAAAAACAGGTTTCACTGTTTTGGCGGCTTTATTTAAACTCGTTGGCGACGAACCGAACGACGAGACGACAGAAAGTCCGATCGGTTTTTTCTGTGTAATATTTGGCGAAAAGATCCAACTGATTTGATCCCTAATGTCTTCATATTTACTGACACTTACTAATATTTTGTTTTGTGGCTGCAAGATTCAAGCAACTACTTTTTCCAAGTGGTTTTGCAGCAACGAGCATCTCAAACATCGGATCCGTGCGGTTTTGGACACTTTCAGTGGCTTTGCGTTGCTTTATATTCGGTCTCTACGTGCGGGTTATCATTGATCAGATTTAAGATCTTGTCTGGTTTATTATTTGGTTTATGTGTTTATTTAAACCATGGACGTCCCGATCGGGGTTTTTTTTTTTTTTTTGCTCAAAATCCCGAGGGGCCGATGCAAATCTCCCGTTTTGTCAATTTCTACCGTATTTGTCTCGTCTTTTGAGAGCTCACAGTCACAAAAACAACAACAACAACAACAACATCTCCTTTTCATCCCGGTTAACCGAGTGAACTCGCTGCGTTTTTCGGCGCTGTAATAAGTCAGCAGTGCTGAACGCAGCTGGACTAAATGGATCAAAATTGTGTTTGTGAAATGTGATGTTTGAAACCGTGTGACTTCTTGTTGTAATTACTCTCGCTGGCAGAAGAGGGAGATAAAAGTTCAGCACGGCATGTTTAGAATAATTTAAGTTGTGCAGCTTTTAAAGCAGCCTCCCTTCTACTGATTATATTACGTGATGATTTAAAAAAAAAAAAAAAAACCAGGATGCCGAATTTCAACCACAAATCTCAACTCGGAGCCGCAACTTGCGTCAAAAGTGTGCGGACGTCTCAACGTTCCATCCAAATGCGAAAGTTCAGTACTTCTGCGATGTTGAGGTGCTCGTTGCAGCAAAACACACGCTGAAGGAGAAGAAGAAGAGGAAGAAGAAGCTCTGTCCCGCAGCTTCTTCCTGTTGAGTCCAGGATGTGGTTGTATGATCACAGGTGCCTCATTAAATCCACTCGATTTGACTGACCAGAACCACGATGTTGATGCTAATTATACCATCTTATCGCGGCAAGAGGAAGCAGCGCTTTCATCAGCATTATTTTTTTTTTTTTTTTGCTTGGAATAGCTGTTTAATTTTTGCTGAAAGTGTATTAAATTCTGTCCCGCAATGCCCAAATGGTTTTGGGTTAGAATACCCACTGAAGTGCCTCTGGATTATTTCTTAGTAATAATTTATCTACGTTGAAGTTCAAGCCCTCATTCTGTCCATTTATGTTAGCGTAGGTTTCAGGGGAGGTGTGTGTGTGTGTGTGGGGGGGTTTAGCAGCAGTCACATTCTTGGCTCTCGGGGGTTCTTTATGGAGGCCTCGACACCTCGTGGCGTCTCCAAACTGCAGTTTCAGAAGAATCTCGTGATGCTGTGAAGTACCTTCCTCCAGATCTCCGTGCTCCCGCCAAGCTCCGTCTTCATTGGAGCTGCGAGACCTTAAGGGGCGAAGTGCTGGCAAAGTCCAAGAAGAAGGGTCCTTCCTGTTTGGGCAGGAAGGTGGTGGGGATGACGTTGTAGAGGCCTGCCGGGACGTGGTCCGCCTCCATGTAGCAGAATCCGCATCTAGGGAAAGACAGAAGGAGACGGACGTTTTGAAGTCCGACAGAATTCAACACCGGCTAAGAGGCAACCAAGTATTTCAATGGCGGTGAAAACGACAAATTAAAAGCAAAAATACTCGGACTACTATGTCGATAAATTCCCCTCTTCTGAACTTCAATTACTGAGCGGAAAGCAGTATGTTTGGAAAGACACGCGTTATCTCCACAGACACGTGGCCGATCTATGTGACGCACATTTGTGACTCGGTCAGGAACTTCAGCTGATGTGTGTCTGTAAAACTCATTGATACACTTATTAAAAAATACACTTGACTAGAGGGTATATTTCTTTTTCTTTTTTTCCCCTCCCTTTGCTTATGTAATGCCGGTGGTCTTAAAAACGTGTTTGTCTCACAGGTTGTAGCTTCTTCACAGCACGTGGCTGCAAGTATTTCGATTTTTGTTGACTGCCAGCCTTTTGACGTTTGTCTTTTTTTAATATACCTGATTTTTGTTTTAATTACACAGCAATCAATATACAGAGGTAACTACAAACAAAAACAAACAAACAAAAAAATTATATATAAATGCTACTTTTTCAAATAGAATGATTGAACACTTGCTAAATATTGTGAAAGATACTGACATTTTTTTTTAAAGTCAGAAGTGACCATATTTGGACAAGTGGGGGACGAGCGAGGAGTGTTATTTTTTTTAAAAAATTTTTTTACATATTGTCTGGACTGAACCTAAAGTAATAAACCGATGTTCATCGGTAATGATTGAAAAAAAACATGTGATGGCCAACATTTGGCAAGAAATTGGATTGATAAATATAAATGTTTAGGTCGTTCACAGACAATGTCTCTATTGTATTGCCTGTCCACCAAAGAACACTGTAAAGTATCCCACCCGGTACATATCATGGATTGCTTTCAATTTTGAGGGGATGAAAGTAAAGTCAGTCAACATATTGTCAGTGAACCTTCTAAACTTGGGTTTTTAATTTAATTACCAGGCCATGCCTGTGATGGTATTCCCACTGGGTTTTTCTGTACCTGTAATCTCCGCTGCTCTTCTTCTGGAGGGCAGCGGCGCCTGCATCGCCCACCGTCGACACCACCACCACCTCGAAGCCGACGCTGTACTGCCTGCAAACGCGCAGGAAAACCGGAAAACATCGATCACGAGTCAGTTCAACCCAGACGGATGATTCTCGAGCGAGAGTCACGTAGTCGTCGTTTTTTTTTTCACGAGAGGGGAAAATAACCCGTCTATGTTTGGCTCGCTGTGTTGCAGAGTCAGGCTTTAGTCATTCACACATTCCCGACCTCTTCCCCAGTCTAGTTAGCAGTACAGTCACACTCACGTCCAAGTGACAGGAGAGAATACAAATACATCAATGCATAATTTACCTTCGTGGCTTCAGTTATGAAAAAAACAAACAAATGATTGCGTGACCATAACGGCGGCCGAGCCTGACCTGGATCCCCGGAGCTCGATGAGCAGCGGGCCGGACCGCTCCAGGTTGATCTGATAGATCGGGTTGTGCTTGTACGAGTCCTTATAGTTTCCGCAACCTCCAGCGCTGGAACCTTTCCACTGGCCGTTGATCTGATGACAGAAGCACAGTCAGGAACACCAATCACCTATTTTCAGACGCGATTGGGGGGGCGACGGCAACAGATCACCTCGCAGTGAAAACCGAACCGAGATCAGCATCCCAAACCGCTGAACTCCACTGAATGTGTTGCACGAAAAGGTATTTTAATGTGTTGCATAAAATGTGTTTTTGAAATGTTTTGATGATCCCGATGACGTGCGCGTTACCACGCCTGTATCTGGGATAGAAACAGCTAAGTTGCCGCGGTCCGACTGAGCTGATGCATTCATGAACCTTTTCTCTCTTCGATCGGGTTTAGTTCACAGGAGGGGGGGGGGGGGGGGGGGGGGGGATTCAAGTGAACCAAAACGCATCACTGCAAACCGCACGAGACCGTTCGCACCACGGATCGGTCGGATGCGTCGGTAGCCGGTGCAAGAATACACGAGGACGGTCCCGTGTTCTGGACTTGTCCCATATTTCTGGGGGAGAGGCGTTTGCCCTTAATTCCCAAAGTTCTTAACTGCATGGTAAAAACACACAATACATGTTGATGTGTCGATAACGTACCCTTTTTGTTTGAGTGAAGGGATTTGGGATCTTGGAGAAGCTGAATTTGCATCCGGAGTACACCTTCGAAAAGAAGCAAAACACATTATTTTACATTAAACATAAACAGGTCCAAAAGTTCGGTGTTCGTGGACAAACTCGCTGAATAAAAGAACAAACACAACAGCCTAAGGAGCAAACAAAAGACAACCTAACGTTGCTTTTTTTTTTTTTATCATCGGCAATTTTCCTGGATATCTTTTTGAATTTCGAAAACAGCTCTTAATTTATTCATGACTGTGTGCTCACAAAATAGAGCTTTCATTTCAGCGTTGTTCTGGCAACAGAAACATCAGAAAAGAAATCACGTTTGCCGCTTCCCGCTTTGATCTCCGCCGACAACACAGCGAACAACAGAGACTTCAATCAGTTATTCTCGAGACGATTTCTTAAGCAGGAACGCCGATGTGAGCCGAGAGGAGGAGAACGTTTTCATGGTTGGCTCGGTGGAGAGAGAGAGAGAGAAAGGGAGAGAGAGAGAGAGCGAGAGAGAGAAAGGGAGAGAGAGAGAGGGGGAGACAGAGAGAGAGAGAGAGCGAGAGAGAGAGAGAAAGGGAGAGAGAGAGAGGGGGGGGAGAGGGAGAGAGAGAAAGGGAGAGAGAGAGAGAGCGAGAGAGAGAAAGGGAGAGAGAGAGAGGGGGAGACAGAGAGAGAGAGAGAGAGAGAGAGAGAGAGAGGGAGAGGGAGAGAGAGAAAGGGAGAGAGAGAGAGAGGGAGGGGGAGAGAGAAAGAGAGGGGGGGGAGAGGGAGAGACGGAGAGAGAGAGAGAGAGAGAGAGAGAGAGAGAGAGAGGGAGGGAGAGAGAGAAAGGGAGAGAGAGAGAGAGAGAGAGAGAGAGAGAGAGGGAGAGAGAACAAGAGAGAGCGAGAAAGGGAGAGAGAGAGAGAGAAAGGGAGAGAGAGAGAGAGAGGGAGAGAGAGAGAGGGAGAGAGAGAAAGGGAGAGAGAGAGCGAGCGAGAGAGAGAGAGCGAGAAAGTGCCCACAGTGGTTACAGCAGTGGTGTTGCTGTTACACACAGAATACACGCACGCACGCGCGCACACACACACACACACACACACACACACACACACACACACACACACACACACACACACACACACACAGCTTAAAGCAGCCACTTGTACAGTGCATGCGGTTTTTTTGTTTTTAATGAGTGATTTCAGTATGAACAGTTCTCCACAGTCCTCGCTGCAGTTAGCAAGGGAAGTGCATGAATTATAAATGACTCAAAACAATATTTGGGTCACGCTTGCACACACATACAGCCCACACACACACACACACACACACACACACACACACACACACACACACACTTAGAAGTCTGTAAACCACTGCCTTGCAACACATTTATAAGTACGGAAGTGACGGGAACAAATGCGGGCATCCAGCTCGTTGCAGCACGATCACGTTTTGATCAGTCAGGTGCAAAATATGCGACTTTTAATACAACTTGTAAATTGAACTAGTGAACAGGTCGTTCCAACACAAAAAAACCCACATCAAGTCAAAGATCAGAATCCAAACCTGGCATGGTTACAAAAACTTTGGGAATAGTGTGGAATCAAGACAAATAGGAAGTTAAAGGCAATTTTGAAACAAAAAGAAAAATGTAACTTTAGTTTTAATCCTGTGTTTGTGTCTCGTTCTGTTGTACAGTAGAAAAACAAAAACAGCTACATGACCGTTTCACTGCCGTGAAATAATTCCAATAATTGAGCACTAAAAATTTATATCAAAATTGTAGAAAAAAATACCGTTTCAGAACTGCAAATTTTTTTAAATACTATAAACCTATAAAATGAAATACAATTAAATGGATCCAAGCTAAAAAAAAAAAAAAAAAAAAAAAAAAAATTTTTTTTTAACGTGTACAAAAAAACCTTTAAAATGTTCATACGGACGCGTCTCACCCGCAGCGTGTAGTTGATGGTGTTCTGTTTCTCGTACTGGGAAACCACCAGGGTGAAGGTGTGTGTTCCCGCGCTGGTCAGCTTCATCTTGGTCAGATAGTGCGGGCTGTTGATGCGGATGCCGTCGATGTAAGGAGGGGGGTCCGCTGTGGAGGAGGGCAGGTGAATAATTCCGACTGCGGCTCACATTTACGGTGCACCGTTTTTCACACGGTTGAAGTTGAAGAACTTAGGTTTGGTGGAGTTTTATATTTCTTTTAAAGCAGCCTTTGTGAATGGAGTGATTTATCAGGACAGTTGGGTGTCAGTAATCGACTAATATCTCCTCTTGGCATCTGACCTTGCTGTGTGTGACTCTAGAGCGGAAATAGAGGCGTGAAAGAGCGTTTGTCATCTTCAGATCAAAGCTCACTGCTTTCTGGCGAAGAAGAGGGGGAAAAAAAAAAAAAATCTATCAAAGCTCACCTGGATAGTAAACCTTCTTTCCATCTGTCTTGTAAACGACCAGAGTGATGAACTCCCTGTTTTGTGCAAAATCATCCTGGACAAATAAAAAAACAAAAACATAAAGAACAGTCTTGAGATAAATGTGAGGCATTTTCAGATTTGGTCCTATGAAGTTAGAACAAAACAGAAATATATAAATATATCATGATGTTGGCTGTGTCAGAAGCTCCCGGCTCTGCTGTCTCCACCTTGTCAGTGATGTGTCTGGTGAGCAGCACCCACACAGCAGCGCCCCCTGCTGGACACTGGACCTCCAGCCTGTACTGCGGATTGTTGGCCAGACTGTAGACATCCTTCACGGGACCCTGCTTCCCATCCCAGCTACTGCAGATGGAACACACACACACACACGCGCACATTTGATTCCCACAAAAAGTTTCGTACTCTAAACATAAGTAAAACAAGTACACACACACAGACACACACACACACACACACACACACACACACACACACACCTGTGGATACAGGAGGAGTCTTTGAACAGTGCAGGGGTCCAGCTCAGGTAGATGACATCATAATACTGACAAAGGTCCTCCCATGCAATCCAGAAAACTCCTGAAGAGCAAGGCGGCAAAATTAATCAACACTGACTGATTTTTTTTATTTTAAATTTTGCCAACTATGAAATTAAAATAAATAACTATTAAAAATAAATACTGTTTTCGATCTGAACTGTATTTCTACGCATTGAAGGGATATGTTGAATTTTTCCAAACTACCTCTGTTTCACTTTTACGTTTCCTAATAGTCATTATTTGTAAAGCAATTCCGCTCAAAACACTTCTGTGGATATAAAATGAGACAGGTTGCTTCACTGAAATGTAACATATATGAACTTCTCTGTCCACACTGAAGGCACAGTATTGAGGACAACAACAAAAATAAACAAGCTAACCGTTATCAAACTTCTGTGCTGTCTTGGGGTCAAAGTTGAGGTATTTGAGGAGCTCAGGCGTCCAGTTCTTCTCATCGCGCTCGCTGTAGCGCCCCTTCCACCGCAGATGACTCCACGGATTCTTCAGCTGCAGGAAACGCATTCCCTACAAGAGTGACACACCCATAGAGACATGGAGGTAAATACAAGGACAGGAAATTTTTTAATTTTTAAAAAAAATTTTTTTTATCTGCAGGCCATAAAGACTTGTGGATTTGATTCTTTACCAGAAACCTTTATTACTGTAACTAATGGCAGGATTTCATGGAATCCAACTGTACACATGAATCAATTTGGATTTTCTGTTGTGCATTTGGGAAACTGTAATTTGTCCGACGTCCTCTGAAAGCCTTCAGCAACTTGATAAAAACTACGCATTTTCCCCACCTTTTGGCGTTTCCATACTCTCACTCAGAATAAACACAAGCGCTTACCACGACACGCTAATGCTAATAATGCTAACCTTGTAATCCCTGATGTCTAGAACAGCGTAGGCGTGTGTCGGCACCAAACCCCATCTCTCCCCTTCTTCCTCTGTCATCACTCCCGTTGCCGTGGTGATGAGCACGTCGCCCCTGTGAAACCTGGAAACGGAGAGAGTGAAGGAGAAACACGGGGGTTGAGCCACGAAAGAAGAAAAAGGAAAAATAAGAAGAAGTCATTAGGAAGTAGAAAATAACTCCGTGTGTCGATCACCTCTGGTAGAGCATGCGGAAGGTGTCGTCTTTGCTGAACGACTGATTGTCAGAGTGCATAGCGATGCGTTCAGGGATCCAGCCAGTGAGCGCGTGCAGATCGATATTCTGTAAAAAATAAAACAAACATAACAATTTCTTGACAAACCTTCAGACTCTGGTTTGAATTCATAGTGACACCTACTGAGGTTTACAAACCTTTCTCAACCTAAAGGCGATCAGGTATGTTTTACTACCAACCTACAGACTTGTCAAGCCCCCCCCCCCCAAAAAAAGACCTTTTAAAGTTGTATTTAAATTATGCAAAACCTTCCTGTTCATTTTCAGCAAATTCTTGCTCAAAATTCTCGATTTTATCTGGGAGGTGTTTTTAAGCGTCAGACCTCGAGCAGTTCTCTCATAACTAGTTTAAAAATAGCTTCATCTCCGGGTTTCTCCACCTTCACTCACCGAGTTGGACCCGGGGAAATCGTAGCCGCCCATCACCTTCATGTAGGCCTTCTCTATCAGGGAGACCCAGAGCTCGTTCCTGTTGCTGGAGTAGGAGCACAGCAGCTCCCCGTTTCGATCCACCGGCAGGTAGTCGTCTATAATCACCTGCGGCAGGGACACAGACGAGCTTTTGGTTTGAAGGACGCTGTGCAGATGAGTCTCGCATTAAACAGATCCTCATTTTAATTTAGCTAGTTTGTCTCTGTGAATTCAGTCTGTACAAATGTGAAATCTATTTTTTCCCGTGACACAAACAGTAGTTATTAAATAAAAAAATAAAAAAGGAGACACGACAATATCAGCTCACATCATTGCATTTTCCAGTTTTTAGAAGACTAACAAGAGATTCACACTTTCTTTTAGGTTTTGAAATAAATTAAATTATAACTGAGCTAACAAAGCTTTGAACTAAAGAAAAAAAAAAGGACATTTCACTTTGCATTTTGCATGAAGTTACGTGAGAATACACGGATGCACTCAGTGAATGTATTATGATGCATTCTATAAACCGATCATCGTGAATTAACCCCATTCTCACTGTTGAATGTGTATTCATAAGTGACCTACATTCTCCCGTATGATGAGTCTTGCGCTGCCGCTTTACTGTCGTGTCTGTTAAAACTCGTGTTTTACCTTCCTGGGAACTCCGTTGATGTGGAGCTTCACCATGTATTTCCCACAGGGGTTGTACTCCGGTTCCCCTCGTCTGTTCTGGGGGTAGATTATGCTGTAACACACGAGAACACACTCAAAGTCTCAGGGCCGAAACTAATATTTGACATATTCCTTCATCTAAAGGGTCAGAAGTTGCGACGGACAGATGTAACAGATGTTCCGTGTGGCTTCGACGACAGTGATGAACCAGATATTTGATTTAGTGTGCAATACATCAGGCACTCAGTGTCTCTTTAGTAAATGTGCTGACGAACCGACCAGTTCTGCTCTTGTTGTCCATATCAACATTACATTTTTTGTTTGTTTAATATTGGTCAACATACAGAAGTTACATAGAGTACCTGGTGATGAGTTTTTTGTTGTATCGCCTCTCGTAGGCGGCACTGATGGCGAGAGATGCCACAAACGAACAGTCGGACACGACCGTCTGCAAAACAGGAAGGGCATCACATGATCAAATCAAGGTTAACAGGTATTTACACGGTACATAGCGGTAAAAGAGCTCCGACTGTGAAAGGATGTCATACTGTACAAGCACTGTTCGACAATAACACATACATTTACACAAAACAACAACTTTAACAGTAAAACACATGTAACTGTTTGGATTGTTAATTCGAAATGTTTGTTTATGCTCTTTATGTCAATCAAAAGCTATTTTGAACTGTCTACTATAAAGATGTGTGTCTGTGATGGTTGCAGCGCCATCTACTGGATCAATTTAAACAATGAGAACAGAACTTGCACTATCAGCACTATCAGCTCACAGGACAGAAACAGACAATACAATCATGTATTTTTAGTAAAGTGGGACTTCTACAGAATACATGCAAAAAAGAATATGCCACCATTAGCTGCTACAAATATTCAATAATCACATTTTTCACAAGAAATGACGAGTTGCAGAGAAGAAAACTATGTGAGGGTAAAATTTTCCATCTGATATTCTAATACGAGCAGTTTACAAGATAAAACCTGCCAGAGACACACACACACACACACACACACACACACACACACACACACACACACACACACACACACACACACACACAGAAGGCTGAAAAGTCTGACCTGTTTGATGCTGAAGCTGGACACAGACATGATCATTGTGGGGTTATTGCAGATCTCGTCTGGCCGAACCCAGCGGGAGAAGATGGCTTTCTGTTTGGGTGACAACGCCAGTTTCCCTGTTTTGTCCCTGGTCAGAAGAATTTAAAAAAGAGAAAGAGTTAGAAACTGAAATGAGGCATTTCAAATAAGAAAAAAAAAAATGTCTACCAAACCACACAGACAGACAAAGTTGGTGTCTCTGGTAACTATCTTTTTTTTTTTTTTTTTCCAGTTGAATGTTCCTATTTATTTAGAGTTTCACTGATCTAAACTAAACATCTTCTTTTTTAATGCGATGGGAGAAAAACAACTGACAAAATCTGAATTAAATCTCAAGCCGGGTTGTGTGACAACTTCACCGGCATGTGTTAGCTTCGAGACTGTGCTGCTAATGTCAAAAAAAATAACTGACAGTACATAATAAAGCAAACTCACGATAAAGGGACAGGAAATGCAAATCGCTCCTTCAGGTCCACGCTCATGAAGGGCACATAGGCTATGCTATTGATTGTAGATGTACTCCTGGAAATGAAAGACAAGTTTAGTGGAAATGTTTTAAAGCAGCTTTGAAACATTTGATTTGATTTTTTATTTTATTCACTTTATTAATCCCCGAGGGGAAATTTCTTCGCTACAGCCGGGGGGGGGGGCCTCAGGGAGGAGCTGCTGCAGCAGGCTGCCACTAGTGCGGCGCCAGGTAACCTGACCTGAGGTGCATGTTTTTGGATGATGGGAGGAAGCCGGAGAACCCGGAGAGAACCCACGCAAGCACAGGGAGAACATGCAAGCTCTGCAAAGAAAGGCCCAGGACCGGATTCGAACCCGGAACCTTTTTGCTGTGAGGCGACAATGCTAACCACTGCACCACCGTGCCCCCCCAATTCCATAGTATAAAAAAACAACAACAGAGAAATCAGATTTGTCTTTTTTTTTTCTTCTGTTGGGATGTAGCGGCACTTCCACCACCACCAGATGAGTAAATACCACTAAAGTAAAGTTATTTAAAAAATGTTAAGACATCTTTTGCTATTTGATAGCAATTTTGATATTTCTAAAATTACCGTATCCCCGACCAAAGCTGTATTTTTGACTTCCTGCCACTGTTGCAGTGATTTCACACCAAAACAAAATCATTTCGCGATTTTATGACACAATACATTTAATTTTTCAGTGTTGTCCTCATGTAGGAATTTCTTAGCGATTAGAAAGTTGCACTAAAGGACAAACCAGGACGTCGTTCGACAACAGATTCCAGCAGCCGTCTCACCTGAGCACCTCGATCTCCTCAGACGTGTAGCGCTGACCCTGGGGCTCGCTGGACTGCACGGCTCGGACAGGCTGCGGTTGCGGTCGGTCGTGGATGGAGAAGTCTGGCCCGAGGGGGAAAAACTGCCGGACCGGTCCCCCGCAACCGGCACCACTGCTGGGCTTGGTTCCGGGAGGCCCCGTCCTGTCCTGAGTCTGGGTGGGGGTTGATTTGGACTGAGATTCTTTCAGACCTTCCGCCCTTCAGGAACACAGTGGAGAACGTTTAAAAAATAAATAATTAAATCTGCAAAACCGCGTCAATAATAAAACCCACCAGTCGTATCAATTCATTCCCTTAAACTAATCTATGCTCACGTTATTTTAAAGGAGTCAAAAAACGACCACAGGTAAATTTAAAATAAATCTGAAGCAAAAATCGAGATATAATAATATCTTCCATCTTTTTTCTCATTCATAACAAAAGTAATGATTATTATTTCTATATATACTGCAATGCACTCTGATATTCTGTGGGTGTCAGTAATCTGCTTCCATAATAAAGTCAGTTAATTATGTTTTTCTTCAATAACACTTGTAACCAAACTAGAAAGTACATTTGGTCACATAAACGTATACAAAATGATAATCTAGTGTATGATTTGCTACTATGGTTCTTAAAAAAATTCACCAACAAACCAAGTAGATGTTGAAACGTTTCACTTTTCAGGGAAATTAGTGGCTCAGAATGTAAAATTTACAAATGAATTCAGTAAAACAAAGAGATAGTAAAGTAAGTGAAGACCAACACTATAAAAGCGAAATAAAAAGAACCAAAAAAAAAAAAAATCCAGGAGCTCAGGAAGTTAAAGACATGAAGCCTCTGACATGTTTGTGATCAACACTGGAACCACAGTGAGGAAGTGTTGGGGTCACGGCAGTCAAAACCCACCGCAGCCTCTTCTGATGAACATCATAACTTCAGTACCAGGGTTCATGTTTACCTCTCTAAAGCTTGACGTGCCAGCTGCTTCAGCTTGTTCTGCAGCGCCTGGTCCGATGTCTCATTCGACTGTTGGAAAAAATAAATAAATAAATAAAAATAAGCAGAAGGAGAAAGAAATGTGGTTGAAAGCAGGAATAATGTGAGCGAAGACCGAGCGAACAAGCGGGCGATGACCTACCGTCTTAATGCACAGCTCCACGGCCTGAGTGTACAGCTCGACGGCTTCATCGTCGTTCCCCTTCTCGTCTTCCTCGAAGGCCTGGGTGACCAGGAAGTGGGCCCGCTCCAGGTCCACCTGCTGCCGGGACTTGAGCGGGTCGCTCTTCTGTGCCTGGACTGGGGGTCAAAGGTCAAGGGAGGGAACGGGTTTAAGACACAAAACAGCCACTGCGCAAATGGCGGATTTAGATTTAGATTCAGATTCCACTGTAACTGCACACACTACTAAACTGGTCCACTGGTTGTCCAACAAAACAGGAGACACACACACACCCATAGTGTGAGGAGAGTAATGGAAAAAAGTAGTCAAACCGCAACTGAGAAAGAAAGTAAGTATGTCCTCAGGGTGCATTCAGTTCTCTTCCTGAAAAATGTCTACAGTAAGCCGTGATGAATAATAACACTTCACAAAATCCGAAGCTGGCGAGCACATAAAGCAAAGATTGTGTGTTTTAACAAACAACACAACTGTCACGATGTAAGTGCTGACATTTTGTTTTGTTTTCCGCGTTTGAGTTTCAGACATCGTACACTTTTTTTGTTGTTGTTGTTGTTTTTTTTCCCCCCTCACAACACTCCGGTTCTGCAAGTATACAAATCATAAAGCGGTCAACACACACTTTTGCGTATTGACCAACAGAAACGGACATTAAACAGTTCAATAAATCTAACATAGCTCAAGTGAACAGCTTTGAAAACAGTCAAACAGCAGACTTGTGAAAAAGTAAGAGAAGCTGAGCAGGTTTGATCTTCGCGTTTGTACGAAGTGCGTCATCTTAAAAGTATTTTCAAAAACAAACAAACAACGTACCTGCATTGTGGAGGGCTTGGACCCGGTCCAAGTATTCATTCACTTTGTCCTGGATTCCCTCCAGTTTGGACCCCGCCATGCCGGCGTATATCAGAGCCTGGGCCGCCTCCTGCGGGGGGAAACAACCGAGAGAGAGAGGAAGCAACGAGGCTGCGAAACATCCATTAACACCAACAAACCGCGACCGGTCTTTTACCAACTCAAAACTCAAATCCGTCCGTCGCACCTCGCCACTCACCTTGTAATAAAACACAGCCTCGTTATGTTTGCCATTCTGGTCGTAGGTTACAGCTGTTTGGGCAAATTTGACAGCGTCGAGCTCCAGCGCCGCGCAGTCCATGCCGAAGAAAACTTGTTGACAAGTGACGAGCTCTCCGTTAGCTGACCGCTAGCTCCTGTAGCTTCCCCACACACACACACACACACACAAATTAACAAAATGTCCGTCTTTCACTCGCACCGCTGTTCCATTTTCATCAACTCGGACGAAGCATAGCGAGGACAGTCCCCGACGAGCGTCCTTTGACAGACCGGCCACTTCGAAGTCTCGCTTGAGCTTTGGAGAAACGACAACAACAACAACAACAAACACCAGCGGACGCTAAAAACAAACGCGGATATGACGCACTTCCGTTTCTCGGGGTACGCCGGGAATTCCGCCCGGCGTCGTCGCTGCCCTACGTTCGCTTTTTGTTCCGCCATATGTTACTTACTGTGAATTTAACAAAATAAGGGGTTGTTTGAAGTAACGGCAAAAATGAGAACGATATATATATATATTTTTTTTTATATGAATACTGCACGGCGCCTCTCCAGACCGAAGCCTCTACGAATTTACCTAACTTGGTACAGAGCCACGCTTGTGTGACACATCCTGTCACAAAAGCATCATAGCACCAGACTGGAGTTAAAAACAACAACAACACAGCATGTCATAAAATCTGTATTTAAATTAGCCACAAAAAAAAGGCTACGTTTTATTGAAATGACAGAGGGTGATAGCTAACTGAGTGTTTAATGGCCTTCATGTATGAGAAGTGTGCTGTTCTCTTGATGTTTAAGAGAAATGTGAAGTAATTGTTTGAAGTATAATATCCAGGTACAGTCTGAAACAAAACATTTATTTTTTTTCACTGCCATCTCAACTCCATACTTACCAAAACACTGGGAATAGAGCTTTTTTTTTAAAAATTTGTTTTGATTTTTTTTTTTTTTTTAATGTTGTTTTTAGTTTTTTGGATCATTTATTGTTATTTAAGTGTTTTTTTTTTATATTGTAGTTTTAGTTTTTTTTAAATGTTTATATATTTTTGATTGAGTATTTTTTGGTATGTTTGTTTTTGTTTTTGATGGTTTGTTGTTTTTGGTTAGAGTTTTAATAAATTTGGTGTTTTGAAGATTTTATTTAATTGTGACCACTTCCTTTGGTTTTCTGTCCATCCTAAAGAGAACAAAGTTGAAGGAAGCGTGCCAACAAAATGTTTTGTTACGATTATATCAACAGATTGTAACCACTTCTGCTTTGAGGTTGAGGTAATTATTCTGTAATTCTCTGTAAACCACTGAAATCAAAGTGTAGTTCTTCACATTCACACTTGCGCAAAGTACTTTTTTGTCAAATAATGGATGTCAGCTGGTGGCTTGCTTAAGTTTTAGTAACACATGAAACAGCTTGAAAATAGATATTTTTATTGTATTCATCTTGAAAAGATACTGCAAAGTCTGAATGAGAAACTTCATATTAAAATATTAATATGACCGGTAAAAAGAACAAAATTTATCAGATGTGTCAACATTGCACTGAAATTAACACTAAATTAAAATTCAGAACACAAACAAAACCACAAGTTGATCGCCCCTTTCTCCAAACAAAGTCAGAAAATAACTTGGGATACATTTTGAACTTAAAATGGTTTTATGAAATTCTTACAAACTATGTAAAAAGACATTTTTGCAAGTTCTCAATAAACAATATTTTCTCCTTTGAATCTGCTTGGACTATTTTGAGAGATGGAATAATTTTTCAACTGCACTCTCCAACTCTCACTGGAAATGTATTAAATGAATTGCAGTCAAAAATGGTATTTTAGATACAATTCATACCATATTAGTTAGTAGCAATGTTTAAAACAATGACATGACGGAGGACTTTCGTAAATCCAGTCACCAGTTTGTTGGTCTCTGCAGTTGCAAGTGCTGACTTAACGTACAGGTAATATAATTTAAAACTGAACTGTGCCTCTAATATGAGATAAAAAATGTAAACAAATGCTGATTTAAAATGATTAATCACCTGTTGACCTCTTACACTCACCACTGTGGTTTTTACATACTTGACTCAGTCACACATTGTAAACATTAAAGATTTGAAAAACTTGTTGTATGCAAATGTCGAAAACAAAGAAACTTAATTTTCTAACAAGCCAGGTGACATTACGTTACATGTCATTGAAAATCAGCACAGACCATAAGTTGATTAGATAGATAAAGCCGCCCTTTCACAGATCCACCTGTTTATGCTGTTGCAGTTCAAAGCGCGCCAACCCATCGGAGAGTTTTCTCTGACAGAAATTGCACAGTGAGCGTTGCCATCAGGTTGCTGTATCCAGTAGCTGAGGGGAACAACATGACGGTTAGATTGTGGCTAAAGGAGAACACAGTTTTCATGGTGTTGAGATATTGGGTCTTACTCTGCAGTCAGATCACCTCCATCAACCCACTTCCAACTCCCAGTTTCCACCATGAGGCCAATCCAGTAGCCGCTGCTCCGCCAACTGCTCCCACTGTGGTTAGAGATAAATTCCTGAGGATCACAAAAAGATGATCAGAATTGGGTAAACTGTGATTTTTGTGGCTAACACTGAGCTGATTTTCCAAAGCTTCAAATTCTGTCAGCAAACCCCATTAAATATTTTACTCCATCTTTTTTTCACAGAAAATTCTTAAAAAAGGACATATATAGCAGATTGTAGGCGTTTAAAATATGTATGGCAAGTTTTGTTGAAGTTTTCGAAAAATAATATATTTTTTGATAAAGCAATTTTACAGCTTGCAACCATGTATTTTAAATTACATTTTTTGCTAATTCTCTTGAAACTTAAAAAAAATTACTTTTTTTGAATACACGAGTTGACAGAAACGTCTTTTTAAGCTATTTCCTTTTTACAAAAGTTCTTCTCGGGTCATCTCCATAATTTCCACTCTGTTCACTTTACCTGTTCCATAGGACTTCCAATAACAACTAAATCTGCATTTTGTGCTGTGCAGTTGTTTTGTGCCTCCTCCCAGTTTATCTGATGAGGACCATCGATGTTATAAAATGCGTAGCAGCTGGACTGGAAGTGATGCCACTCTTTCTGACAAGCTTTACACTGTCTGCCTGAGGGAAACGATACAAATCAAGGGATGAATTACAGGATTGGACGTGATAATATTTCTGTTGTTTTTGGTTGTTTGTTTGGCCGTGATTGCAGAAGTTTTACCTTTACTGCCATTTTTCCCTGTTTTTGGGCAGTAGGTGTCTACACTCCACTGAGCTTGAGTCACACTTACACTCTTCCTCAGCTGCTGTATTTCTGCAGTCAACTTCCTGTTGTTTTCAGTCATGATAACTGTAACTGCAGTGAAAAAAAGAGGAAGGTTTTGAGTATTCTCTTTTTTTTGTCCGGCCTCTAAGGAAAAAAAATTAAACAGACAATTTTATTTAGAGTATACTTTCAGTCACACTTCCTTTCCCCTAAAGAAAACCCCTGAGAACTAAAGCCCTGCAGTAAGGAACGTAGATGACAGAGGAACTTTTGAGTTCATACTCACAGTAGACGCGAAGGCCAATGAGTAATGACAGTATCCCCCAGCCCGCTGCTATTAATGGAAAAGACTTAGTGACACAGGATAGCCTCTTATCTAACAAACAAAAGGAAATCAGTTGTTAAAACAATCATATTTTAAAAATATTTGTCAAATTTTAAAGTGAGTAAAGTTAAACATGCGTGTAGGAAGTTTTCTGGAGAGGTCAGTGTCATTTTACGGTATACCTGATCTGCCTCTCATTCTATCCATAGCTCTGTTAAGAGATCCAGATTCTTTCATTGAGGAAAAGTAGATGTTGAAATTGAATCTTGTCTTCGCCATGTGTAGACAATCTCTTACCTGCAGAGTTCGATCCATTTGAGCGTTTTAAGATACCAGTTGCCTCCAGTTTTGTTCTGTTCATCCTAAAATAACGGATTGAAATTCTGTTACAGTCCGATAACAGATCTCCAAGGAATGTTTCGACATGCACTGTGTCATCGGTGTTAGGAAAGCGTCTGGTCAGCTACGTTGGTCTTGCGTTACTTCTGCTTTGAGGTTGTGACTCGGCAATATGTTCTTCAGAAAGGAAGTCTAAAAACATGTATTTCTGTTGGCTCATATCCGTTTTACAGATAAGCTATATGATGAATGCTTTTCTGCAACGCTTCATTAAAACTTAAATTTACAAGAAAAAGTCCTCAACAAGAATTTGGCAACATTTGTATTTACTATTACAGACTAAAACATACATAAGCTTCGAAATATCTAACAGTGTAAAATGTGAAAGGAAACAGGAAACTGATCAGTCCTGTTGCTCTCTGCTGATATAGCAACTGTAAGCACTGAATCGCTAACAAGACACATCAAGAGTTATTATTGGTTAAGAGTTGAGTGTCCGTTTGAGCAGTCACTGTTTTATTTAACTATCGTCTCAGCAGTCAGAGAAACAGTACGGTTATGTTCTAATATTTGATGATATTATATGTTCACTGAAATATTTCTTCTAAGTTTTAATTTTTATAAAATAATGAAATGTGAAATAAAAAATATTCATATTTTGACATTATTAAGCCAGTTGGCATTATTTTGCATTTAATTAATGCTTGCAGATAATCAAGTAACCATCTGAAGTTTGACTCAAACAGACAAAGCCTTCATTTCACAGAACCATCTGTTCCTGTTGTTACAGTTCACTGATTTCCATTTCATTCCATGATATACAGAAATTGCACAGTGACCATCAGTCGGCTCTCCTATCCAGGGACTTAGGAAACAAAAAACATCAGTTAGGTCAAGAGTCATGATTTTATCATTCAAAGTGTTTCGAAATGCGTCTTTTGCCTGTCAGGCAGATCACTTCCAACGACCCACTTCCATTTTCCATCTTCAGCTTTCCACTTTTATCTGCTGCATTTACATTCCTGCCATTCACAAGTTTTTCTGAAACCGTAAAAAAAACCCACGAGTAATAACATACCTGATGTGGCTGGAATTTTGTCCAGTGAAAACTGCTGCATTTTCAAAGTCACCTTCCTCAAGTTTCTCTGAAACAAATCAAACATAAGTTCTCAAAGATCTGCAGTAAATTAAACATTATTTCCAGAATAAGCAGACAGGGAAAATCAAAATGAATCTGTCAGAAAGCAACCTACCTGCAGATAAAGAAACATTTGGATTTCTAAAATTGACCGTCAGCGTCTGTGTTTTTCTGTTCATCCTGGAAAAAGCATCAAGTTCACCAGCGATCGAGCTGCATATGAAGGCTGAAATGGAAACGCTGGTGCAGTGATGTTCAACTTTACAGGGAAGTTTGTGGGTTTTTGGGTGTGTTTTGAAGTTGAGTCTCTATTTAAAAACTTGTGGTCAGTTGTTGTGAGGGGAAGTTTTCTCTGTTGAATTTTACTTCTAAAATATACAGTTTTTTATTTCATCAAAGCAGAAATCAATCAGTAATATGATTGTGTTACATGTTGTTTTTCTGACCAATGATGATTGAATAAATGTCTGAATTCAGGTAAGCTGACCAGCCTGGATGGACTGCCATTTAAAATTCAGACACAGAACACATCCACACGCTGATCTCCAACGGCACCGATCAAACACAAATGTTTAAACATCTGCTGCAAATTAGTCCGTATTTATAGAATCACTCCCAATGTGCTCGGCAGCCTGGAAAAATCATGGTAGTAAATGTAAAGATGAAAAGGATTTTTTTTTTTAACTCTTCAAATGTAATTGCTGCCAAAGTTACACTGTGTTGTTGTGCTTTAAAAAGTCATCATGCATTACAGAAATATGATTCTGCTACACAAAAGAGTGTAGGTGAAAAGCGTGAGAAATGTTTACTCTCCTTGCAGATAGAGGAACGTCTGGACTTTTTAAAGTAAGTCTGAGTTGTGTACCAAGTTTAAAATACCAGTTTTAATCTTGATAGAGAAGCATGTGGTTTTTAGTTCTGTTTTGAAGTTGCGACAGTTGGTGTTTGGTGAGAAACTAATGCCCAGTTGTGATGAGAAGTCTTATTTATAAATGGTTTGAACTCACACAGTGTGTCTGCAGCATTTTCTCAGGCTGCTGCAGTTCATCAGTGCTGGAAGAAGTATTCAGGTCCTTTACTTAAAGATGCTGTAAAGTAGAAATGAAAATGAGTTTTAAGTTCATCACACCACAGAAGTATGGGTTGTTAACTACCCATCCAAATTTGAATGAAAAAAACACCGACAAGTATATTAAAGTAGGATTTGAACTCGTGAGAAAATCATCAGTCTTCTCTGCTCTGAGACTGGGGGGGCGTGTCCTGAAGGAGCTGAAGCTCCGCCCACTCACTGGGAGGTGTTCAGTGTCCTGTAGGACAGTCCTGTGGCTGCAGTTCTTTTCCCCACTAAGCGGTCCGTCTGACATCCAACCTCTCCTTGACTTTATGCATGATGTCCCACTGGTCCTCTGTCTCTCTGCTGGATGGAGCAGCCTGCTTTGGGAAAACACAATAGAATCAGAATTTATTTGTCCAATGAGTGAAACATACAGATGCATATAAATGAAGCTTGTCCCCCTGAGCTGTAACACAGGAGTCAAACTGGACACCAGAGGCAGCAGACAGTGAGTCTCCAACTACTTCTAACGCACCTGCATTACAATAGTGGAGATAATAAGAATGGAGGAGTTGATTTAGTTCTGTAACGACTGTAACATGAACAACGCTGCATTACATCACATGTTAATTCATGACATCACATGTTAATTCATTATATTACATGTTAATTCATTACATCACGTTAATTCAAACTTTGAACCTGCTCAGGTTGAGATGAAAGTCTTTCTCTTTCACTGATGTGCCTCCACCTCCTCCTCTTCCTCCTCCACATGTAGTTGGGCTCGTTTATCCCGACCGGTACCGGTACATGTAACCAAGAGGGTCGCTGATTGTAACGTTACACCGGAGTACAAAATCAACAACCCTCATTAATCAGGAGGACTAGATCTCCTCTGGTCCATGTTTACCATCACCCGACATGTAAAATACAGAGTTACATATATTATAGTTCCTTATCGGAGCTTTATTGACACGTGTAAAAAAAAATCTGCTGTTTTCGGAGCATTTTCCTCTGAACTCTGCTACGAACTCAATAGAAGCTAATTAGCACATTAGCTCCCATTTCATGAAGATAAAGTTATTCTACACCGAGTAAAATCACGTTAGCGGTTTGCACCGAGGACTAAATGTAGCAGAGTCACTGTGGAAAAGTTATCTGGTATAATTACAACAAGCACACAGAACTTCCGCTGAGTGGTGGACTGCTGGCGGCGGCGGACGGTGCCGGTGCGACCGGAGGACGAACGGCCGGGAGGGTGAAGCTCGGTTCGGCTCCGAGCTGCAGGAGAAGCCGTGTGTCCGTGAACTGCATCCGTCTCCGGTCCAAGTTAAAACTGTCCTCTGTGAAATGGTCCCTGCAGAGGCGGCTGTTGGTGTCGATCCTAACGTCTCCTTTAGCGAGGCTCTTCACGAAATCAATCCGCCTCTTTTTCCTTTCTTCATCAGTAGGGAATTTAAATGGCGATGCGGCGCTGCTTTGGAGGTTCTTGCTTCCAGGAAAGATTCACTTGCGGGTGGAGGGAGACGTCCTGCAGCAGCCAGCTGATGGACAATAACAATCTGACTACGGCAGAGTGGGATGACCTCTTATGCAAATGAGCTCCAGGCTTTTATAGCCTTTCACCGTGAGAGGAGGAGCCATGCAGAAGGTTATATAAACCGTCTGTGCGGTAGATCGGTGACGTACTGAAGCGACCTTTTAGCCCCGCCTAAAAAAACCTGAGCTGAAGACGGATGAGAAACTGTTTAAAGGTCCAACTTACAGCAACTTTAACTCAAATAACTGCGTAACAAAATTGGATAAACAACCATTGAATTGCATATTATGTCAAATAATGTAACTAAAATCAGGTATAAACCTCTGAACTCTGTTAAACCCAAAATAATTCAGTTGTTAGATCTTAATCGTCTGTTTTAGTCCTTTACAGTTGTCAGTCAAAGTAGGTCTCATTTATATCTTTGGAAGTTCCTTAACGTTCAACAGTTCACCATTAGTCTCTTCCAACGGATTTCCGGTTGTTTGTTTGAATCCAAAACAACTCTGAGATCTCGGAAAACAAAGTGCCAATAAAATTGGATCCTTTATATTTCTCGGTGAAGATCCAGACAGGATAGCAGATGAAGCAGCTCGTAGTCACTTGATGAATCCCTAAAAAAAAAAAACAGCCTGTACACAAGTGTGCAGAACATCATCATATAGTCAGAGTTTCCTCTTTTTCCATCACCTTAGATTTACACAAAACATTCACGACTTTAAACACTTGTGACTAAATTATCTCGTTTTACCTCAATTTCAAACAATACACTTGGCAATCAACATACTTTTACAACATATACAGTAACTTTAACAAAAATTCAACACACACACACACACACACACACACACACACACACACACACACACAGCTATGTGCTTCATTCACATCATACAAAATGTTGTTATCCTGGCTGGTTTTGCTTCGCTATGTTCCTCAAAGTAAATTACTCCCAATTCTCTGACACAAACTTAGTTAACAAGATAACCTCAGGTAGCAACTCACCTGGATAATCCACTTCATTGAAGAAACGCCCGACGGAGTTCGTCCCGGTGAGAACTTCTCCCTCGACAGCTCCGCTGCAGCTCAGCATGTAACTCACTTACAATACTGTTAAATTCACTCGATATCTCTTGGGAATCTCAAAATATCTGACTTTGCTCCAAATCTTGTCTGCCTCCTGCACCTGTCTTAGCTGCGGGGTCTCCGGTAGGTGAGTGCGTGGTTCAGAGAGTGGGAGGGGGGGCTAAGGGCTCTGCTACGTTCAGACCACCAGCTGGTTTGGTGAGACGTTTAGGGAACGTCTGTAAATTGGGCGACTGAAAGTTACCCGGGTTACGTGAACATGGGAGAACACGTGACCTCGACAGAGAAGAGCTTCCATCACCCTCAAATCCAGGACCCCCGGTGTACAGTGACCACTGATCCTTTTTTATGACCAGGAAGAAAAATGAACTCAAAACAGGTTTTGACTTGATCAGCATTTTAGGTAACAGCACTGAAAAAGATATTCAAACATGAAATCCCTCTTTGTAAAACACACAATATGTGCTTGGCTGATAAATTGAACTTCCTGTTGTAATCTGGAGATTTGTTGGAGCTGATGTCGACGGTGTGATTGATTAATGAGGTCCAAACGTGGTGAACATACTGAGACCAGATCTGTTCCTGCCTCATACTGATTGAACTTGTTATATCATCCTGAAGAATGCAGTTCATCCTGACTTTATCAAAACATACTGACATTTTTAATGAGAAGTTTTTGAGAGAGATTAGAAAATAAACAAGAAAACCGAAATATTGTTGTTCAGTTTAACATTTTTATTCAACATAACAGGATAAAAACACGCATTTTCTTCAAAATAGATATCTAACATTATCTGCTGCCTCAACGTGTGAAGACTTATTTACATCAGAATACAAATGTTGAAGAAAACAGCTTTGGAAGCATTTTGTTGAGAAGTAATGCAGCGCCCTCTGTTGGCCAATCAGCGGAAACAGTGTTAAAAACTACTTGCAGGAAACAAATATTTTCTAATATCTATTTATACATTACATCTGAGGTTTTTTTTTTTTTTTCAAATATGTACACAAAGTACCAAAACAAACAGCTGTTAAAAGTTGCACACTTTAACTTTATTTCCAAGTTTTGTTTTTTACAAAAAGATTAAATGTAATATGACCTTAAATCTTTATATTTTGACATTATTAAGCCAGTTGGCATTATCTTACATGAGATTAATCTTTGCAGACTATCAAGTTACTTTCTGACGTTTGACTCAAACAGACAAAGCCTTCTGTTCACAGATCCAATTGTTCGTGTCGTTACAGTTCACTGATTTCCATCTTAGAGTTTGGTGAGAAATTGCACAGTGACCATCAGTCGGGTTTTCTATCCTGGAGCTGAGGAAACAAAAACGTCAATTGGATCTTGAGTCAAGATTTTATCATTTAAAGTGTTTTGAAATGTGTGTCTTACCTGTTAGCCAGATCACTTCCATCGACCCACTTCCATTTTCCATCTTCAACTTTCAGTCCAATCCAGTACCCTTTGTTTCCTGAACTTCTCCAGCTGATATAACGGACATATTTCTGAGGACAACAGAGGAAAAGGGATCAGAGATATTTACATACTTTAATAAACTCACTGTGACCAACAGACTCATCGTGTGTTCAGATCGTCAGAAAATACATTTTCATTTAATATAAGCGGTTTTTACCTTTTCTTCTGCATTATCTACAACCACCAAATCAGAACTCCTTATTTTGCAGTTTTCTCGAGCTTCTTCCCAGGTTTTCCGATCGGTAGAAGTCTTGTAGTCCAAAACCACATAGCACCTGGACTGGACCAGAGTCCAGCCCGGCTGACAAGATTTACACTGTCTTCCTGAAATAACAGAGATCAACTAATAATCAACTTTACTGTCTCGTTATATCAGGATTGAATATTTTTATAACTAATGGGATCCCAACATACCGCCACCATCTTTTCTGGGACAGTAGGCATCAATGATCCACTGAGCTCGACTGGTGTTGAGCTCATTCCCCTTTGCCTCCATGTCCTTTATTTGATTTGTAAGGTTTCTCTTCTCCATCTCCAGCTCCTGGTTTTGTGTCTCCAGCTCCTGGTTTTGTTTCTCCAGGTTCATCTTTTCTGCCGTCAGCTTGGCGTTGTTTTCAGAAATGACCGAGGTAACTTAAGGTCAAACGTACAGGAAGATAGTTGGCAGTGAGCTGATATTGGACAACAAATTAACAAAAATCAAACAAGTTTGACGTAAATTGAAAGTCAGATAAAATGCATTTTTGTTCAGAATTATTTCACAATAACGACATAGAAATATTTGTTTACTTTTGAGTTATACTTACAATATATTCGAAGGGCCACAATAACAAACAGTATCAACCAACTCACTGTTATTGTTGGAAAAGAATGAGTGAAAAAGGGAGACTTCTTGTCTGAAAGAAAAAGTAATTTTTTTTTTAGCTGAAACGAATCAACATGAAACTTTAAAACAGTTCAATCTGCTGTTATAATAGTTCAGCAGTAAATTGTGTTAATAACCTGCAGTGGCTGTTATTTTGTCCACAGTATAAACTGGTGAATTTTCATAGTCACCTTCTTCAAGTTCCTCTGAAACAAATCAAACATAAGTTCTCAAAGATCTGCAGTAAATTAAACATTATTTCCAGAATCAGCAGACTGAGAAAATCATGATACAAATTAAAACATAAAGTCAATCGTGACATCTCAAATTAATTTGACCAAAGTGTCGTTATGCTCATCATTATGAAAATGAATAAAACAAGATTCTGCTTCACAAAAGATGAGACGCTTGTGAAGTTTGAATCTGTCAGAAAGCATCCTACCTGCAGATAAAGAAACATTTGGATTTCTAACATTGACCGTCAGCGTCTGTGTTTTTCTGTTCATCCTGGAAAAAGCATCAAGTTCACCAGCGATCGAGCTGCATATGAAGGCTGAAATGGAAACGCTGGTGCAGTGATGTTCAACTTTACAGGGAAGTTTGTGGGTTTTTGAAGTTGAGTCTCTATTTTAAAACTTGTGGTCAGTTGTTGTGAGGGGAAGTTTTCTCTGTTGAATTTTATTTCTAAAATATACAGTTTTTTATTTCATCGAAGCAGAAATCAATCAGTAATATGATTGTGTTACATGTTGTTTTTCTGACCAATGATGATTGAATAAATGTCTGAATTCAGGTAAGCTGACCAGCCTGGATGGACTGCCATTTAAAATTCAGATACAGAACACATCCACACGCTGATCTCCAACGACACCGATCAAACACAAATGTTTAAATATCTGCAGCAAATTAGTCCGTATTTATAGAATCACTCCCAATGTGCTCGGCAGCCTGGAAAAATCATGGAAATAAATGTAAAGATGAAAAGGATTTTTTTTTTTTACTCTTCAAATGTATTTAATGCCAAAGTTACACTGTGTTGTTGTGCTTTAAAAAGGCATCATGCATTACAGAAACATGATTCTGCTACACAAAAGAGTGTAGGTGAAAAGCGTGAGAAATGTTTACCCTCCTTGCAGATAGAGGAACGTCTGGACTTTTTAAAGTAAGTCTGAGTCATGTACAAAGTTTAAAATACCAGTTTTAATCTTGATAGAGAAGCATGTGGGTTTTAGTTCTGTTTGAAGGTGTGACAGTTGGTGTTTGCTGAGAAACTAATGCCCAGTTGTGATGAGAAGTCTTCTCTATAAATAGTTTGGACTCACACAGTGTGTCTGCAGCATCTTCTCAGGCTGCTGCAGTTCATCAGTGCTGGAAGAAGTATTCAGGTCCTTTACTTAAAGATGCTGTAAAGTAGAAATGAAAATGAGTTTTAAGTTCATCACACCACAGAAGTATGGGTTGTTAACTACCCATCCAAATTTGAATGAAAAAAACACCGACAAGTATATTAAAGTAGGCTTTGAAATCGTGAGAAAATCATCAGTCTTCTCTGCTCTGAGACTGGGGGGGCGTGTCCTGAAGGAGCTGAAGCTCCACCCACTCACTGGGAGGTGTTCAGTGTCCTGTAGGACAGTCCTGTGGCTGCAGTTCTTTTCCCCACTAAGCGGTCCGTCTGACATCCAACATCTCGGTGACTTTATGCATGATGTCCCACTGGTACTCTGTCTCTCTGCTGGATGGAGCAGCCTGCTTTGGGAAAACACAATAGAATCAGAATTTATTTGTCCAATGAGTGAAACATACAGATGCATATAAATGAAGCTTGTCCCCCTGAGCTGTAACACAGGAGTCAAACTGGACACCAGAGACAGAAGACAGTGAGTCTCCAACTACTTCTAACGCACCTGCATTACAATAGTGGAGATAATAAGAATGGAGGAGTTGATTTAGTTCTGTAACGACTGTAACATGAACAACGCTGCATTACATCACATGTTAATTCATGACATCACATGTTAATTCATTATATCACGTCAATTCAAACTTTGAACCTGCTCAGGTTGAGATGTAAGTCTTTCTCCTTCACTGATGTGCCTCCACCTCCTCCTCCTCCTCCTCCACATGTAGTTGGGCTCATTTATCCCGACCGGTACCGGTACATGTAACCGAGAGGGTCGCTGATTGTAACGTTACACCGGAGTACAAAATCAACAACCCTCATTAATGGGGAGGACTAGATCTCCTCTGGTCCATGTTTACCATCACCCCGACATGTAAAATACAGAGTTACATATATTATAGTTCCTTATCGGAGCTATATTGACATGCCTAAAAAATTCTGCTGTTTTCGGAGCATTTTCCTCTGAACTCTGCTACAAACTCAATAGAAGCTAATTAGCACATTAGCTCCCATTTCATGAAGATAAAGTTATTCTACACCGAGTAAAATCACGTTAGCGGTTTGCACCGAGGACTAAATGTAGCAGAGTCACTGTGGAAAAGTTATCTGGTATAATTATAACAAGCACACAGAACTTCCGCTGAGTGGTGGACTGCTGGCGGCGGCGGACGGTGCCGGTGCGACCGGAGGACGAACGGCCGGGAGGGTGAAGCTCGGTTCGGCTCCGAGCTGCAGGAGAAGCCGTGTGTCCGTGAACTGCATCCGTCTCCGGTCCAAGTTGAAACTGTCTTCTGTGAAACGGTCCCTGCAGAGGCGGCTGTTGGTGTCGATCCTAACGTCTCCTTTAGCGAGGCTCTTCACGAAATCAATCCGCCTCTTTTTCCTTTCTTCATCAGTAGGGAATTTAAACAGCGATGCGGCGCTGCTTTGGAGGTTCTTGCTTCCAGGAAAGATTCACTTGCGGGTGGAGGGAGACGTCCTGTAGCAGCCAGCTGATGGACAATAACAATCTGACTACGGCAGAGTGGGATGACCTCTTATGCAAATGAGCTCCAGGCTTTTATAGCCTTTCACCGTGAGAGGAGGAGCCATGCAGAAGGTTATATAAACCGTCTGTGCGGTAGATCGGTGACGTACTGAAGCGACCTTTTAGCCTCGCCTAAAAAAACATGAGCTGAAGACGGATGAGAAACTGTTTAAAGGTCCAACTTACAGCAACTTTAACTCAAATAACTGCGTAACAAAATTGGATAAACAACCATTGAATTGCATATTATGTCAAATAATGTCACTGAAATCAGGTATAAACCTCTGAACTCTGTTAAACCCAAAATAATTCAGTTGTTAGATCTTAATAGTCTGTTTTAGTCCTTTACAGTTGTCAGTCAAAGTAGGTCTCATTTATATCTTTGGAAGTTCCTTAACGTTCAACAGTTCACCATTAGTCTCTTCCAACGGACTTCCGGTTGTTTGTTTGAATCCAAAACAACTCTGAGATCTCAGAAAACAAAGTGCCAATAAAATTGGATCCTTTATATTTCTCGGTGAAGATCCAGACAGGATAGCAGATGAAGCAGCTCGTAGTCACTTGATGAATCCCTAAAAAAAAAAACAGCCTGTACACAAGTGTGCAGAACATCATCATATAGTCAGAGTTTCCTCTTTTTCCATCACATTAGATTTACACAAAACATTCACGACTTTAAACACTTGTGACTAAATTATCTCGTTTTACCTCAATTTCAAACAATACACTTGGCAATCAACATACTTTTACAACATATACAGTAACTTTAACAAAAATTCAACACACACACACACACACACACACACACACACAGTTATGTGCTTCATTCACAACATCCAAAATGTTGTTATCCTGGCTGGTTTTGCTTCGCTATGTTCCTCAAAGTAAATTACTCCCAATTCTCTGACACAAACTTAGTTAACAAGATAACCTCAGGTAGCAACTCACCTGGATAATCCACTTCATTGAAGAAACGCCCGACGGAGTTCGTCCCGGTGAGAACTTCTCCCTCGACAGCTCCGCTGCAGCTCAGCATGTAACTCACTTACAATACTGTTAAATTCACTCGATATCTCTTGGGAATCTCAAAATATCTGACTTTGCTCCAAATCTTGTCTGCCTCCTGCACCTGTCTTAGCTGCGGGGTCTCCGGTAGGTGAGTGCGTGGTTCAGAGAGTGGGAGGGGGGGCTACGGGCTCTGCTACGTTCAGACCACCAGCTGGTTTGGTGAGACGTTTAGGGAACGTCTGTAAATTGGGCGACTAAACGTTACCAGAATTAAGTGAACATGTGAGAACACGTGACCTCGACGGTGAAGCGCTTCCATCACCCTCAAATCCAGGACCCCCGGTGTACAGTGACCACTGATCCTTTTTGATGACCAGGAAGAAAAATAGTGCAAAACAGGTTTTGACTTGATCAGCATTTTAGGTAACAGCACTGAAAAAGATATTCAAACATGAAATCCCTCTTTGTAAAACACACAATATGTGCTTGGCTGGTAAATTGAACTTCCTGTTGTAATCTGGAGATTTGTTGGATCTGATGTCGACGGTGTGATTGATTAATGAGGTCCAAACGTGGTGAACATACTGAGACCAGATCTGTTCCTGCCTCATACTGATTGAACTTGTTATATCATCCTGAAGAATGCAGTTCATCCTGACTTTATCAAAACTTACTGACATTTTTAATGAGAAGTTTTTGAGAGAGATTAGAAAAAAAACAAGAAAACAGAAATGTTGTTGTTCAGTATAGCATTTTTAGTCAACATAACAGGATAAAAAAAACACGCATTTGCTTCTAAATAGATATCTAACATTATCTGCTGCCTCAACGTGTGAAGACTTATTTACATCAGAATACAAATGTTGAAGAAAACAGCTTTGGAAGCATTTTGTAGAGAAGTAATGCAGCGCCCTCTGTTGGCCAATCACTGGCAACAGTGTTAAAAATTACATTCAGGAAACAAATATTTTCTAATATCTATTTATACATTACATCTGAAGTTTGTTTGTTTTTTTCCAAATATGTACACAAAGTACCTTAAACAAACAGCTGTTAAAAGAAGCAAACTTTAACTTTATTTCTAAGTTTTGTTTTTTCCAAAAATATTAAACGTGATATTACTAGAAATCTTCATATTTTGACATTATTTAGCCAGTTGGCATTATTTTACTTGTGATTAATCTTTGCAGACTATCAAGATACCTTCTGAAGTTTGACTCAAACAGACAAAGACTTCTGTTCACAGATCCATCTGTTCCTGTTGTTACAGTTCACTGATTTCCATCCGTCGTCAGTTACAGAAATTGCACAGTGACCATCAGTCGGGTTTTCTATCCAGGAGCTGAGGAAACAAAAACATCAGTTGGATCCAGAGTCAAGATTTAATCATTCAAAGTGTTTAGAAATGTGTCTCTTACCTGTCAGCCAGATCACTTCCATCGACCCACTTCCATTTTCCATCTTCAACTTTCAGTCCAATCCAGTACCCTTCGTTTCCTGAACTTCCCCAGCTGTTATCACTGACATATTTCTGAGGACAACAGAGGAAAAGGGAACAGATATATATACTTACTTTAATAAACTCACTGTGACCAACAGACTCAACGTGTGTTCAGATCTTCAGAAAATACATTTTCATTTAATATAAGCTGTCATTACCTTTTCTTCAGCATTATCTACAACCACCAAATCAGAACTCCTTATCGTGCAGTTTTCTCGAGCTTCTTCCCAGGTTTTCCGATTGGTAAAAGTCTTGTAGTCCAAAACCAGATAGCACCTGGACTGGAACAGAGTCCAGCCCGACTGACAAGATTTACAATGTCGCGCTGAAATAACAGAGATCAACGAATAATCAACTTTACTGTCTCGTTATATCAAGATTCGATATTTTTATAACTAATGGGATCCCAACATACCGCCACCATCTTTTCTGGGACAGTAGGCATCAATGCTCCACTGAGCTCGACTGATGTTGAGCTCATTCCCCTTTGCCTCCATGTCCTTTATTTGATTTGTAAGGTTTCTCTTCTCCATCTCCAGCTCCTGGTTTTGTGTCTCCAGCTCCTGGTTTTTCATCGTAAGGTTGTGCTTTTCTGCCGTGAGATTTGTGACCTTGCTCTCTAAGACAGCAGAGGCTCGTGTCAGATTGGTGTAGTCCTCCCTTAAATCGTTGTTGAGGTTTGTCAGGTTGCGATTCATTTCCAGAAGAGTCGTTTGGCTGTTTTCCTGACTGAATGTAGCAACTGCAAAATGAAAATGAGCATCTTAAAGTAGAGTAAGCAGTTTTGGTATTGTTGACTTTGCTTTTGTTATTTCATCACAGATCAAAGCTGCTTCCTGTCTGTTATACTTCAGGTTTGCCATCCTTTTGGGAGCTATAAGCTAAGATTGTGTTTGTTCTTTTTCAGAGAACAACAAAAAACCCACAAAAAGACCAACACTCACAATGTGTTAAGCCATCTTTCAATATTTCACAGCTTCCCCCATTGGTTCATACAAAATTCACTCAAAACAGCTTAACAATGAAATTTTAAGTAAAAATGACTGAAACAAAACTTAATGGTAAATATGTTGTGGACTTTTTGTTTATTTTAGCCAATGATTTCGTTTTCTAAAACTTTTCAATGTTACCAAGAAACCCAACAGCAGGTGTAGTTTTATTATTTGGCCTGATGTTTCCCAACATGGTGAATTACATGGCTATTATTCAGGCAAAATGTGCAATAATTGGTTACACAGTACTGAAAATATATATTGTATAAAAAAAAACTGTTATACTATCTTCATACATTTGACCATGAATTATTGTGTCTAGTAATTCACTTTGTTCTTGACAGATTTAGAAAACTAAAAGCAGAAACTTATAATATGTAAAACAATCTGATATCACATGATGGTAACAGAAGAAATATTATTCTATAAGGGTTTGCCTTGTGTCTAAGTTCGTGCATGGACTATCTGTTTTACATACTTACTGTAGACACAGATTGCTATGATGCCCAACAGCAAAATGACACAGAAAGTCACCAAGCAACAAGCCAAGAGCCGATAGTGGCGACGTCGTCCGTCTGCTTTCTTGTCTGGCAGGAATCGGATAGACAAACATATAAATACGTGGCTTTAGAAGTCGGAGTTCATGAAATAACGTGGGTAACCAAAGTTACAGTCTTTTTCAGTCCAACATTTCCTCTTTACCTTGCCATTACCAAAGAAGGTATTTTAAACTTAATAAGTTTAAAACAGGAAGTATAAAAACTTTTAAATCAGACTGTGAAAACCTCAAATTAACTTAAATTCAACATGAGATTGCATTTTTACACAAAACAATGTTTTGTAACAGAAAATCATCAGAAAGGAAACGCTTCATGGCCATTATGTATTATTAATGTTCACGTGGGACACTGAAAGGAAAGGTTTACAATTTCTCAAATGTTTGATATCAATTCTTTCAGACATTGTGCTACAGATGAACCAGGTTGTAGGCAGAAGTGGACATAGCCTCCATTCCTATTAGGCCAACCCAGTAATATTGACTAATATAACGCTGTAATGTATTTAAGCGTCTCATTGTTTGTTTATTTTTTGCGAAGTAATCTGTCCTTCAGATATGATAAGAATTGATAGATGTTGAAAATATAGTCATCAGTTGTCATTCAAGTAAAGGTGATAATCTTAAAAATATATATTTATAAGAACATTTGTAAAACTCTTAAATCATATTTCAATCGTATTTTGGGTTTCCGGTCGATAAGGGTTCACTAAAGTTTACAGATTGTGACCCGTCCAAACACATATTTTGGAGCTTGCCTGACTGAATGTTTAACAAATCAACTACTACACAATCATACACTTTTGACTTTTCTTAAATGATTTCTGTTGATTTAAATAAACCAATTTATTACAAACAACAATTATTCCACAACGTGGCGGTCAGTCAGAAGTTTTACATGTGTTTGTTTGTTTGTTTGTTTGTTTGACTTCACAAAGCCGATATCAGCACCAAATGTTCTCAGACTCACCTGTGTTTTGTTTTTGTGTTCTTTTACAACTTACCATTTGTGTCTGGACTTTGTTTGGTTGAGTTCTTTTTCACCTTCACTTCATCGTACACAGTTTCCTCTTTGTTTTTAGCTGAAAGGTTAAATAGTGTACAGTGGTTAAATATTAACAGTTCACTATAATCAACAATGAGATAAAAGAAAAAAAAAATCAAGAACAATGACAAACTGCTTGGTTTAGTGAGCTAAATATGTAACCTGCTCCTACACCAGAACAATAAATTAATATTTAATATGAGGAGGGCCACATAAACAAAGACTCTCTTCTGAAGACAAAGTCTGAGAATATCTTTTCTTGTCGCTCTGTACTTTTAAAAGTTGATTTACCTTCCGGTCGGGATCGGTTCTTATTTTTGAATACAACTGAAGCGTAGTTAACGTCCTCCGCCATCACTACAACCTTTCTGTTGAGTCTATCCGAATTGTAGTCAAAGAAGTACCACTGTAATTGAGCCACAGAGACTCACAAGAAGAGAAGTGGTTGTTTCTTCTGTTGAGGCGAATCTGTCACATTCTTGAAATATATCAACTTCTGCTTTTCCTGAGAAAGTCATTTGCATGCACGACAGTCCGGATGTCAACTTCAAGCCAACACTGTGTTCCTGTTCCATAATCAGCTTGATATAAAAGATATTATTACAATGAGTATATAACATGGTATAACAAGATTACTAATATGTAACTAGGACTTTGGAAGTTTGCTTGGTTTTGTGTAAAACACCAATAACCAAATGAATTTACCCATCTGCTGTGTTGTGTTTTTTTTTTTTTTTCTCTCTGCATCATTACTCACATGGTCTCACACCTTTACTGCAGATTGCTCCAGTCTGAACTCTTTTGTGGCCGTCGATGCACGTATAAATGTTCCTGTAATACTGAGTATAGCAGTGTTAAGAGATACACTCACCTCATCCCAACACGTGGAGGCAGATGGCCGCCCACCTCGACAGAGAAGAGCTTCCATCACCCTCAAATCCAGGACCCCCGGTGTACAGTGACCACTGATCCTTTTTGATGACCAGGAAGAACAATTAGTGCAAAACAGGTTTTGACTTGATCAGCATTTTAGGTAACAGCACTGAAAAACAGGAAGGGTATGAAAAATTGTAATCTTAAAAGTAACTAGTAACTAAAGCTGTCAAATCTCTGATACGTGGTCGAATAGAAGTATGAAGCTTCACAACAGGAAATACTAAAGTAAAAGTACAAGTATCTCAAATTTGTACTTAAGTATTTGAGTAGATGTACTTGGTTACATTTCACCACCGTCTTTTATCAAATGTAAGTGACTTTGATCATCAGAGTTTATCCCAGCATGCACTGCATAACAGGCAGGAAAAGAACAGCATCAACACGCAGACAAACTGACTCACCTGCAGACACATGTGAATGTAACCCTTGCTGTTGCAGCACGTAATCTTTTACTAAAGGGTAATCTATGATGCTAACCCTGGCACTACTATCTATGTAACATCAGTATCTGAGGTTCTTTAACAGTTCAGGCCAAGCTTTTTTCAGGTTACCTTGGTTACGGTTCACTTCATTTCAATTACTCGGTTGAGTAAGGAGATTGGTGGTAGCAACTCTATACAAGAGCAATGAGACCTCCAGCCCACAAAGCACACACACAACCAATGATTCAATGATGAGGGAATATATTTACAGAATTATTTAAACCATTTCACTTGAACAATACCTTTAAATCTCACATTAACTCAACTTCAGCTCTTAACAACAATTAGTCTCTTCCAACGGATTTCTGGTTGTTTGTTTGAATCCAAAACAACTCTGAGATCTCAGAAAACAAAGTGCCAATAAAACTGGATCCTTTATATTTCTCGGTGAAGATCCAGACAGGATAGCAGATGAAGCAGCTTGTAGTCACTTGATGAATCCCTAAAAAAACCAAACAGCCTGTACACAAGTGTGCAGAACATCATCATATAGTCAGAGTTTCCTCTTTTTCCATCACATTAGATTTACACAAAACTTTCACAACTTTAAACACTTGTGACTAAATTATCTCATTTTGCCTCAATTTCAAACAATACACTTGGCAATCAACATACTTTTACAACATATACAGAAACTTTAACAAAAATTCAACACACACACACAGAGTTATGTGCTTCATTCACAACATCCAAAATGTTGTTATCCTGGCTGGTTTTGCTTCGCTATGTTCCTCAAAGTAAATTACTCCCAACTCTCTGACACAAACTGAGTTAACAAGATAACCTCAGGTAGCAACTCACCTGGATAATCCACTTCATTGAAGAAACGCCCGACGGAGTTCGTCCCGGTGAGAACTTCTCCCTCGACAGCTCCGCTGCAGCTCAGCATGTAACTCACTTACAATACTGTTAAATTCACTCGATATCTCTTGGGAATCTCAAAATATCTGACTTTGCTCCAAATCTTGTCTGCCTCCTGCACCTGTCTTAGCTGCGGGGTCTCCGGTAGGTGAGTGCGTGGTTCAGAGAGTGGGAGGGGGGGCTAAGGGCTCTGCTACGTTCAGACCACCAGCTGGTTTGGTGAGACGTTTAGGGAACGTCTGTAAATTGGGCGACTAAACGTTACCAGAATTAAGTGAACATGGGAGAACACGTGACCTCGACAGAGAAGAGCTTCCATCACCCTCAAATCCAGGACCCCCGGTGTACAGTGACCACTGATCCTTTTTGATGACCAGGAAGAAAAATTAGTGCAAAACAGGTTTTGACTTGATCAGCATTTTAGGTAACAGCACTGAAAAAGATATTCAAACATGAAATCCCTCTTTGTAAAACACACAATATGTGCTTGGCTGATAAATTGAACTTCCTGTTGTAATCTGGAGATTTGTTGGAGCTGATGTCGACGGTGTGATTGATTAATGAGGTCCAAACGTGGTGAACATACTGAGACCAGATCTGTTCCTGCCTCATACTGATTGAACTTGTTATATCATCCTGAAGAATGCAGTTCATCCTGACTTTATCAAAACTTACTGACATTTTAATGAGAAGGTTTTGAGAGATTAGACAAAACAAGAAAACAGAAATATTGTTGTTCAGTTTAACATTTTTATTCAACATAACAGGATAAAAACATGCATTTTCTTCTAAATAGATATCTAACATTGTCTGCTGCCTCAACGTGTGAAGACTTATTTACATCAGAATACAAATGTTGAAGAAAACAGCTTTGGAAGCATTTTGTTGAGAAGTAATGCAGCGCCCTCTGTTGGCCAATCAGCGGCAACAGTGTTAAAAATTAGAGACAGGAAACAAATATTTTCTAATATCTATTTATACGTTACATCTGAGTTTTGTTTTTTTCCCAAATATGTACACAAAGTACCTTAAACAAACAGCTGTTAATAGTAGCACACTTTAACTTTATTTCTAAGTTTTGTTTTTTCCAAAAATATTAAACGTGATATTACTAGAAATCTTCATATTTTGACATTATTAAGCCAGTTGCATTATCTTACATGAGATTAATCTTTGCAGACTATCAAGTTACCTTCTGAAGTTTGACTCAAACAGACAAAGACTTCTGTTCACAGATCCATCTGTTCCTGTTGGTACAGTTCACTGATTTCCATCCATCGTTAGTTACAGAAATTGCACAGTGACCATCAGTCGGGTTTTCTATCCAGGAGCTGAGGAAAACAAAAACATCAGTTGGATCAAGAGTCAAGATTTAATCATTCAAAGTGTTTAGAAATGTGTGTCTTACCTGTTAGCCAGATCACTTCCATCGACCCACTTCCATTTTCCATCTTCAACTTTCAGTCCAATCCAGTACCCTTCGTTTCCTGAACTTCCCCCGCTGTTATCACTGACATTTTTCTGAGGACAACAGAGGAAAAGGGAACAGAGATATTTACTTACTTTAATAAACTCAATGTGACCAACAGACTCAGCGTGTGTTCAGATCTTCAGAAAATACATTTTCATTTAATATAAGCTGTCATTACCTTTTCTTCTGCATTATCTACAACCACCAAATCAGAACTCCTTATCGTGCAGTTTTCTCGAGCTTCTTCCCAGGTTTTCCGTTCGGTAGAATTCTTGTTGTTCAAAACCACACAGCAACTGGACTGAAACAGATTCCAGCCCGACTGACAAGAGTTACACTTTCTTCCTGAAATAACAGAGATCAACTAATAAACAACTTTACTGTCTCGTTATATCAAGATTCAATATTTTTATAACTAATGGGATCCCAACATACCGCCATCTTTTCTGGGACAGTAGGCATCAATGCTCCACTGAGCTCGACTGATGTTGAGCTCATTCCCCTTTGCCTCCATGTCCTTTATTTGATTTGTAAGGTTTCTCTTCTCCATCTCCAGCTCCTGAATTTGTGTCTCCAGCTCCTGGTTTTGTGTCTTCAGCTCCTGGTTTTTCATCGTAAGGTTGTGCTTTTCTGCAGTGAGATTTATGACATTGCTCTATAAGACAGAATTAGCTCATGTCAGATTGGTGTTGTCCTCCCTTAAATTGTTGTTGAGGTTTGTCAGGTTGCGATTCATTTCCAGAAGAGTCGTTTGGCTGTTTTCCTGACTAACAACTGCAAAATGAAAATTAGCTTCTGAAAGGAGAGTAAGCAGTTTTGGTATTGTTCATTTTGCTTTTGTTATTTTATCACAGATCAAAACTGCTTCCTGTCTGTTGTACTTCAGGTTTGCCAGCCTTTTGGGAGCTATAAGCTAAGATTGTGTTTTTTCTATTTCAGAGAACAACAAAAAAAGCCACAAAAAGACCAACACTCACAATGTGTTAAGCCATCTTTCAATATTTCCCAGCTTCCCCCATTGGTTCATACAAAATTCACTCAAAACAGTTTAACAATGTAGTTTTAAGTAAAAATGACTGAAACAACATTCAATGGTAAATATTTTGCAGATTTATTTTTTTTAGCCAATGATTTCGTGTTCTAAAATTTTCCCTGTTACCAAGAAACCCAACAGCAGGTGTAGATTTATTATTTGGCCTGATGTTTCCCAACATGGTGAATTACATGGCAATTATTAAGGCAAAATGTGCAATAATTGGTTACACAGAACTGAAAATATATATTGTACAAAAAAAAACCTGTGTTATACTCTCTTCATACATTTGACCATGAATTATTGTGTCTAGTAATTCACTTTGTTCTTGACAGATTTAGAAAACTAGAAGCAGAAACTTATGGTATGTAAAACAATCTGATATCACATGATGGTAACAGAAGAAATATTATTCTATAAGGGTCTGCCTTGTGTCTAAGTTTGTGCATGGACTGTCTGTTTTACATACTTACTGTAGACACAGATTGCTATGATGCCCAACAGCAAAATGACACAGAAAGTCACCAAGCAACAAGCCAAGAGCCGATAGTGGCGACGTCGTCCATCTGCTTTCTTGTCTGGCAGGAATCGGATAGACAAACATATAAATACGTGACTTTAGAAGTCGGAGCTCATGAAATAATGTGGGTAACCAAAGTTACAGTCTTTTTCAGTCCAACATTTCCTCTTTACCTTGCCATCACCAAAGAAGGTATTTTAAACTTAGTAAGTTAGAAACAGGAAGTATAACAACTTTTAAATCAGACTGTGAAAACCTCAAATTAACTTAAATTCAACATGAGATTGCATTTTTACACAAAACAATGTTTTATAACAGAAAAACACGAGAAAGGAAACGCTTCATGGCCATTATGTATTATTAATGTTCACGTGGGAGACTAAAAGAAAAGATTTACAATTTCTCAAATGTTTGATATCAATTCTTTCAGACATTGTGCTACAGATGAACCAGGTTGTAGGCAGAAGTGGACATAGCCTCCATTCCTATGAGGCCAACCCAGTAATATCGACTAATATAACGCTGTAACGTATTTAAGCGTCTCATTGTTTGTTTAGTTTTTTGCTAAGTAATCTGTCCTTCAGATATGATAAGAATTGATAGATGTTGAAAATATAGTCATCAGTTGTCATTCAATTAAAGGTGATAATCTTAAAAATATATATTTATAAGAACATTTGTAAAACTCTTAAATCATGTTTCAATCGTATTTTGGGTTTCCGGTCGATAAGGGTTCACTAAAGTTTACAGATTGTGACCCGTCCAAACACATATTTTGGGGCTTGCCTGACTGAATGTTTACCAAATCAACTACTACACAATCATACATTTTTGACTTTTCTTAAATGATTTCTGCTGATTTAAATAAACCATTTTATTACAAACAACAATTATTCCACAACGTGGCGGTCAGTCAGAAGTTTTACACGTGTTTGTTTGTTTGTTTGTTTGTTTGTTTGTTTGATTTCACAAAGCCGATATCAGCACCAAATGTTCTCAGACTCACCTGTGTTTTGTTTTTGTGTTCTTTTACAACTTACCATTTGTGTCTGGACTTTGTTCGGTTGAGTTCTTTTTCACCTTCACTTCATCGTACACAGTTTCCTCTTCGTTTTTAGCTGAAAGGTTAAAAGTTTAAATACTTTACAGTGGTTAAATATTAACAGTTCACTATAATCAACAATGAGATAAAAAAAAAAAACAACAACAACAAGAACAATGCCAAGCTGCTTGGTTTAGTTAGCTAAATATCTAACCTGCTCCTACACCAGTACAATAAATTAATATTTAATATGAGGAGGGTCACATAAACAAAGACTCTGTTCTGAAGCCAAAGTCTGAGAATATCTTTTCTAGTCGCTCTGTACTTTTAAAAGTTGATTTACCCTCCGGTCGGGATCGGTTCTTATTTTTGAATACAACTGAAGCGTAGTTAACGTCCTCCGCCATCGCTACAACCTTTCTGTTGAGTCTATCCGACTTGTAGTCAAAGAAGTACCACTGTAATTGAGCCGCAGTGACTCATAAGAAGAGAAGTGGTTGTTTCCTCTGTTGAGGTGAATCTGTCTCTCACAGTTTTGAAATATACCAACGTCTGCTTTTCCTGAGAAAGTCATTTGTATGCACAACAGTCCAGAAATAAACTTCAAGCCAACACTGTGTTCCTGTTCCATAATCAGCTTGATATAAAATATATTATTACAATGAGTATATAACATGGTATAACAACATTACTAATATGTAACTAGGACTTTGGATGTTTTCTTGGTTTTGTGTAAAACACCGGTGTACAGTGACCACTGATCCTTTTTGATGACCAGGAAGAAAAATTAGTGCAAACCAGGTTTTGACTTGATCAGCATTTTAGGTAACAGCAATGAAAAAGATATTCAAACATGAAATCCCTCTTTGTAAAACACACAATATGTGCTTGGCTGATAAACTGAACTTCCTGTTGTAATATGGAGATTTGTTGGAGCTGATGTCGACGGTGTGATTGATTAATGAGGTCCAAACGTGGTGAACATACTGAGACCAGATCTGTTCCTGCCTAATACTGATTGAACTTGTTATATCATCCTGAAGAATGCAGTTCATCCTGACTTTATCAAAATTTACTGACATTTTTAATGAGAATGTTTTGAGATATTAGAAAAAAAATAGAAAACAGAAATATTGTTCAGTTTAACATTTTTATTCAACATAACAGGATAAAAATATGCATTTTCTTCTAAATAGATATCTAACATTATCTGCTGCCTCAACGTGTGAAGACTTATTTACATCAGAATACAAATGTTGAAGAAAACAGATTTGGAAGCATTTTGTTGAGAAGTAGTTTTTTGTTGGCCAATCAGTAGCAAGAATTTAAAACATTATACAGGAAACAAATATTTTCTAATATCTATTCAGACATTAGATCTGCATTTGTTTTTATTTCCAAATATGCATAAAAAGTACGTAAACAGCTGTTAAAAGTTGCACACTAAGTTTACATCTAAGTTTTTGTTTATACAAAAATATTAAAGGTGATATTACTTGAAATCTACACATTTTGACATTATTAAGCCAGTTGGCATTATCTTAAATGTAATTAATCTTTTCAAACTATCATGTTACCTTCTGAAGTTTGACTCAAACAGACAAACCTTCTTTTCACAGATCCAATTGTTCCTGTTGTTACAGTTCACTGATTTCCATCCTTCATTTTTTACAGAAATTGCACAGTGACCAACAGTCGGGTTTTCTATCCAGAATATATGAAATGGAAACGCTGTTGCAGTGATGTTAAACTTTACAGGGAAGTTTGTGTTTTTTTGGGTCTGTTTCTAAGTTGAGCCTTTATTTCAAAACTTGTGGTCAGTTGTTGTGAGGGGAAGTTTTCTAATTTGTCCTTTTCCATCTAAAAATATACAGTTTCTTTGTTTCCTCTAATCAGAACTCGATCAGTAATATGATTGTGTTACATGTTGTTTTTCTGACCAATGATGATTGAATAAATGTCTGAATTCAGGTCAGCTGACCAGCCTGGATGGACTGCCATTTAAAATTCAGACACAGAACACATCCACACGCTGATCTCCAACGGCACCGATCAAACACAAATGTTTAAATATCTGCAGCAAATTAGTCCGTATTTATAGAATCATTCCCAATGTGCTCGGCAGCCTGGAAAAATCATGGTAATAAATGTAAAGATGAAAAGGATTTTTTTTTTTACTCTTCAAATGTATTTAATGCCAAAGTTACACTGTGTTGTTGTGCTTTAAAAAGGCATCATGCATTACAGAAACATGATTCTGCTACACAAAAGAGTGTAGGTGAAAAGCTCGCGAAATGTTTACTCTCCTTGCAGATAGAGGAACGTCTGGACTTTTTAAAGTAAGTCTGAGTCATGTACAAAGTTTAAAATAACATTTTTAATCTTGATAGAGAAGGATGTGGTTTTTAGTTCTGTTTTGAAGGTGCGACAGTTGGTGTTAGGTGAGAAACTAATGCTCAGTTGTGATAAGAAGTCTTCACTATAAATAGTTTGAACTCACACAGTGTGTCTGCAGCATCTTCTCAGGCTGCTGCAGTTCATCAGTGCTGGAAGAAGTATTCAGGTCCTTTACTTAAGTAAAAGTACCAACACAACGTGTATCTACTTCACGACAGGTAAAAATCCTACATTCAAAACCTTGCATTAGTAAAAACATGAGTATTAACAGTTAAATTTACTTAACATATCAAACAGTAACAGTTTAGAAAAGACTCCCTGTTAGTGTGTCATCATGTGTTTGTAGTACCGCTGTCCTGTGAGAACCGCTCATCTCTAAAAACAACAATCTGAGAAAAACATCCCTGTTTTCAGCTTTGTGACGATGTGTTTTTTTTTTAAATAGTTTATTTAGAAGTAGGAACATATAATCCTTCACTTTTTCTGAAAAGTTCCAATTCGATTCACCAAAATTTGGAGAGACATGGTTTTCACTGGACAAGAAGGGTATGAAAAATTGTAATCTTAAAAGTAACTAAAGCTGTCAAACCTCTGATATGTGGTCGAATAGAACAATGAAGCTTCACAACAGGAAATACTAAAGTAAAAGTACATGTATCTCAAATTTGTACTTAAGTATTTGAGTAAATGTACTTGGTTACATTCCACCACCGTCTTTTATCAAATGCAAGTGACTTTGATCATCAGAGTTTATCCCAGCATGCACTGCATAACAGGCAGGAAAAGAACAGCATCAACACGCAGACAAACTGACTCACCTGCAGACACATGTGAATGTAACCCTTGCTGTTGCAGCACGTAATCTTTTACTAAAGGGTAATCTATGATGCTAACCCTGGCACTACTATCTATGTAACATCAGTATCTGAGGTTCTTTAACAGTTCAGGCCAAGCTTTTTTCAGGTTACCTTGGTTACAGTTCACTTCATTTCAATTACTCGGTTGGGTAAGGACATTGGTGGTAGCAACTCTATACAAGAGCAATGAGACCTCCAGCCAACAAAGCACACACACAACCAATGATTCAATGATGAGGGAATATATTTACAGAATTATTTAAACCATTTCACTTGAACAATACCTTTAAATCTCACATTAACTCAACTTCAGCTCTTAACAACAAAATGAATTCCACTGAACTCAAATAACTGTGTAACAAAAATTGGATAAACAACCATTGAATTGCATATTATGACAAATAATCACTCAAATCTGGTATAAACCTCTGAACTCTGTTAAACCCAAAATAATTCAGTTGTTAGATCTTAATAGTCTGTTTTAGTCCTTTACAGTTGTCAGTCAAAGTAGGTCTCATTTATATCTTTGGAAGTTCCTTAACGTTCAACAGTTCACCATTAGTCTCTTCCAACGGATTTCTGGTTGTTTGTTTGAATCCAAAACAACTCTGAGATCTCAGAAAACAAAGTGCCAATAAAATTGGATCCTTTATATTTCTCGGTGAAGATCCAGACAGGATAGCAGATGAAGCAGCTCGTAGTCACTTGATGAATCCCTAAAAAAAAACAACAGCCTGCACACAAGTGTGCAGAACATCATCATATAGTCAGAGTTTCCTCTTTTTCCATCACATTAGATTTACACAAAACTTTCACAACTTTAAACACTTGTGACTAAATTATCTCATTTTCCCTCAATTTCAAACAATACACTTGGCAATCAACATACTTTTACAACATATACAGAAACTTTGACAAAAATTCAACACACACACACACACACACACACACACACACACACACACAGTTATGTGCTTCATTCACATCATCCAAAATGTTGTTATCCTGGCTGGTTTTGCTTCGCTATGTTCCTCAAAGTAAATTACTCCCAATTCTCTGACACAAACTGAGTTAACAAGATAACCTCAGGTAGCAACTCACCTGGATAATCCACTTCATTGAAGAAACGCCCGACGGAGTTCGTCCCGGTGAGAACTTCTCCCTCGACAGCTCCGCTGCAGCTCAGCATGTAACTCACTTACAATACTGTTAAATTCACTCGATATCTCTTGGGAATCTCAAAATATCTGACTTTGCTCCAAATCTTGTCTGCCTCCTGCACCTGTCTTAGCTGCGGGGTCTCCGGTAGGTGAGTGCGTGGTTCAGAGAGTGGGAGGGGGGGCTAAGGGCTCTGCTACGTTCAGACCACCAGCTGGTTTGGTGAGACGTTTAGGGAACGTCTGTAAATTGGGGAACTGAATGTTACCCGGGTTACGTGAAAAAGGGAGAACACGTGACCCCGACCGAGAAGAGCTTCCATCACCCTCAAATCCAGGACCCCCGGTGTACAGTGACCACTGATCCTTTTTGATCACCAGGAAGAAAAAGTTGTGCAAAACAGGTTTTGACTTGATCAGCATTTTAGGTAACAGCACTGAAAAAGATATTCAAACATGAAATCCCTCTTTGTAAAACACACAATATGTACTTGGCTGATAAATTGAACTTCCTGTTGTAATCTGGAGATTTGTTGGAGCTGATGTCGACGGTGTGATTGATTAATGAGGTCCAAACGTGGTGAACATACTGAGACCAGATCTGTTCCTGCCTCATACTGATTGAACTTGTTATATCATCCTGAAGAATGCAGTTCATCCTGACTTTATCAAAACTTACTGACATTTTTAACGAGTATGTTTTGAGAGAGATTAGAAAAAAACAAGAAAACAGAAATATTGTTGTTCAGTTTAACATTTTTATTCAACATAACAGGATAAAAACATGCATTTGCTTCTAAATAGATATCTAACATTATCTGCTGCCTCAACGTGTGAAGACTTATTTACATCAGAATACAAAAGTTGAAGAAAACAGCTTTGGAAGCATTTTGTTGAGAAGTAATGCAGCGCCCTCTGTTGGCCAATCAGCTGCAACAGTGTTAAAAATTACAGACAGGAAACACCTACTTTCTAATATATAAATTAACACATTATATCTGTGTTTGTTTTTATTTTTTCCAAATACGTACACAAAATACCTTAAACAAACAGCTGTTAAAAGTAGCACACTTTAATTTTACTTCTATGTTTTGGTTTTTACAAAAATATTAAATGTGATATTTCAAGAAATCTTTATATTTTGAAATTATGAAACCAGTTGGCATTATCTTACATAAGATTAATCTTTGCAGACTATCAAGTTATCTTCTGAAGTTTGACTCAAACAGACAAAGCTTTCTGTTCACAGATCCAATTGTTCCTGTTGTTACAGTTCACTGATTTCCATCCTTGAGTTTGGTGAGAAATTGCACAGTGACCATCAGTCGGGTTTTCTATCCAGGAGCTGAGGAAAACAAAAACATCAGTTGGATCCAGAGTCAAGATTTTATCATTCAAAGTGTTTAGAAATGTGTCTCTTACCTGTTAGCCAGATCACTTTCATCGACCCACTTCCATTTTCCATCTTCAGCTTTCAGTCCAATCCAGTACCCTTCGTTTTCTGGACGGTCATAGCTGTTATCACTGACATATTTCTGAGGACAACAGAGGAAAAACGATCAGAGATATTTACTTACTTTAATAAACTCAGTGACCAACAGACTCAGCGTGTCTTCAGATCTTCAGAAAATACATTTTCATTTTCAATATGCTGTCATTACCTTTTCTTCTGCATTATCTACAACCACCAAATCAGAACTCCTTATTTTGCAGAGTTCTCGAGCTTCTTCCCAGGTTTTCCGATCGGTAGAATTCTTGTAATCCAAAAACACATAGCAACTGGACTTGAACAGAATCCAGCCCGGCTGACAAGATTTACACTGTCTTCCTGAAATAACAGAGATCAACTAATAATCAACTTTACTGTCTCGTTATATCAAGATTCAATATATTTGTAACTAATTGGATCCCAACATACCACCATCTTTTCTGGGACAGTAGGCATCAATGCTCCACTGAGCTCGAATGATGTTGAGCTCATTCCCCTTTGCCTCCATGTCGTTTATTTGATTTGTAAGGTTTCTCTTCTCCATATCCAGCTTCTGGTTTTGCATCGTGAGGTTCATCTTTTCTGCCGTGAGATTTGTGACCTTGCTCTCTAAGACAGCAAAGGCTCGTGTCAGGTTGTCAAACTGGATTGTCAGATTGATGTAGTCCTCCCTTAAGTTGTTGTTGAGGTTTGTCAGGTTGCGATTCATTTCCAGAAGAGTATTTTCGTTGTTTTCATGACTTAATGTAGCAACTGCAAAATGAAAATTAGCTTGTTAAGGGAAAGTAAGCAGTTTTGGTCTTATTCATTTTGCTTTTGTTATTTCATCACAGATCAAAGCTGCTTCCTGTCTGTTGTACTTCAGGTTTGCCAGCCTTTTGGGAGCTATAAGCTAAGATTGTGTTTTTTCTATTTGTTTGAACAACAGAAAACCCACAAAAAGACCAACACTCACAATGTGTTAAGCCATCTTTCAATATTTCACAGCTTCCCCCGTTGATTCACACAAAATTCACTCAAAACAGTTTAACAATGTAGTTTCAAGTAAAAAGTACTTAAACAAAACTTAATGGTAAATATGTTGTAGATTTTTGTTTTATTTTAGCCAATGATTTTGTGTTCTAAACTTTTCCCTGTTACCAAGAAACCCAACAGCAGGTGTAGCTTTATTATTTGGCCTGTTGTTTCCCAACATGGTGAATTACATGGCTATTATTAAGGCAAAATGTGCAATAATTGGTTACACAGTACTGAAAATATATATTGTATAAAAAAAACCTGTTATACTATCTTCATACATTTGACCATGAATTATTGTGTCTAGTAATTCACTTTGTTCTTAACAGATTTAGAAAACTAAAAGCAGAAACTTATGGTATGTAAAACAATCTGATATCACATGATGGTAACAGAAGAAATATTATTCTATAAGGGTTTGCCTTGTGTCTAAGTTCGTGCATGGACTGTCTGTTTTACATACTTACTGTAGACACAGATTGCTATGATGCCCAACAGCAAAATGACACAGAAAGTCGCCAAGCAACAAGCCAAGAGCCGATAGTGGCGACGTCGTCCGTCTGCTTTCTTGTCTGGCAGGAATCGGATAGACAAACATATAAATACGTGGCTTTAGAAGTCGGAGTTCATGAAATAATGTGGGTAACCAAAGTTACAGTCTTTTTCAGTCCAACATTTCCTCTTTACCTTGCCATCACCAAAGAAGGTATTTTAAACTTAGTAAGTTAGAAACAGGAAGTATAAAAACTTTTAAATTAGATTGTGAAAACCTCAAATTAACTTAAATTCAACATGAGATTGCATTTTTACACAAAACAATGTTTTGTAAAAGAAAAACATGAGAAAGGAAACGCTTCATGGCCATTATGTATTATTAATGTTCACGTGGGACACTTAAAGGAAAGGTTTACAATTTCTAAAATGTTTTAGAGATAAATTCTTTCAGACATTGTGCTACAGATGAACCAGGTTGTAGGCAGAAGTGGACATAGCCTCCATTCCTATGAGGCCAACCCAGTAATATCGACTAATATAACGCTGTAATGTATTTAAGCGTCTCATTGTTTGTTTAGTTTTTTGCTGAGTAATCTGTCCTTCAGATATGATAAGAATTGATAGATGTTAAAAATATAGTCATCAGTTGTCATTCAATTAAAGATGATAATCTTAAAAATATATATTTGTAAGAACATTTGTAAAACTCTTAAATCATGTTTCAATCGCATTTTGGGTTTCCAGTCGATAAGGGTTCACTAAAGTTTACAGATTGTGACCCGTCCAAACACATATTTTGGAGCTTGCCTGACAGAACGTTTACCAAATCAACTACTACACAATCATACATTTTTGACTTTTCTAAAATGATTTCTGCTGATTTAAATAAACCAATTTATTACAAACAACAATTATTCCACAACGTGGCGGTCAGTCAGAAGTTTTACACGTGTTTGTTTGTTTGTTTGTTTGTTTGTTTGATATCACAAAGCCGATATCAGCACCAAATGTTCTCAGATTCACCTGTTTTGTTTTTGTGTTCTTTTACAACTTACCATTTGTGTCTGGACTTTGTTCGGTTGAGTTCTTTTTCACCTTCACTTCATCGTACACAGTTTCCTCTTCGTTTTTAGCTGAAAGGTTAAAAGTTTAAATAGTGTACAGTGGTTAAATATTAACAGTTCACTATAATCAACAATCAGATAAAAAAAAAAAACAACAACAACAAGAACAATGCCAAGCTGCTTGGTTTAGTTAGCTAAATATCTAACCTGCTCCTACACCAGTACAATAAATTAATATTTAATATGAGGAGGGCCACATAAACAAAGACTCTCTTCTGAAGCCAAAGTCTGAGAATATCTTTTCTAGTCGCTCTGTACTTTTAAAAGTTGACTTACCTTCCGGTCGGGATCGGTTCTTATTTTTGAATACAACTGAAGCGTAGTTAACGTCCTCCGCCATCGCGACAACCTTTCTGTTGAGTCTATCTGACTTGTAGTCAAAGAAGTACCACTGTAATTGAGCCACAGAGACTCACAAGAAGAGAAGTGGTTGTTTCCTCTGTTGAGGCGAATCTCACAGCCTTGAAATATATCAACTTCTGCTTTTCCTGAGAAAGTCATCTATATGCACAACAGTCCGGATGTCAACTTCAAGCCAACACTGTGTTCCTGTTCCATAATCAGCTTGATATAAAATATATTATTACAATGAGTATATAACATGGTATAACAAGATTACTAATATGTAACTAGGACTTTGGATGTTTTCTTGGTTTTGTGTAAAACACCAATAACCAATTGAATTTACCCATCTGCTGTGTTGTGGGTTTTTTTGTTTTCTCTGCATCATTACTCACATGGTCTCACACCTTTACTGCAGATTGCTCCAGTCTGAACTCTTTTGTGGCTGTCGATGCACGTATAAATGTTCCTGTAATACTGAGTATAGCAGTGTTAAGAGATACACTCACCACACCCCAACACGTGGAGGCAGATGGCCGCCCATGTTGATGTTATATCATCCTGAAGAATGCAGTTCCTCCTGACTTCATCAAAACTTACTGACATTTTTAATGAGAATGTTTTGAGAGAATAAAAAAAAAAAAGAAAACAGAAATGTAGTTGTTCAGTTTAACATTTTTATTCAACATAACAGGATAAAAACATGCATTTTCTTCTAAATAGATATCTAACATTATCTGCTGCCTCAACGTGTGAAGACTTATTTACATCAGAATACAAATGTTGAAGAAAACAGCTTTGGAAGCATTTAGTTGAGAAGTAATGCAGCGCCCTCTGTTGGCCAATCAGCGGCAACAGTGTTAAAAATTACATACAGGAAACAAATCTTTTTGAATATCTATTTAGACATTAGATCTGTGTTTTTTTTTTTCCAGATATAAACAAAAAGTACCAAAACAAATAGCTGTTAAATATGGCACACTTTAATTTTATTTCTAAGTTTTGGTTTTTACAAAAAAGTGAAATGTGATATTACTGTAAATCTTTATATTTTGACATTATTAAGCCAGTTGGCATTATCTTACATGACATTAATCTTTGCAGACTATCAAGTTACCTTCTGAAGTTTGACTCAAACAGACAAAGACTTCTGTTCACAGATCCAATTGTTCCTGTTGTTACATTTCACTGATTTCCATCCTTGAGTTTGGCGAGAAATTGCACAGTGACCATCAGTCGGGTTTTCTATCCAGGAGCTGAGGAAAATAAAAAAAATCAGTTGGATCCAGAGTCAAGATTTTATCATTCAAAGTGTTTAGAAATGTGTCTCTTACCTGTCAGCCAGATCACTTCCATTGACCCACTTCCATTTTCCATCTTCAACTTTCAGTCCAATCCAGTACCCTTCGTTTCCTGGACGGTTATAGCTGTTAACATGGACATATGTCTGAGGACAACAGAGGAAAAGGGATCAGAGATATTTACTTACTTTAATAAACACACTGTGACCAACAGACTCAGTGTGTGTTCTGAAAATACATTTTCATTTAATATAAGCTGTCATTACCTTTTCTTCTGCATTATCTACAACCACCAAATCAGAACTCCTTATTTTGCAGAGTTCTCGAGCTTCTTTCCAGGTTTTCCGATCGGTAGAAGTCTTGTAGTCCAAAACCATATAGCAACTGGACTGGAACAGAATCCTGCCCGGCTGACAAGATTTACACTGTCTTCCTGAAATAACAGAGATCAACTAATAATCAACTTTACTGTTTCATTATGTCAGAATTCAATATTTTTATAACTAATGGGATCCCAACATACTGGCATCTCTTTTGGGACAGTAGGCATCAATGCTCCACTGAGCTCGACTGATGTTGAGCTCATTCCCCTTTGCCATGTCATTTATTTGATTTGCAAGGTTTCTCTTCTCCATCTCCAGCTCCTGGTTTTGTGTCTCCAGCTCCTGGTTTTGTGTCTCCAGCTCCTGGTTTTGTGTCTCCAGCTCCTGGTTTTGTTTCTCCAGCTCCTGGTTTTGTTTCTCCAGGTTCATCTTTTCTGCCGTCAGCTTGGCGTTGTTTTCAGAAATGACCGAGGTAACTTAAGGTCAAACGTACAGGAAGATAGTTGGCAGTGAGCTGATATTGGACAACAACTTAACAAAAATCAAACAAGTTTGACATAAATTGAAAGTCAGACAAAATGCATTTTTGTTCAGAATTATTTCACAATAACGACATCGAAATATTTGTTTACTTTTGAGTTATACTTACAATATATTTGAAGGGCCACAATAACAAACAGCATCAACCAACTCACTGCTAATGTTGGAAAAGAACGAGTGAAAAAGGGAGACTTCTTGTCTGAAAGAAAAAGTAATTTTTTTTTAGCTGAAACGAATCAACATGAAACTTTAAAACATTTCAATCTGCTGTTATAATATTTGCGCAGTAAATTGTGTTAATAACCTGCAGTGGCTGTTATTTTGTCCACAGTATAAACTGGTGAATTTTCATAGTCACCTTCTTCAAGTTCCTCTGAAACAAATCAAACATAAGTTCTCAAAGATCTGCAGTAAATTAAACATTATTTCCAGAATCAGCAGACTGAGAAGATCATGATACAAATTAGAACATAAAGTCAATCGTGACATCTCAAATTAATTTGACCAAAGTGTCGTTATGCTCATCATTATGAAAATGAATAAAATAAGATTCTGTTTCACAAAAGATGAGACGCTTGTGAAGTTTGAATCTGTCAGAAAGCATCCTACCTGCAGAGAAAGAAACATTTGGAATTCTAAAATTGACCGTCAGCGTCTGTGTTTTTCTGTTCATCCTGGAAAAAGCATCAAGTTCACCAGCGATCGAGCTGCATATGAAGGCTGAAATGGAAACGCTGGTGCAGTGACCTTAAACTTTACAGGGAAGTTTGTGGGTTTTTGGGTGTTTTGAAGTTGTGACATTGAAGCCTCTGTTTTGAAATTCATGGTGAGTTGTTGTGAGGGGAAATTTTCTAATTTTTTCTTTTCCATCTAAAATATCGGTTTTTTTGTTTTATCTAATAAGAAATCAAACAGTAATATGATTGTGTTACATGTTGTTTTTCTGACCAATGATGATTGAATAAATGTCTGAATTCAGGTCAGCTGACCAGCCTGGATGGACTGCCATTTAAAATTCAGACACAGAACACATCCACACGCTGATCTCCAACGGCACCGATTAAACACAAATGTTTAAATATCTGCAGCAAATTAGTCCGTATTTATAGAATCACTCCCAATGTGCTCGGCAGCCTGGAAAAATCATGGTAATAAATGTAAAGATGAAAAGGATTTTTTTTTTTCACTCTTCAAATGCAATTGCTGCCAAAGTTACACTGTGTTGTTGTGCTTTAAAAAGGCATCATGCATTACAGAAACATGATTCTGCTACACAAAAGAGTGTCGGTGAAAAGCGTGAGAAATGTTTACCCTCCTTGCAGATAGAGGAACGTCTGGACTTTTTAAAGTAAGTCTGAGTTGTGTAGCAAGTTTACAGTACCAGTTTTAACCTTGATAGAGAAGCATGTGGTTTTTAGTTCTGTTTTGAAGTTGCGACAGTTGGTGTTTGTTGAGAAACTAATGCCCAGTTGTGATGAGAAGTCTTATTTATAAATGGTTTGAACTCACACAGTGTGTCTGCAGCATCTTCTCAGGCTGCTGCAGTTCATCAGTGCTGGAAGAAGTATTCAGCTCCTTTACTTAAAGATGCTGTAAAGTAGAAATGAAAATGAGTTTTAAGTTCATCACACCACAGAAGTATGGGTTGTTAACTACCCATCCAAATTTGAATGAAAAAAACACCGACAAGTATATTAAAGTAGGATTTGAAATCGTGAGAAAATCATCAGTCTTCTCTGCTCTGAGACTGGGGGGGCGTGTCCTGAAGGAGCTGAAGCTCCGCCCACTCACTGGGAGGTGTTCAGTGTCCTGTAGGACAGTCCTGTGACTGCAGTTCTTTTCCCCACTAAGCGGTCCGTCTGACATCCAACCTCTCGGTGACTTTATGCATGATGTCCCACTGGTCCTCTGTCTCTCTGCTGGATGGAGCAGCCTGCTTTGGGAAAACACAATAGAATCAGAATTTATTTGTCCAATGAGTGAAACATACAGATGCATATAAATGAAGCTTGTCCCCCTGAGCTGTAACACAGGAGTCAAACTGGACACCAGAGACAGAAGACAGTGAGTCTCCAACTACTTCTAACGCACCTGCATTACAATAGTGGAGATAATAAGAATAGAGGAGTTGATTTAGTTCTGTAACGACTGTAACATGAACAACGCTGCATTACATCACATGTTAATTCATGACATCACATGTTAATTCATGACATCACATGTTAATTCATTATATCACGTCAATTCAAACTTTGAACCTGCTCAGGTTGAGATGTAAGTCTTTCTCTTTCACTGATGTCCCTCCACCTCCTCGTCCTCCTCCTCCTCCTCCTCTTCTCTGCAGCCTCCTCCACATGTAGTTGGGCTCATTTATCCCGACCGGTACCGGTACATGTAACCGAGAGGGTCGCTGATTGTAACGTTACACCGGAGTCCAAAATCAACAACCCTCATTAATCAGGAGGACTAGATCTCCTCTGGTCCATGTTTACCATCACCCGACATGTAAAATACAGAGTTACATATATTATAGTTCCTTATCGGAGCTATATTGACACGCGTAAAAAAAATCTGCTGTTTTCGGAGCATTTTCCTCTGAACTCTGCTACAAACTCAATAGAAGCTAATTAGCACATTAGCTCCCATTTCATGAAGATAAAGTTATTCTACACCGAGTAAAATCACGTTAGCGGTTTGCACCGAGGACTAAATGTAGCAGAGTCACTGTGGAAAAGTTATCTGGTATAATTACAACAAGCACACAGAACTTCCGCTGAGTGGTGGACTGCTGGCGGCGGCGGACGGTGCCGGTGCGACCGGAGGACGAACGGCCGGGAGGGTGAAGCTCGGTTCGGCTCCGAGCTGCAGGAGAAGCCGTGTGTCCGTGAACTGCATCCGTCTCCGGTCCAAGTTAAAACTGTCCTCTGTGAAACGGTCCCTGCAGAGGCGGCTGTTGGTGTCGATCCTAACGTCTCCTTTAGCGAGGCTCTTCACGAAATCAATCCGCCTCTTTTTCCTTTCTTCATCAGTAGGGAATTTAAACGGCGATGCGGCGCTGCTTTGGAGGTTCTTGCTTCCAGGAAAGATTCACTTGCGGGTGGAGGGAGACGTCCTGTAGCAGCCAGCTGATGGACAATAACAATCTGACTACGGCAGAGTGGGATGACCTCTTATGCAAATGAGCTCCAGGCTTTTATAGCGTTTCACCGTGAGAGGAGGAGCCATGCAGAAGGTTATATAAACCGTCTGTGTGGTAGATCGGTGACGTACTGAAGCGACCTTTTAGCCCCGCCTAAAAAAACATGAGCTGAAGACGGATGAGAAACTGTTTAAAGGTCCAACTTACAGCAACTTTAACTCAAATAACTGCGTAACAAAATTGGATAAACAACCATTGAATTGCATATTATGTCAAATAATGTAACTAAAATCAGGTATAAACCTCTGAACTCTGTTAAACCCAAAATAATTCAGTTGTTAGATCTTAATCGTCTGTTTTAGTCCTTTACAGTTGTCAGTCAAAGTAGGTCTCATTTATATCTTTGGAAGTTACTAAACGTTCAACAGTTCACCATTAGTCTCTTCCAACGGATTTCCGGTTGTTTGTTTGAATCCAAAACAACTCTGAGATCTCGGAAAACAAAGTGCCAATAAAATTGGATCCTTTATATTTCTCGGTGAAGATCCAGACAGGATAGCAGATGAAGCAGCTCGTAGTCACTTGATGAATCCCTAAAAAAAAAAAACAGCCTGTACACAAGTGTGCAGAACATCATCATATAGTCAGAGTTTCCTCTTTTTCCATCACATTAGATTTACACAAAACATTCACGACTTTAAACACTTGTGACTAAATTATCTCGTTTTACCTCAATTTCAAACAATACACTTGGCAATCAACATACTTTTACAACATATACAGTAATTTAACGAAAATTCAACACACACACACACACACACACACACACACACACACACACACACACAGTTATGTGCTTCATTCACATCATCCAAAATGTTGTTATCCTGGCTGGTTTTGCTTCGCTATGTTCCTCAAAGTAAATTACTCCCAATTCTCTGACACAAACTGAGTTAACAAGATAACCTCAGGTAGCAACTCACCTGGATAATCCACTTCATTGAAGAAACGCCCGACGGAGTTCGTCCCGGTGAGAACTTCTCCCTCGACAGCTCCGCTGCAGCTCAGCATGTAACTCACTTACAATACTGTTAAATTCACTCGATATCTCTTGGGAATCTCAAAATATCTGACTTTGCTCCAAATCTTGTCTGCCTCCTGCACCTGTCTTAGCTGCGGGGTCTCCGGTAGGTGAGTGCGTGGTTCAGAGAGTGGGAGGGGGGGCTAAGGGCTCTGCTACGTTCAGACCACCAGCTGGTTTGGTGAGACGTTTAGGGAACGTCTGTAAATTGGGAAACTGAATGTTGCCTGGGTTACGTGAACATGGGAGAACACGTGACCTCGACGGTGAAGAGCTTCCATCACCCTCAAATCCAGGACCCCCGGTGTACAGTGACCACTGATCCTTTTTGATGACCAGGAAGAAAAATTAGTGCAAAACAGATTTTGACTTGATCAGCATTTTAGGTAACAGCACTGAAAAAGATATTCAAACATGAAATCCCTCTTTGTAAAACACACAATATGTACTTGGCTGATAAATTGAACTTCCTGTTGTAATCTGGAGATTTGTTGGAGCTGATGTCGACGGTGTGATTGATTAATGAGGTCCAAACGTGGTGAACATACTGAGACCAGATCTGTTCCTGCCTCATACTGATTGAACTTGTTATATCATCCTGAAGAATGCAGTTCATCCTGACTTTATCAAAACTTACTGACATTTTTAATGAGAAGGTTTTGAGAGATTAGAAAAAACAAGAAAACAGAAATATTGTTGTTCAGTTTAACATTTTTATTCAACATAACAGGATAAAAACATGCATTTGCTTCTTAATAGATATCTAACATTATCTGCTGCCTCAACGTGTGAAGACTTATTTACATCAGAATACAAATGTTGAAGAAAACAGCTTTGGAAGCATTTAGTTGAGAAGTAATGCAGCGCCCTCTGTTGGCCAATCAGCGGCAACAGTGTTAAAAATTACAGACAGGAAACAAATATTTTTGAATATCTAAATTAATACATTGTATCTGTGTTTGTTTTTATTTTTCCCAAATATGTACACTAAGTACATTAAACAAACAGCTGTTAAAAGTAGCACACTTTAACTTTATTTCTAAGTTTTGGTTTTACCAAAAATATTAAACGTGATATTACTAGAAATTTTCATATTTTGACAATATTAAGCCAGTTGGCATTATCTTACATAAGATTAATCTTTGCAGACTATCAAGTTACCTTCTGAAGTTTGACTCAAACAGACAAATACTTCTGTTCACAGATCCATCTGTTCGTGTCGTTACATTTCACTGATTTCCATCCTTGAGTTTGACGAGAAATTGCACAGTGACCATCAGTCGGGTTTTCTATCCAGGAGCTGAGGAAACAAAAACATCAGTTGGATCCAGAGTCAAGATTTTATCAATCAAAGTGTTTAGAAATGCGTCTCTTACCTGTCAGCCAGATCATTTCCATCGACCCACTTCCATTTTCCATCTTCAACTTTCAGTCCAATCCAGTACCCTTCGTTTCCTGAACTTCCCCAGCTCTTATCACTGACATATTTCTGAGGACAACAGAGGAAAAAGGATCAGAGATATTTACTTACTTTAATAAACTCACTGTGACCAACAGACTCAGCGTGTCTTCAGATCTTCAGAAAATACATTTTCATTTTCAATATGCTGTCATTACCTTTTCTTCTGCATTATCTACAACCACCAAATCAGAACTCCTTATTTTGCAGTTTTCTCGAGCTTCTTCCCAGGTTTTCCGATCGGTAGAATTCTTGTAGTCCAAAACCACATAGCAACTGGACTGGAACAGAATCCAGCCCGGCTGACAAGACTTACACTGTCTTCCTGAAATAACAGAGATCAACTAATAATCAACTTTACTGTCTCGTTATATTTTTGTGACTAATGGGATCCCATCATACTGCCATCTTTTCTCGGACAGTAGGCATCAATGCTCCACTGAGCTCGACTGATGTTGAGCTCATTCCCCTTTGCCTCCATGTCCTTTATTTGATTTGTAAGGTTTCTCTTCTCCATCTCCAGCTCCTGGATTTTCATCGTTTCTGCAGTGAGATTTGTGACCTTGCTCTCTAAGACAGCATTGGCTTGTGTCAGGTTGGTGTTGTCCTCCCTTAAGTTGTTGTTGAGGTTTGTCAGGTTGCGATTCATTTCCAGAAGAGTCGTTTGGCTGTTTTCCTGACTGACAACTGCAAAATGAAAATTAGCTTCTTAAGGGAGAGTAAGCAGTTTTGGTATTGTTCATTTTGCTTTTGTTATTTCATCACAGATCAAAGCTGCTTCCTGTCTGTTGTACTTAAGGTTTGCCAGCCTTTTGGGAGCTATAAGCTAAGATTGTGTTTGTTCTATTTCAGAGAACAACAAAAAACCCACAAAAAGACCAACACTCACAATGTGTTAAGCCATCTTTCAATATTTCACAGCTTCCCCCATTGGTTCATACAAAATTCACTCAAAACAGCTTAACAATAAAATTTTAAGTAAAAATGACTGAAACAAAAGTTAATGGTAAATATGTTGTGGATTTTTTGTTTTATTTTAGCCAATGATTTCGTTTTCTAAACTTTTCTCTGTTACCAAGAAACCCAACAGCAGGTGTAGATTTATTATTTGGCCTGATGTTTCCCAACATGGTGAATTACATGGCTATTATTAAGGCAAAATGTGCAATAATTGGTTACACAGTACTGAAAATATATATTGTATAAAAAAAAACCTGTGTTATACTATCTTCATACATTTAACCATGAATTATTGTGTCTAGTAATTCACTTTGTTCTTGACAGATTTAGAAAACTAGAAGCAGAAACTTATGGTATGTAAAACAATCTGATATCACATGATGGTAACAGAAGAAATATTATTCTATAAGGGTCTGCCTTGTGTCTAAGTTCGTGCATGGACTATCTGTTTTACATACTTACTGTAGACACAGATTGCTATGATGCCCAACAGCAAAATGACACAGAAAGTCGCCAAGCAACAAGCCAAGAGCCGATAGTGGCGACGTCGTCCGTCTGCTTTCTTGTCTGGCAGGAATCGGATAGACAAACATATAAATACGTGGCTTTAGAAGTCGGAGTTATGAAATAATGTGGGTAACCAAAGTTACAGTCTTTTTCAGTCCAACATTTCCTCTTTACCTTGCCATCGCCAAAGAAGGTATTTTAAACTTAGTAAGTTAGAAACAGGAAGTATAAAAACTTTTAAATCAGACTGTGAAAACCTCAAATTAACTTAAATTCAACATGAGATTGCATTTTTATACAAAACAATGTTTTGCAACGAAAAATCATCAGAAAGGAAACGCTTCATGGCCATTATGTATTATTAATGTTCATGTGGGACACTTAAAGGAAAGATTTACAATTTCTAAAATGTTTGTTATCAATTCTTTCAGACATTGTGCTACAGATGAACCAGGTTGTAGGCAGAAGTGGACATAGCCTCCATTCCTATGAGGCCAACCCAGTAATATTGACTAATATAACGCTGCAATGTATTTAAGCGTCTCATTGTTTGTTTATATTTTGCTAAGTAATCTGTCCTTCAGATATGATAAGAATTGATAGATGTTGAAAATATAGTCATCAGTTGTCATTCAAGTAAAGGTGATAATCTTAAAAATATATATTTATAAGAACATTTGTAAAACTCTTAAATCATGTTTCAATCGTATTTTGGGTTTCCGGTCGATAAGGGTTCACTAAAGTTTACAGATTGTGACCCGTCCAAACACATATTTTGGAGCTTCCCTGACTGAATGTTTACCAAATCAACTACTACACAATCATACATTTTTGACTTTTCTTAAATGATTTCTGCTGATTTAAATAAACCAATTTATTACAAACAACAATTATTCCACAACGTGGCGGTCAGTCAGAAGTTTTACACGTGTTTGTTTGTTTGTTTGTTTGTTTGTTTGTTTGTTTGATTTCACAAAGCCGATATCAGCACCAAATGTTCTCAGACTCACCTGTGTTTTGTTTTTGTGTTCTTTTACAACTTACCATTTGTGTCTGGACTTTGTTCGGTTGATTTCTTTTTCTCCTTCACTTCATCGTACACAGTTTCCTCTTTGTTTTTAGCTGAAAGGTTAAATAGTGTACAGTGGTTAAATATTAACAGTTCACTATAATCAACAATGAGATAAAAGAAAAAAAAAATCAAGAAAAATGACAAACTGCTTGGTTTAGTTAGCTAAATATGTAACCTGCTCCTACACCAGAACAATAAATTAATATTTGATATGAGGAGGGCCACATAAACAAAGACTCTCTTCTGAGGACAAAGTCTGAGAATATCTTTTCTAGCCGCTCTGTACTTTTAAAAGTTGACTTACCTTCCGGTCGGGATCGGTTCTTATTTTTGAATACAACTGAAGCGTAGTTAACGTCCTCCGCCATCACTACAACCTTTCTGTTGAGTCTATCTGACTTGTAGTCAAAGAAGTACCACTGTAATTGAGCCACAGTGACTCATAAGAAGAGAAGTGGTTGTTTTACTCTGTTGAGGCGAATCTGTCTCTCACGGCATTGAAATATATCAACTTCTGCTTTTCCTGAGAAAGTCATCTATATGCACAACAGTCCGGATATAAACTTCAAGCCAACACTGTGTTCCTGTTCCATAATCAGCTTGATATAAAAGATATTATTACAATGAGTATATAACATGGTATAACAAGATTACTAATATGTAACTAGGACTTTGGATGTTTTCTTGGTTTTGTGTAAAACACCAATAACCAATTGAATTTACCCATCTGCTGTGTTGTGGTTTTTTTTTTGTTTTCTCTGCATCATTACTCACATGGTCTCACACCTTTACTGCAGATTGCTCCAGTCTGAACTCTTCTTTTGTGTCCGTCGATGCACGTATAAATGTTCCTGTAATACTGAGTATAGCAGTGTTAAGAGCTACACTCACCTCACCCCAACACGTGGAGGCAGATGGCCGCCCACCTTGACAGAGAAGAGCTTCCATCACCCTCAAATCCAGGACCCCCGGTGTACAGTGACCACTGATCCTTTTTGATGACCAGGAAGAACAATTAGTGCAAAACAGGTTTTGACTTGATCAGCATTTTTGGTAACAGCACTGAAAAAGATATTCAAACATGAAATCCCTCTTTGTAAAACACACAATATGTGCTTCGCTGATAAATTGAACTTCCTGTTGTAATCTGGAGATTTGTTGGATCTGATGTCGACGGTGTGATTGATTAATGAGGTCCAAACGTGGTGAACATACTGAGACCAGATCTGTTCCTGCCTCATACTGATTGAACTTGTTATATCATCCTGAAGATGCAGTTCATCCTGACTTCATCAAAACTTACTGACATTTTTAATGAGAATGTTTTGAGATGAGAAAAAATAAAATAAAACAGAAATATTGTTGTTCAGTTTAACATTTTTATTCAACATAACAGGCTAAAAACACACATTTTCTTCTAAATAGATATCTAACATTGTCTGCTGCCTCAACGTGTGAAGACTTATTTACATCAGAATACAAATGTTGAAGAAAACAGCTTTGGAAGCATTTTGTTGAGATGTAATGCAGCGCCCTCTGTTGGCCAATTACAAAACAACAGTGTCAAAAATTACAGACAGGAAACAAATATTTTCTAATATCTATTTATACATTAGATCTGTGTTTGTTTTTTTTCCAGATATAAACAAAAAGTACCAAAACAAATAGCTGTTAAAAGTAGCACATTTTAATTTTATTTCTAAGTTTTGGTTTTTACAAAAATATTAAATGTGATATTACTGTAAATCTTTATATTTTGACATTATTAAGCCAGTTGGCATTATTTTACATGTGATTAATCTTTGCAGACTATCAAGTTACCTTCTGAAGTTTGACTCAAACAGACAACGACTTCTGTTCACAGATCCAACTGTTCCTGTTGTGACAGTTCACTGATTTCCATCCTTGAGTTTGGCGAGAAATTGCACAGTGACCATCAGTCGGGTTTTCTATCCAGAAGCTGAGGAAACAAAAACATCAGTTGAATCCAGAGTCAAGATTTTATCATTCAAAGTGTTTAGAAATGCGTCTTTTACCTGTTAGCCAGATCACTTCCATCGACCCACTTCCATTTTCCATCTTCAGCTTTCAGTCCAATCCAGTACCCTTCGTTTTCTGGACGGTTAAAGCTGTTGACACTGACATATGTCTGAGGACAACAGAGGAAAAGGGATCAGAGATATTTACTTACTTTAATAAACTCACTGTGACCAACAGACTCAGCGTGTGTTCAGATCTTCAGAAAATACATTTTAATTTAATAATAGCTGTCATTACCTTTTCTTCTGCATTATCTACAACCACCAAATCAGAACTCCTTATTTTGCAGAGTTCTTGAGCTTCTTCCCAGGTTTTCCGATTGGTAGAAGTCTTGTAGTCCAAAACCACATAGCAACTGGACTTGAACAGAATCCAGCCCGGCTGACAAGATTTACACCGTCTTCCTGAAATAACAGAGATCAACTAATAAACAACTTTACTGTCTCGTTATATTAGGATTCAATATTTTTATAACTAATTGGATCCCAACATACCGCCATCTTTTCTGGGACAGTAGGCATCAATGCTCCACTGAGCTCGACTGATGTTGAGCTCATTCCCCTTTGCCTCCATGTCGTTTATTTGATTTATAAGGTTTCTCGTCTCCATTTCCAGCTCCTGGTTTTGTGTCTCCAGCTTCTGGTTTTGCATCGTGAGGTTCATCTTTTCTGCAGTGAGATTTATGACATTGCTCTCTAAGACAGCAAAGGCTCGCGTCAGGTTGTCAAACTGGACTGTCAGATTGATGTTGTCCTCCCTTAAATTGTTGATGAGGTTTGTCAGGTTGCGATTCATTTCCAGAAGAGTCGTTTGGTTGTTTTCATGACTTAATGTAGCAACTGTAAAATGAAAATTAGCTTCTTAAGGGAGAGTAAGAAGTTTTGATATCGTTCATTTTGCTTTTGTTATTTTATCACAGATCAAAGCTGCTTCCTGTCTGTTGTACTTCAGGTTTGCCAGCCTTTTGGGAGCTATAAGCTAAGATTGTGTTTGTTCTATTTCAGAGAACAACAAAAAAGCCACAAAAAAACCAACACTCACAATGTGTTAAGCCATCTTTCAATATTTCACAGCTTCCCCCATTGATTCATACAAAATTCACTCAAAACAGTTTAACAATGTAGTTTGAAGTAAAAATGACTTAAACAACATTCAATGGTAAATATGTTGTAGATTTTTTTTTTTTTTTTAGCCAATGATTTCGTGTTCTAAACTTTTCACTGTTACCAAGAAACCCAACAGCAGGTGTAGCTTTATTATTTGGCCTGATGTTTCCCAACATGGTGAATTACATGGCTATTATTAAGGCAAAATGTGCAATAATTGGTTACACAGAACTGAAAATATATATATTGTTTAAAAAAAAACCTGTGTTATACTATCTTCATACATTTGACCATGAATTATTGTGTCTCGTAATTCACTTTGTTCTTAACAGATTTAGAAAACTAGAAGCAGAAACTTATGTTATGTAAAACAATCTGATATCACGTGATGGTAACAGAAGAAATATTATTCTATAAGGGTCTGCCTTGTGTCTAAGTTCGTGCATGGACTATCTGTTTTACATACTTACTGTAGACACAGATTGCTATGATGCCCAACAGCAAAATGACACAGAAAGTCGCCAAGCAACAAGCCAAGAGCCGATAGTGGCGACGTCGTCCGTCTGCTTTCTTGTCTGGCAGGAATCGGATAGACAAACATATAAATACGTGGCTTTAGAAGTCAGAGTTATGAAATTATGTGGGTAACCAAAGTTACAGTCTTTTTCAGTCCAACATTTCCTCTTTACCTTGCCATTACCAAAGAAGATATTTTAAACTTAGTAAGTTAGAAACAGGAAGTATAACAACTTTTAAATCAGACTGTGAAAACCTCAAATTAACTTAAATTCAACATGAGATTTCATTTTTAGACAAAACAATGTTTTGCAACGAAAAATCATCAGAAAGGAAACGCTTCATGGCCATTACGTATTATTAATGTTCACGTGGGACACTTAAAGGAAAGGTTTACAATTTCTCAAATGTTTGATATCAATTCTTTCAGACATTGTGCTACAGATGAACCAGGTTGTAGGCAGAAGTGGACATAGCCTCCATTCCTATGAGGCCAACCCAGTAATATCGACTAATATAACGCTGTAATGTATTTAAGCATCTCATTGTTTGTTTATATTTTGCGTGGTAATCTGTCCTTCAGATATGATAAGAATTGCTAGATGTTGAATATATAGTCATCAGTTGTCTTTCAATTAAAAGTGGTAGTCTTAAAAATATATATTTATAAGAACATTTGTAAAACTCTTAAATAATATTTCAATTCACAATTTGGGTTTCCGGTCGATAAGGGTTCACTAAAGTTTACAGATTGTGACCCGTCCAAACACATATTTTGGGTCTTGCCTGACTGAATGTTTACCAAATCAACTACTACACAATCATACATTTTTGACTTTTCTTAAATGATTTCTGTTGATTTAAATAAACCAATTTATTACAAACAACAATTATTCCACAACGTGGCGGTCAGTCAGAAGTTTTACACGTGTTTGTTTGTTTGTTTGTTTGTTTGTTTGATTTCACAAAGCCGATATCAGCACCAAATGTTCTCAGACTCACCTGTGTTTTATTTTTGTGTTCTTTTACAACTTACCATTTGTGTCTGGACTTTGTTCGGTTGATTTCTTTTTCTCCTTCACTTCATCGTACACAGTTTCTTCTTTGTTTTTAGCTGAAAGGTTAAATAGTGTACAGTGGTTAAATATTAACAGTTCACTATAATCAACAATGCGATAAAAGAAAAAAAAAAATCAAGAACAATGCCAAACTGCTTGGTTTAGATAGCTAAACTATTGTACACCAGTACAATAAATTAATATTTAATATGAGGAGGGTCACATAAACAAAGACTCTCTTCTAAAGCCAAAGTCTGAGAATATCTTTTCGAGTCGCTCTGTACTTTTAAAAGTTGATTTACCTTCCGGTCGGGATCGGTTCTCATTTTTGAATACAACTGAAGCGTAGTTAACGTCCTCCGCCATCACTACAACCTTTCTGTTGAGTCTATCTGACTTGTAGTCAAAGAAGTACCACTGTAATTGAGCCACAGAGACTCAAAAAGAGAAGTGGTTGTTTCCTCTGTTGAGGCGAATCTGTCACAGTCTTGAAATATATCAACTTCTGCTTTACCAGAAAAAAATCATTTGTATGCACAACAGTCCGGATGTAAACTTCAAGCCAACACTGTGTTCCTGTTCCATAATCAGCTTGATATAAAATATATTATTACAATGAATATATAACATGGTATCACAAGATTACTAATATGTAACTAGGACTTTGGATGTTTTCTTGGTTTTGTGTAAAACACCAATAACCAATTAAATTTAAACATTTGCTTTGTTGTGTTTTTTTTTGTTTTCTCTGCATCATCACTCACATGGTCTCACAACTTTACTGCAGATTGCTCCGGTCTGAACTATTTTGTGGCCGTCGATGCACGTATAAATGTTCTTGTAATACTGAGTACAGCAGTGTTAAGAGATACACTCACATCACCCCAACACGTGGAGGCAGATGGCCGCCCACCTCGACAGAGAAGAGCTTCCATCACCCTCAAATCCAGGACCCCCGGTGTACAGTGACCACTGATCCTTTTTGATGACCAGGAAGAAAAATTAGTGCAAAACAGGTTTTGACTTGATCAGCATTTTAGGTAACAGCACTGAAAATGATATTCAAACATGAAATCCCTCTTTGTAAAACACACAATATGTACTTGGCTGATAAATTGAACTTCCTGTTGTAATCTGGAGATTTGTTGGAGCTGATGTCGACGGTGTGATTGATTAATGAGGTCCAAACGTGGTGAACATACTGAGACCAGATCTGTTCCTGCCTCATACTGATTGAACTTGTTATATCATCCTGAAGAATGCAGTTCATCCTGACTTTATCAAAACTTAATGACATTTTTAATGAGAATGTTTTGAGATTAGAAAAAAAAAAAGAAAACAGAAATATTGTTGTTCAGTTTAACATTTTTATTGAACATAACAGGATAAAAACATGCATTTTCTTCTAAATAGATATCTAACATTATCTGCTGCCTCAACGTGTGAAGATTTATTTACATCAGAATACAAATGTTGAAGAAAACAGCTTTGGAAGCATTTTGTTGAGAAGTAATGCAGCGCCCTCTGTTGGCCAATCAGCTGCAACAGTGTTAAAAATTACAGACAGGAAACAAATATTTTCTAAAACAGATTAGATCTGTGTTTGTTTTTATTTTTTCCAAATATGTACACAAAATACCTTAAACAAACAGCTGTTAAAAGTAGCACACTTTAACTTTATTTCTATGTTTTGGCTATTAAACGTGATATTACTAGAAATCTTCATATTTTGACATTATTAAGCCAGTTGGCATTATCTTACATAAGATTAATCTTTGCAGACTATCAAGTTACTTTCTGAAGTTTGACTCAAACAGACAAAGACTTCTGTTCACAGATCCATCTGTTCCTGTTGTTACAGTTCACTGATTTCCATCCTTCGTTAGTTACAGAAATTGCACAGTGACCATCAGTCGGGTTTTCTATCCAGGAGCTGAGGAAAACAAAAACATCAGTTGAATCCAGAGTCAAGTTTTTATCATTCAAAGTGTTTAGAAATGTGTCTCTTACCTGTCAGCCAGATCACTTCCATCGACCCACTTCCATTTTCTATCTTCAGCTTTCAGTCCAATCCAGTACCCTTCGTTTCCTGAACTTTTCCAGCTCTTATCACTGACATATTTCTGAGGACAACAGAGGAAAAGGGAACAGATATATATACTTACTTTAATAAACTCACTGTGACCAACAGACTCAACGTGTGTTCAGATCTTCAGAAAATACATTTTCATTTTCAATATGCTGTCATTACCTTTTCTTCTGCATTATCTACAACCACCAAATCAGAACTCCTTATTGTGCAGTTTTCTCGTGCTTCTTCCCAGGTTTTCCAATCGGTAGAAGTCTGATAGTTTAAAACCACATAGCAACTGGACTGTAACTGATTCCAGCCCGACTGACAAGATTTACACTGTCTTCCTGAAATAACAGAGATCAACTAACAATCAACTTTCCTGTCTCGTTATATCAGGATTGAATATTTTTATAACTAATTGGATCCCAACATACCGCCATCTTTGGGACAGTAGGCATCAATGCTCCACTGAGCTCGACTGATGTTGAGCTCATTCCCCTTTGCCTCCATGTCCTTTATTTGATTTGCAAGGTTTCTCTTCTCCATCTCCAGCTCCTGGTTTTGTGTCTCCAGCTTCTGGTTTTGCATCGTGAGGTTCATCTTTTCTGCCGTGAGATTTATGACATTGCTCTCTAAGACAGCAAAGGCTCGTGTCAGGTTGTCAAACTGGACTGTCAGATTGGTGTAGTCCTCCCTTAAATTGTTGTTGAGGTTTGTCAGGTTGCGATTCATTTCCAGAAGAGTCGTTTGGCTGTTTTCCTGACTGAATGCAGCAACTGCAAAATGAAAATGAGCTTCTTAAGGGAAAGAAAGCAGTTTTGGTATTGTTCATTTTGCTTTTGTTATTTCATCACAGATCAAAGCTGCTTCCTGTCTGTTGTACTTCAGGTTTGCCAGCCTTTTGGGAGCTATAAGCTAAGATTGTGTTTGTTCTATTTCAGAGAACAACAAAAAAGCCACAAAAAGACCAACACTCACAATGTGTTAAGCCATCTTTCAATATTTCACAGCTTCCCCCATTGGTTCATACAAAATTCACTCAAAACAGTTTAACAATGTAGTTTTAAGTAAAAATGACTGAAACAACATTCAATGGTAAATATTTTGTAGATTTATTTTTTTTAGCCAATGATTTCGTGTTCTAAACTTTTCACTGTTACCAAGAAACCCAACAGCAGGTGTAGCTTTATTATTTGGCCTGATGTTTCCCAACATGGTGAATTACATGGCTATTATTAAGGCAAAATTTGCAATAATTGGTTACACAGTACTGAAAATATATATTGTATAAAAAAAACAAAAACCTGTGTTATTCTATCTTCATACATTTGACCATGAATTATTGTGTCCAGTAATTCACTTTGTTCTCAACCGATTTAGAAAAGTAGAAGCAGAAACTTATGGTATGTAAAACAATCTGATATCACATGATGGTAACAGAAGAAATATTATTCTATAAGGGTCTGCCTTGTGTCTAAGTTCGTGCATGGACTGTCTGTTTTACATACTTACTGTAGACACAGATTGCTGTGATGCCCAACAGCAAAATGACACAGAAAGTCGCCAAGCAACAAGCCAAGAGCCGATAGTGGCGACGTCGTCCGTCTGCTTTCTTGTCTGGCAGGAATCGGATAGACAAACATATAAATACGTGGCTTTAGAAGTTGGAGTTCATGAAATAATGTGGGTAACCAAAGTTACAGTCTTTTTCAGTCCAACATTTCCTCTTTACCTTGCCATCACCAAAGAAGGTATTTTAAGCTTAGTAAGTTAGAAACAGGAAGTATAAAAACTTTTAAATCAGACTGTGAAAACCTCAAATTAACTTAAATTCAACATGAGATTGCATTTTTACACAAAACAATGTTTTGTAACAGAAAATCAATAGAAAGTAAACGCTTCATGGCCATTATGTATTATTAATGTTCACGTGGGACACTAAAACGAAAGGTTTACAATTTCTCAAATGTTTGTTATCAATTCTTTCAGACATTGTGCTACAGATGAACCAGGTTGTAGGCAGAAGTGGACATAGCCTCCATTCCTATGAGGCCAACCCGGTAATATCGACTAATATAACGCTGTAATGTATTTAAGCATCTCATTGTTTATTTATATTTTGCTAAGTAATCTGTCCTTCAGATATGATAAGAATTGATAGATGTTGAAAATATAGTCATCAGTTGTCATTCAATTAAAGGTGGTAATCTTAAAAATATATATTTATAAGAACATTTGTAAAACTCTTAAATCATGTTTCAATCGCATTTTGGGTTTCCGGTCGATAAGGGTTCACTAAAGTTTACAGATTGTGACCCGTCCAAACACATATTTTGGGGCTTGCCTGACTGAATGTTTACCAAATCAACTACTACACAATCATACATTTTAGACTTTTCTGAAATGATTTCTGCTGATTTAAATAAACCAATTTATTACAAACAACAATTATTCAACAACGTGGCGGTCAGTCAGAAGTTTTACACGTGTTTGTTTGTCTGTTTGTTTGTTTGTTTGTTTGTCTGAATTCACAAAGCCGATATCAGCACCAAATGTTTTCAGACTCACCTGTGTGTTGTTTTTATGTTCTTTTACAACTTACCATTTGTGTCTGGACTTTGTTCGGTTGAGTTCTTTTTCACCTTCACTTCATCGTACACAGTTTCCTCTTTGTTTTTAGCTGAAAGGTTAAAAGTTTAAATACTTTACAGTGGTTAAATATTATGGATTTGCTAAAGCTCAATTTATTATAAAAATTCAGAGCCTCACTCACATACACGGAAAAAATAACACTGACTCAGGCCTGGACACAGAGATACAGTTGGCTGCCAAATCCTAATCAGTGTACCTCTGAGTGAGGCCTCGCTTTGTCAGATCTCTGTTTTTCTAATACCGACATAGCGCTCCACAGTGTGCATAAAATCTTCCACCCCAACCACCCGGGTGAGGAGAAGCAGCAGATGCTGAACCTGAACCGACGCCTGGAGACCTATCTGAGCTGGGTCAAAGTCCTGGAGGAGGAAAACGCGCTGCTCGTGAAGGAGATCCATGTTACGAGGTGCAATAATCACGGAGCCCTGACCCGCAGGAAGTGCATGGAGGAAGAGCTGCGGCAGGCGAGGCTGGAGGTGGACGCAGCCGTGAGGGACAGATTCCTCACGCAGCTGGAAGTTGGCAAGCTGACTGAGGAGCTCGAAGCCCTGGACATGCAGAGACAGAGGGAGGCTCAGGCCAAAGTGAAAGCCAAGACGATGTTGGAGCAAAGCAGGAGGGAGCTGGAGGAGGAACACAGGGTGCAGATCTGGCTGAGGGAACAGGTCAACCAGCTGTATCACGAGATGAGACTCCTAGTTTAAACCCATCAGGAGGATGTGGCCCACCTGGAGGCCACGTCGACCCGGTCCAGAACCACAACGCAGTAAACATTCGCTCAAAGAGGCAACCGGGAGCCGAACCTCCTCCAGCTGGGGGAACAGTACTCCCAGAGCACCACCAGAGTGTGGCAGGAGGCGGCAGAGGCTTACCAGGACCATTATGTATTATTAATGTTCATGTGGGACACTTAAAAGAAAGGTTTACAATTTCTCAAATGTTTGATATCAATTCTTTCAGACATTGTGCTACAGATGAACCAGGTTGGAGGCAGAAGTGGACATAGCCTCCATTCCTATGAGGCCAACCCAGTAATATCGACTAATATAACGCTGCAATGTATTTAAGCATCTCATTGTTTGTTTATTCTTTGCTAAGTAATCTGTCCTTCAGATATGATAAGAATTGATAGATGTTGAAAATATAGTCATCAGTTGTCATTCAATTAAAGGTGATAATCTTAGAAATATATATTTATAAGAACATTTGTAAAACTCTTAAATCATGTTTCAATTGCATTTTGGGTTTCCGGTCGATAAGGGTTCACTAAAGTTTACAGATTGTGACCCGTCCAAACACATATTTTGGAGCTTGCCTGACTGAATGTTTACCAAATCAACTACTACACAATCATACATTTTTGACTTTTCTTAAATGATTTCTGCTGATTTAAATAAACCAATTTATTACAAACAACAATTATTCCACAACGTGGCGGTCAGTCAGAAGTTTTACACGTGTTGGTTTGTCTGTTTGTTTGTTTGTTTGTTTGTCTGATTTCACAAAGCCGATATCAGCACCAAATGTTCTCAGACTCACCTGTGTTTTGTTTTTGTGTTCTTTTACAACTTACCATTTGTGTCTGGACTTTGTTCGGTTGAGTTCTTTTTCACCTTCACTTCATCGTACACAGTTTCCTCTTCATTTTTAGCTGAAAGGTTAAATAGTGTACAGTGGTTAAATATTAACAGTTCACTATAATCAACAATGAGATAAAAAAAACCAACAAGAACAATGACAAACTGCTTGGTTTAGTTAGCTAAATATGTAACCTGCTCCTACACCTGTACAATAAATTAATATTTAATATGAGGAGGGTCACATAAACAAAGACTCTCTTCTAAAGCCAAAGTCTGAGAATATCTTTTCTAGCCGCTCTGTACTTTTAAAAGTTGACTTACCTTCCGGTCGGGATCGGTTCTTATTTTTGAATACAACTGAAGCGTAGTTAACGTCCTCCGCCATCACTACAACCTTTCTGTTGAGTCTATCTGACTTGTAGTCAAAGAAGTACCACTGTAATTGAGCTACAGAGACTCACAAGAAGAGAAGTGGTTGTTTCCTCTGTTGAGGCGAATCTCACAGCCTTGAAATATATCAACTTCTGCTTTTCCTGAGAAAGTCATCTATATGCACAACAGTCCGGATGTCAACTTCAAGCCAACACTGTGTTCCTGTTCCATGATCAGCTTGATATAAAATATATTATTACAATGAGTATATAACATGGTATAACAAGATTACTAATATGTAACTAGGACTTTGGATGTTTTCTTGGTTTTGTGTAAAACACCAATAACCAATTGAATTTACCCATCTGCTGTGTTGTGGGTTTTTTTGTTTTCTCTGCATCATTACTCACATGGTCTCACACCTTTACTGCAGATTGCTCCAGTCTGAACTCTTTTGTGGCTGTCGATGCACGTATAAATGTTCCTGTAATACTGAGTATAGCAGTGTTAAGATATACACTCACCACACCCCAACACGTGGAGGCAGATGGCCGCCCATGTTGATGTTATATCATCCTGAAGAATGCAGTTCCTCCTGACTTCATCAAAACTTACTGACATTTTTAATGAGAATGTTTTGAGAGAATAAAAAAAAAAAAGAAAACAGAAATGTAGTTGTTCAGTTTAACATTTTTAGTCAACATAACAGGATAAAAACATGCATTTTCTTCTAAATAGATATCTAACATTATCTGCTGCCTCAACGTGTGAAGACTTATTTACATCAGAATACAAATGTTGAAGAAAACAGCTTTGGAAGCATTTTGTTGAGAAGTAATGCAGCGCCCTCTGTTGGCCAATCAGCGGCAACAGTGTTAAAAATTACATACAGGAAACAAATCTTTTTGAATATCTATTTAGACATTAGATCTGTGTTGTTTTTTTTCCAGATATAAACAAAAAGTACCAAAACAAATAGCTGTTAAATATGGCACACTTTAATTTTATTTCTAAGTTTTGGTTTTTACAAAAAAGTGAAATGTGATATTACTGTAAATCTTTATATTTTGACATTATTAAGCCAGTTGGCATTATCTTACATGACATTAATCTTTGCAGACTATCAAGTTACCTTCTGAAGTTTGACTCAAACAGACAAAGACTTCTGTTCACAGATCCAATTGTTCCTGTTGTTACATTTCACTGATTTCCATCCTTGAGTTTGGCGAGAAATTGCACAGTGACCATCAGTCGGGTTTTCTATCCAGGAGCTGAGGAAAATAAAAAAAATCAGTTGGATCCAGAGTCAAGATTTTATCATTCAAAGTGTTTAGAAATGTGTCTCTTACCTGTCAGCCAGATCACTTCCATCGACCCACTTCCATTTTCCATCTTCAACTTTCAGTCCAATCCAGTACCCTTCGTTTCCTGGACGGTTATAGCTGTTAACATGGACATATGTCTGAGGACAACAGAGGAAAAGGGATCAGAGATATATACTTACTTTAATAAACACACTGTGACCAACAGACTCAGTGTGTGTTCTGAAAATACATTTTCATTTAATATAAGCTGTCATTACCTTTTCTTCTGCATTATCTACAACCACCAAATCAGAACTCCTTATTTTGCAGTTTTCTCGAGCTTCTTCCCAGATTTTACGATCGGTAGAAGTCTTGTAGTCCAAAACCACATAGCAACTGGACTGGAACAGAATCCAGCCCGGCTGACAAGATTTACACTGTCTTCCTGAAATAACAGAGATCAACTAATAAACAACTTTACTGTTTCATTATGTCAGAATTCAATATTTTTATAACTAATGGGATCCCAACATACTGGCATCTCTTTTGGGACAATAGGCATCAATGCTCCACTGAGCTCGACTGATGTTGAGCTCATTCCCCTTTGCCATGTCATTTATTTGATTTGCAAGGTTTCTCTTCTCCATCTCCAGCTCCTGGTTTTATGTCTCCAGCTCCTGGTTTTGTGTCTCCAGCTCCTGGTTTTGTTTCTCCAGGTTCATCTTTTCTGCTGTCAGCTTGGCGTTGTTTTCAGAAATGACCGAGGTAACTTAAGGTCAAACGTACAGGAAGATAGTTGGCAGTGAGCTGATATTGGACAACAAATTAACAAAAATCAAACAAGTTTGACATAAATTGAAAGTCAGATAAAATGCATTTTTGTTCAGAATTATTTCACAACAACGACATCGAAATATTTGTTTACTTTTGAGTTATACTTACAATATAATCGAAGGGCCACAATAACAAACAGTATCAACCAACTCAATGTTATTGTTGGAAAAGAAAGAGTGAAAGAGGGAGACTTCTTGTCTGAAAGAAAAAGGGATCTTTTTTTTTTTTTTTAAATAAATCAACACGAAAATTTAAAACAATTAAATATGCTTTTATAAAATTTGTGCAGTAAATTGTGAAAATAACCTGCAGTGGCTGGTTTTTGGTCCACAATGCATACTGCTGCATTTACATTCCTGCCTTTCTCAAGTTTGTCTGAAACCGTTCAGAACAAACACAAGTACTTAAGTAATGACAGTGAATTAGCCCAATCACTCCCGATATGAAAATTGGAAAAATAATAATGCAAGATAGAAAAATCAAAAAAGGTAAAAAAAAAAGTTAAATAAAAGATATGGCAAAAATTATTAATTTAAAATACCAATTTACACTTTTATCTTGATGAAGTAATAACATACCTGAGGTGGCTGTTATTTTGTCCACAGTACAAACTGCTGCATTTTCATAGTCACCTTCCTCAAGTTCCTCTGAAACAAATCAAACATAAGTTCTCAAAGATCTGCAGTAAATTAAAAATTATTTCCAGAATCAGCAGACTGAGAAAATCATGATACAAATTAGAACATAAAGTCAATCGTGACATCTGAAATTAATTTGACCAAAGTGTCGTTATGCTCATCATTATGAAAATGAATAAAATAAGATTCTGCTTCACAAAAGATGAGACGCTTGTGAAGTTTGAATCTGTCAGAAAGCATCCTACCTGCAGAGAAAGAAACATTTGGATTTCTAACATTGACCGTCAGCGTCTGTGTTTTTCTGTTCATCCTGGAAAAAGCATCAAGTTCACCAGCGATCGAGCTGCATATGAAGGCTGAAATGGAAACGCTGGTGCAGTGATGTTAAACTGTACAGGGAAGTTTGTGGGTTTTTGTTCTGTTTTAAAGTTGTGACAATTGAGCCTCTGTTTTAAAGCTTATGGTGAGTTGTTGTGAGGGGAAGTTTTCTCTGTTAGAAGAAGTTGTTAGAACTTAATAGTCTGTTTTAGTCCTTTGCAGTTGTCAGTCAAAGTAGGTCTCATTTATATCTTTGGAAGTTCTTTAACGTTCAACAGTTCACCATTAGTCTCTTCCAACGGATTTCCGGTTGTTTGTTTGAATCCAAAACAACTCTGAGATCTCAGAAAACAAAGTGCCAATAAAATTGGATCCTTTATATTTCTCAGTGAAGATCCAGACAGGATAGCAGATGAAGCAGCTCGTAGTCACTTGATGAATCCCTAAAAAAAAAAAACAGCCTGTACACAAGTGTGCAGAACATCATCATATAGTCCGAGTTTCCTCTTTTTCCATCACATTAGATTTACACAAAACATTCACAACTTTAAACACTTGTGACTAAATTATCTCACTTTGCCTCAATTTCAAACAATACACTTGGCAATCAACATACTTTTACAACATATACAGTAACAAAAATTCAACACACACACACACACACACACACACACACACACACACACACACACAGTTATGTGCTTCATTCACATCATCCAAAATGTTGTTATCCTGGCTGGTTTTGCTTCGCTATGTTCCTCAAAGTAAATTACTCCCAACTCTCTGACACAAACTGAGTTAACAAGATAACCTCAGGTAGCAACTCACCTGGATAATCCACTTCATTGAAGAAACGCCCGACGGAGTTCGTCCCGGTGAGAACTTCTCCCTCGACAGCTCCGCTGCAGCTCAGCATGTAACTCACTTACAATACTGTTAAATTCACTCGATATCTCTTGGGAATCTCAAAATATCTGACTTTGCTCCAAATCTTGTCTGCCTCCTGCACCTGTCTTAGCTGCGGGGTCTCCGGTAGGTGAGTGCGTGGTTCAGAGAGTGGGAGGGGGGGCTAAGGGCTCTGCTACGTTCAGACCACCAGCTGGTTTGGTGAGACGTTTAGGGAACGTCTGTAAATTGGGCGACTGAAAGTTACCCGGGTTACGTGAACATGGGAGAACACGTGACCTCGACAGAGAAGAGCTTCCATCACCCTCAAATCCAGGACCCCCGGTGTACAGTGACCACTGATCCTTTTTGATGACCAGGAAGAAAAATTAGTGCAAAACAGGTTTTGACTTGATCAGCATTTTAGGTAACAGCACTGAAAAAGATATTCAAACATGAAATCCCTCTTTATAAAACACACAATATGTACTTGGCTGATAAATTGAACTTCCTTTTGTAATCTGGAGATTTGTTGTATCTGATGTGGACGGTGTGATTGATTAATGAGGTCCAAACGTGGTGAACATACTGAGACCAGATCTGTTCCTGCCTCATACGGATTGAACTTGTTAAATCTTCCTGAAGAATGCAGTTCATCCTGACTTTATCAAAACTTACTGACATTTTTAATGAGAAGTTTTGAGAGATTAGAAATAAACAAGAAAACAGAAATATAGTTGTTCAGTATAACATTTTTACTCAACACAACAGGCTAAAAACACACATTTTCCTCTAAATAGATATGTAACATTATCTGTTTCCTCAACCTGTGAAGACTTATTTACATCAGAATACAAATGTTGAAGAAAACAGCTTTGGAAGCATTTTGTTGAGAAGTAATGCAGCGCCCTCTGTTGGCCAATCAGCTGCAACAGTGTTAAAAATTACACAGGAAACACCTACTTTCTAATATATAAATTAACACATTATATCTGTGTTTGTTTTTATTTTTTCCAAATACGTACACAAAATACCTTAAACAAACAGCTGTTAAAAGTAGCACACTTTAATTTTACTTCTATGTTTTGGTTTTTACAAAAATATTAAATGTGATATTTCAAGAAATCTTTATATTTTGAAGTTATGAAACCAGTTGGCATTATCTTACATAAGATTAATCTTTGCAGACTATCAAGTTATCTTCTGAAGTTTGACTCAAACAGACAAAGCTTTCTGTTCACAGATCCAATTGTTCCTGTTGTTACATTTCACTGATTTCCATCCTTGAGTTTGGTGAGAAATTGCACAGTGACCATCAGTCGGGTTTTCTATCCAGGAGCTGAGGAAACAAAAACATCAGTTAGATCCAGAGTCAAGATTTTATCATTCAAAGTGTTTAGAAATGCGTCTCTTACCTGTTAGCCAGATCACTTCCATCGACCCACTTCCATTTTCTACCATCAGCTTTCAGTCCAATCCAGTACCCTTCGTTTCCTGGACGGTTATAGCTGTTAACATGGACATGTGTCTGAGGACAACAGATGAAAAGGGATCAGAGGTATTTACTTACTTTAATAAACTCACTGTGACCAACAGACTCAGCGTGTGTTCAGATCTTCAGAAAATACATTTTCATTTAATATAAGCTGTCATTACCTTTTCTTCTGCATTATCTACAACCACCAAATCAGAACTCCTTATTTTGCAGAGTTCTCGAGCTTCTTCCCAGGTTTTCCGATCGGTGGAAGTCTGGTAGTCCAAAAACACATAGCAACTGGACTGGAACAGAAACCTGCCCGGCTGACAAGATTTACACTTTCTTCCTGAAATAACAGAGATCAACTAATAATCAACTTTACTGTCTCATTATATCAAGATTCAATATTTTTATAACTAATGGGATCCCAACATACCACCATCTTTTCTGGGACAGTAGGCATCAATGCTCCACTGAGCTCGACTGATGTTGAGCTCATTCCCCTTTGCCTCCATGTCCTTTATTTGATTTGTAAGGTTTCTCTTCTCCATCTCCAGCTCCTGGTTTTGTTTCTCCAGCTCCTGGTTTTGTTTCTCCAGGTTCATCTTTTCTGCCGTCAGTATGGCGTTGTTTTCAGAAATGACCGAGGTAACTTAAAGTCAAACGTACAGGAAGATAGTTGGCAGTGAGCTGATATTGGACAACAAATTAATAAAAATCAAACAACTTTGACTTAAACTGAAAGTCAGATAAAATGCATTTTTGGTCAGAATTATTTCGCGATAAAAAGAAAAATATTTGTTTACTTTTGAGTTATACTTACAATATATTCGAAGGGCCACAATAACAAACAGTATCAACCAACTCACTGCTAATGTTGGAAAAGAACGAGTGAAAAAGGGAGACTTCTTGTCTGAAAGAAAAAGTAATTTTTTTTAGCTGAAACGAATCAACATGAAACTTTAAAACAGTTCAATCTACTGTTATAATATTTGTGCAGTAAATTGTGTTAATAACCTGCAGTGGCTGTTATTTTGTCCACAGTACAAACTGCTGCATTTTCATAGTCACCTTCTTCAAGTTCCTCTGAAACAAATCAAACATAAGTTCTCAATGATCTGCAGTAAATTAAACATTATTTCCAGAATCAGCAGACTGAGAAAATCATGATACAAATTAGAACATAAAATCAATCGTGACATCTCAAATTAATTTGACCAAAGTGTCGTTATGCTCATCATTATGAAAATGAATAAAATAAGATTCTGCTTCACAAAAGATGAGACGCTTGTGAAGTTTGAATCTGTCAGAAAGCATCGTACCTGCAGAGAAAGAAACATTTGGATTTCTAAAATTGACCGTCAGCGTCTGTGTTTTTCTGTTCATCCTGGAAAAAGCATCAAGTTCACCAGCGATCGAGCTGCATATGAAGGCTGAAATGGAAACACTGGTGCAGTGACCTTAAACTTTACAGGGAAGTTTGGTTTTTTTGGGTGTGTTTTGAAGTTGTGACATTTGAGGCTCTGTTTTGAAATTTATGGTGAGTTGTTGTGAGGGGAAATTTTCTACTTTGTTCTTTTCCATCTAAAATACAAGTTTTTTTGTTTCATCTAATCAGAACTCGATCAGTAATATGATTGTGTTACATGTTGTTTTTCTGACCAATGATGATTGAATAAATGTCTGAATTCAGGTCAGCTGACCAGCCTGGATGGACTGCCATGTAAAATTCAGACACAGAACACATCCACACGCTGATCTCCAACGGCACCGATTAAACACAAATGTTTAAATATCTGCTGCAAATTAGTCCGTATTTATAGAATCACTCCCAATGTGCTCGGCAGCCTGGAAAAATCATGGTAATAAATGTAAAGATGAAAAGGATTTTTTTTTTTAACTCTTCAAATCTAATTGCTGCCAAAGTTACACTGTGTTGTTGTGCTTTAAAAAGGCATCATGCATTACAGAAACATGATTCTGATACACAAGAGTGTAGGTGAAAAGCTCGTGAAATGTTTACTCTCCTTGCAGATAGAGGAACGTCTGGACTTTTTAAAGTAAGTCTGAGTTGTGTAGCAAGTTTAAAGTACCAGTTTTATTCTTGATAGAGAAGGATGTGGTTTTTAGTTCCATTTTGAAGTTGCGACAGTTGGTGTTTGGTGAGAAACTAATGCTCAGTTGTGATGAGAAGTCTTATTTATAAATAGTTTGAACTCACACAGTGTGTCTGCAGCATCTTCTCAGGCTGCTGCAGTTCATCAGTGCTGGAAGAAGTATTCAGGTCCTTTACTTAAGTAAAAGTACCAACACAACGTGTATCTAATTCACGACAAGTAAAAGTTCTACGTTCAAAACATTGCTTTAGTAAAAACATGAGTATTAACAGTTAAATTTACTTAACATATCAAACAGTAACAGTTTAGAAAAGACTCCCTGTTAGTGTGTCATCATGTGTTTGTAGTACTGCTGTCCTGTGAGAACCACTCATCTCTAAAAACAACAATCTGAGAAAAACATCCCTGTTTTCAGCTTTGTTACGATGTGTTTTTTTTTTTAAATAGTTTATTTAGAAGTAGGAACATATAATCCTTCACTTTTTCTGAAAAGTTCCAATTCGATTCACCAAAATTTGGAGAGACATGGTTTTCACTGGACAAGAAGGGTATGAAAAATTATAATCTTAAAAGTAACTAAAGCTGTCAAACCTCTGAGATGTGGTCGAATAGAAGTATGAAGCTTCACAACAGGAAATACTAAAGTAAAAGTACAAGTATCTCAAATTTGTACTTAAGTATTTGAGTAAATGTACTTGGTAACATTTCACCACCATCTTTTATCAAATGCAATTGACTTTGATCATCAGAGTTTATCCCAGCATGCACTGCATAACAGGCAGGAAAAGAACAGCATCAACACGCAGGTAAACTGACTCACCTGCAGACACATGTGAATGTAACCCTTGCTGTTGCAGCACGTAATCTTTTACTAAAGGGTAATCTATGATGCTAACCCTGGCACTACTATCTATGTAACATCAGTATCTGAGGTTCTTTAACAGTTCAGGCCAAGCTTTTTTCAGGTTACCTTGGTTACAGTTCACTTCATTTCAATTACCCGGTTGGGTAAGGAGATTGGTGGAAGCAACTCTATACAAGAGCAATGAGACCTCCAGCCCACAAAGCACACACACAACCAATGATTCAATGATGAGGGAATATATTTACAGAATTATTTAAACCATTTCACTTGAACAATACCTTTAAATCTCACATTAACTCAACTTCATCTCTTAACTATAAAATGAATTCCACTTAAATCAAATAACTGTAACAAAAATTGGATAAACAACCATTGAATTGCATATTATGACAAATAATCACTCAAATCAGGTACAAACCTCTGAACTCTGTTAAACCCAAAATAATTCAGTTGTTGGATCTTAATAGTCTGTTTTAGTCCTTTACAGTTGTCAGTCAAAGTAGGTCTCATTTATATCTTTGGAAGTTCCTTAACGTTCAACAGTTCACCATTAGTCTCTTCCAACGGATTTCCGGTTGTTTGTTTGAATCCAAAACAACTCTGAGATCTCAGAAAACAAAGTGCCAATAAAATTGGATCCTTTATATTTCTCGGTGAAGATCCAGACAGGATAGCAGATGAAGCAGCTCGTAGTCACTTGATGAATCCCTAAAAAAAAAACAGCCTGTACACAAGTGTGCAGAACATCATCATATAGTCAGAGTTTCCTCTTTTTCCATCACATTAGATTTACACAAAACTTTCACAACTTTAAACACTTGTGACTAAATTATCTCATTTTGTCTCAATTTCAAACAATACACTTGGCAATCAACATACTTTTACAACATATACAGAAACTTTGACAAAAATTCAACACACACACACACACACACACACACACACACACAGTTATGTGCTTCATTCACATCATCCAAAATGTTGTTATCATGGCTGGTTTTGCTTCGCTATGTTCCTCAAAGTAAATTACTCCCAATTCTCTGACACAAACTTAGTTAACAAGATAACCTCAGGTAGCAACTCACCTGGATAATCCACTTCATTGAAGAAACGCCCGACGGAGTTCGTCCCGGTGAGAACTTCTCCCCCGACAGCTCCGCTGCAGCTCAGCATGTAACTCACTTACAATACTGTTAAATTCACTCGATATCTCTTGGGAATCTCAAAATATCTGACTTTGCTCCAAATCTTGTCTGCCTCCTGCACCTGTCTTAGCTGCGGGGTCTCCGGTAGGTGAGTGCGTGGTTCAGAGAGTGGGAGGGGGGGCTAAGGGCTCTGCTACGTTCAGACCACCAGCTGGTTTGGTGAGACGTTTAGGGAACGTCTGTAAATTGGGCGACTGAAAGTTACCCGGGTTACGTGAACATGGGAGAACACGTGACCTCGACAGAGAAGAGCTTCCATCACCCTCAAATCCAGGACCCCCGGTGTACAGTGACCACTGATCCTTTTTGATGACCAGGAAGAAAAATGAACTCAAAACAGGTTTTGACTTGATCAGCATTTTAGGTAACAGCACTGAAAAAGATATTCAAACATGAAATCCCTCTTTGTAAAACACACAATATGTGCTTGGCTGATCAATTGAACTTCCTGTTGTAATCTGGAGATTTGTTGGAGCTGATGTCGACGGTGTGATTGATTAATGAGGTCCAAACGTGGTGAACATACTGAGACCAGATCTGTTCCTGCCTCATACTGATTGAACTTGTTATATCATCCTGAAGAATGCAGTTCATCCTGACTTTATCAAAACTTACTGACATTTTTAATGAGAAGTTTTTGAGAGATTAGACAAAACAAGAAAACAGAAATATTGTTGTTCAGTTTAACATTTTTATTCAACATAACAGGATAAAAACATGCATTTTCTTCTAAATAGATATCTAACATTGTCTGCTGCCTCAACGTGTGAAGACTTATTTACATCAGAATACAAATGTTGAAGAAAACAGCTTTGGAAGCATTTAGTTGAGAAGTAATGCAGCGCCCTCTGTTGGCCAATCAGCTGCAACAGTGTTAAAAATTAGAGACAGGAAACAAATATTTTCTAATATCTATTTATACATTACATCTGAGTTTTGTTTTTTTCCCAAATATGTACACAAAGTACCTTAAACAAACAGCTGTTAATAGTAGCACACTTTAACTTTATTTCTAAGTTTTGTTTTTTTCCAAAAATATTAAACGTGATATTACTAGAAATCTTCATATTTTGACATTATTAAGCCAGTTGGCATTATCTTACATGAGATTAATCTTTGCAGACTATCAAGTTACCTTCTGAAGTTTGACTCAAACAGACAAAGACTTCTGTTCACAGATCCATCTGTTCCTGTTGGTACAGTTCACTGATTTCCATCCATCGTTAGTTACAGAAATTGCACAGTGACCATCAGTCGGGTTTTCTATCCAGGAGCTGAGGAAAACAAAAACATCAGTTGGATCAAGAGTCAAGATTTAATCATTCAAAGTGTTTAGAAATGTGTGTCTTACCTGTTAGCCAGATCACTTCCATCGACCCACTTCCATTTTCTATCTTCAGCTTTCAGTCCAATCCAGTACCCTTCGTTTCCTGAACTTCCCCAGCTGTTATCACTGACATATTTCTGAGGACAACAGAGGAAAAGGGATCACAGATATTTACTTACTTTAATAAACTCACTGTGACCAACAGACTCAACGTGTGTTCAGATCTTCAGAAAATACATTTTCATTTAATATAAGCTGTCATTACCTTTTCTTCTGCATTATCTACAACCACCAAATCAGAACTCCTTATTGTGCAGTTTTCTCGAGCTTCTTCCCAGGTTTTCCGATTGGTAGAAGTCTTGTAGTCCAAAACCACATAGCACCTGGACTGGAACAGAATCCAGCCCGACTGACAAGATTTACACTGTCTTCCTGAAATAACAGAGATCAACTAATAAACAACTTTACTGTCTCGTTCTATCAAGATTCAATATTTTTGTAACTAATTGGATCCCAACATACCGCCATCTTTTCTGGGACAGTAGGCATCAATGATCCACTGAGCTCGACTGATGTTGAGCTCATTCCCCTTTGCCTCCATGTCCTTTATTTGATTTGTAAGGTTTCTCTTCTCCATCTCCAGCTCCTGAATTTGTGTCTCCAGCTCCTGGTTTTGTGTCTTCAGCTCCTGGTTTTTCATCGTAAGGTTGTGCTTTTCTGCAGTGAGATTTATGACATTGCTCTCTAAGACAGCAGAGGCTCGTGTCAGATTGGTGTTGTCCTCCCTTAAATTGTTGTTGAGGTTTGTCAGGTTGCGATTCATTTCCAGAAGAGTCGTTTGGCTGGTTTCCTGACTAACAACTGCAAAATGAAAATTAGCTTCTGAAAGGAGAGTAAGCAGTTTTGGTATTGTTCATTTTGCTTTTGTTATTTTATCACAGATCAAAACTGCTTCCTGTCTGTTATACTTCAGGTTTGCCAGCCTTTTGGGAGCTATAAGCTAAGATTGTGTTTTTTCTATTTCAGAGAACAACAAAAAAAGCCACAAAAAGACCAACACTCACAATGTGTTAAGCCATCTTTCAATATTTCCCAGCTTCCCCCATTGGTTCATACAAAATTCACTCAAAACAGTTTAACAATGTAGTTTTAAGTAAAAATGACTGAAACAACATTCAATGGTAAATATTTTGCAGATTTATTTTTTTTAGCCAATGATTTCGTGTTCTAAAATTTTCCCTGTTACCAAGAAACCCAACAGCAGGTGTAGATTTATTATTTGGCCTGATGTTTCCCAACATGGTGAATTACATGGCAATTATTAAGGCAAAATGTGCAATAATTGGTTACACAGAACTGAAAATATATATTGTACAAAAAAAACCCTGTGTTATACTATCTTCATACATTTGACCATGAATTATTGTGTCTCGTAATTCACTTTGTTCTTGACAGATTTAGAAAACTAGAAGCAGAAACTTATGGTATGTAAAACAATCTGATATCACATGATGGTAACAGAAGAAATATTATTCTATAAGGGTTTGCCTTGTGTCTAAGTTCGTGCATGGACTGTCTGTTTTACATACTTACTGTAGACACAGATTGCTATGATGCCCAACAGCAAAATGACACAGAAAGTCACCAAGCAACAAGCCAAGAGCCGATAGTGGCGACGTCGTCCATCTGCTTTCTTGTCTGGCAGGAATCGGATAGACAAACATATAAATACGTGGCTTTAGAAGTCGGAGTTCATGAAATAACGTGGGTAACCAAAGTTACAGTCTTTTTCAGTCCAACATTTCCTCTTTAACTTGCCATCGCCAAAGAAGGTATTTTAAACTTAGTAAGTTAGAAACAGGAAGTATAACAACTTTTAAATCAGACTGTGAAAACCTCAAATTAACTTAAATTCAACATGAGATTGCATTTTTACACAAAACAATGTTTTGTAACAGAAAAACACGAGAAAGGAAACGCTTCATGGCCATTATGTATTATTAATGTTCACGTGGGAGACTAAAAGGAAAGATTTACAATTTCTCAAATGTTTGATATCAATTCTTTCAGACATTGTGCTACAGATGAACCAGGTTGTAGGCAGAAGTGGACATAGCCTCCATTCCTATGAGGCCAACCCAGTAACATCGACTAATATAACGCTGTAACGTATTTAAGCGTCTCATTGTTTGTTTAGTTTTTTGCTAAGTAATCTGTCCTTCAGATATGATAAGAATTGATAGATGTTGAAAATATAGTCATCAGTTGTCATTCAATTAAAGGTGATAATCTTAAAAATATATATTTATAAGAACATTTGTAAAACTCTTAAATCATGTTTCAATCGTATTTTGGGTTTCCGGTCGATAAGGGTTCACTAAAGTTTACAGATTGTGACCCGTCCAAACACATATTTTGGAGCTTGCCTGACTGAATGTTTACCAAATCAACTACTATACAATCATATATTTTTGACTTTTCTTAAATGATTTCTGCTGATTTAAATAAACCAATTTATTACAAACAACAATTATTCCACAACGTGGCGGTCAGTCAGAAGTTTTACACGTGTTTGTCTGTTTGTTTGTTTGTCTGTTTGACTTCACAAAGCCGATATCAGCACCAAATGTTCTCAGACTCACCTGTGTTTTGTTTTTGTGTTCTTTTACAACTTACCATTTGTGTCTGGACTTTGTTCGGTTGAGTTCTTTTTCACCTTCACTTCATCGTACACAGTTTCCTCTTCGTTTTTAGCTGAAAGGTTAAAAGTTAAAATAGTGTACAGTGGTTAAATATTAACAGTTCACTATAATCAACAATGAGATAAAAAAAAAAAACAACAACAATGACAAACTGCTTGGTTAAGTTAGCTAAATATGTAACCTGCTCCTACACCAGTACAATAAATTAATATTTAATATGAGGAGGGTCACATAAACAAAGACTCTGTTCTAAAGCCAAAGTCTGAGAATATCTTTTCTAGTCGCTCTGTACTTTTAAAAGTTGACTTACCTTCCGGTCGGGATCGGTTCTTATTTTTGAATACAACTGAAGCGTAGTTAACGTCCTCCGCCATCGCGACAACCTTTCTGTTGAGTCAATCCGACTTGTAGTCAAAGAAGTACCACTGTAATTGAGCTACAGAGACTCACAAGAAGAGAAGTGGCTGTTTCCTCTGTTGAGGTGAATCTGTCTCTAAACAGTTTTGAAATATACCAACGTCTGCTTTTCCTGAGAAAATCATTTGTATGCACAACAGTCCAGAAATAAACTTCAAGCCAACACTGTGTTCCTGTTCCATAATCAGCTTGATATAAAATATATTATTACAATGAGTATATAACATGGTATAACAACATTACTAATATGTAACTTGGACTTTGGATGTTTTCTTGGTTTTGTGTAAAACACCGGTGTACAGTGACCACTGATCCTTTTTGATGACCAGGAAGAAAAATTAGTGCAAACCAGGTTTTGACTTGATCAGCATTTTAGGTAACAGCAATGAAAAAGATATTCAAACATGAAATCCCTCTTTGTAAAACACACAATATGTGCTTGGCTGATAAACTGAACTTCCTGTTGTAATATGGAGATTTGTTGGAGCTGATGTCGACGGTGTGATTGATTAATGAGGTCCAAACGTGGTGAACATACTGAGACCAGATCTGTTCCTGCCTCATACTGATTGAACTTGTTATATCATCCTGAAGAATGCAGTTCATCCTGACTTTATCAAAATTTACTGACATTTTTAATGAGAATGTTTTGAGATATTAGAAAAAAAATAGAAAACAGAAATATTGTTCAGTTTAACATTTTTATTCAACATAACAGGATAAAAATATGCATTTTCTTCTAAATAGATATCTAACATTATCTGCTGCCTCAACGTGTGAAGACTTATTTACATCAGAATACAAATGTTGAAGAAAACAGATTTGGAAGCATTTTGTTGAGAAGTAGTTTTTTGTTGGCCAATCAGTAGCAAGAATTTAAAACATTATACAGGAAACAAATATTTTCTAATATCTATTCAGACATTAGATCTGCATTTGTTTTTTTTTCCAAATATGCATAAAAAGTACGTAAACAGCTGTTAAAAGTTGCACACTAAGTTTACATCTAAGTTTTTGTTTATACAAAAATATTAAAGGTGATATTACTTGAAATCTACACATTTTGACATTATTAAGCCAGTTGGCATTATCTTAAATGTAATTAATCTTTTCAAACTATCATGTTACCTTCTGAAGTTTGACTCAAACAGACAAACCTTCTTTTCACAGATCCAATTGTTCCTGTTGTTACAGTTCACTGATTTCCATCCTTCATTTTTTACAGAAATTGCACAGTGACCATCAGTCATCTCTTCTATCCAGAATATATGAAATGGAAACACTGGTGCAGTGATGTTAGACTTTACAGGGAAGTTTGTGTTTTTTTGGGTCTGTTTCTAAGTTGAGCCTCTATTTCAAAACTTGTGGTCAGTTGTTGTGAGGGGAAGTTTTCTAATTTGTCCTTTTCCATCTAAAAATAAACAGTTTCTTTGTTTCATCTAATCAGAACTCGATCAGTAATATGATTGTGTTACATGTTGTTTTTCTGACCAATGATGATTGAATAAATGTCTGAATTCAGGTAAGCTGACCAGCCTGGATGGACTGCCATTTAAAATTCAGACACAGAACACATCCACACGCTGATCTCCAACGGCACCGATCAAACACAAATGTTTAAATATCTGCAGCAAATTAGTCCGTATTTATAGAATCATTCCCAATGTGCTCGGCAGCCTGGAAAAATCATGGAAATAAATGTAAAGATGAAAAGGATTTTTTATTTTTTACTCTTCAAATGTATTTAATGCCAAACGTACACTGTGTTGTTGTGCTTTAAAAAGGCATCATGCATTACAGAAATATGATTCTGCTACACAAAAGAGTGTAGGTGAAAAGCGTGAGAAATGTTTACTCTCCTTGCAGATAGAGGAACATCTGGACTTTTTGAAGTAAGTCTGAATTTTGTAGCACGTTTAAAGTACCAGTTATATTCTTGATAGAGAAGGATGTGGTTTTTAGTTGTTTTGAAGTTGTGACAGTTGGTGTTTGCTGAGAAACTAATGCTCAGCTTTGATGAGAAGTCTTCTCTATAAATAGTTTGAACTCACACAGTGTGTCTGCAGCATCTTCTCAGGCTGCTGCAGTTCATCAGTACTGAAAGAAGTATTCAGGTCCTTTACTTAAGTAAAAGTACCAACACAACGTGTATCTACTTCACGACAAGTAAAAGTTCGACGTTCAAAACCTTGCTTTAGTAACAACATGAGTATTAACAGTTAAATTTACTTAACATATCAAACAGTAACAGTTTAGAAAAGACTCCCTGTTAGTGTGTCATCATGTGTTTGTGGTACCGCTGTCCTGTGAGAACCACTCATCTCTAAAAACAACAATGTGAGAAAAACATCCCTGTTTTCAGCTTTGTGACGATGTGTTTTTTTTTTAAATAGTTTATTTAGAAGTAGGAACATATAATCCTTCACTTTTTCTGAAAAGTTCCAATTCGATTCACCAAAATTTGGAGAGACATGGTTTTCACTGGACAAGAAGGGTATGAAAAGTTGTAATCTTAAAAGTAACTAGTAACTAAAGCTGTCAAACCTCTGAGATGTGGTCGAATAGAAGTATGAAGCTTCACAACAGGAAATTTTAAAGTAAAAGTACAAGTATCTCAAATTTATACTTCAGTATTTGAGTAAATGTACTTGGTTACATTCCACCACCATCTTTTATCAAATGTAAGTGACTTTGATCATCAGAGTTTATCCCAGCATGCACTGCATAACAGGCAGGAAAAGAACAGCATCAACACGCAGATAAACTGACTCACCTGCAGACACATGTGAATGTAACCCTTGCTGTTGCAGCACGTAATCTTTTACTAAAGGGTAATCTATGATGCTAACCCTGGCACTACTATCTATGTAACATCAATATCTGAGGTTCTTTAACAGTTCAGGCCAAGCTTTTTTCAGGTTACCTTGGTTACAGTTCACTTCATTTCAATTACTCGGTTAGGTAAGGAGATTGGTGGTAGCAACTCTATACAAGAGCAATGAGACCTCCAGCCCACAAAGCACACACACAACCAATGATTCAATGATGAGGGAATATATTTACAGAATTATTTAAACCATTTCACTTGAACAATACCATTAAATCTCACATTAACTCAACTTCAGCTCTTAACAACAAAATGAATTCCACTTAACTCAAATAACTGTGTAACAAAAATTGGATAAACAACCATTGAATTTCATATTATGACAAATAATCACTCAAATCTGGTATAAACCTCTGAACTCTGTTAAACCCAAAATAATTCAGTTGTTAGATCTTGATAGTCTGTTTTAGTCCTTTACAGTTGTCAGTCAAAGTAGGTCTCATTTATATCTTTGGAAGTTCCTTAACGTTCAACAGTTCACCATTAGTCTCTTCCAACGGATTTCCGGTTGTTTGTTTGAATCCAAAACAACTCTGAGATCTCAGAAAACAAAGTGCCAATAAAATTGGATCCTTTATATTTCTCGGTGAAGATCCAGACAGGATAGCAGATGAAGCAGCTCGTAGTCACTTGATGAATCCCTAAAAAAAAAAAAAACAGCCTGTACACAAGTGTGCAGAACATCATCATATAGTCAGAGTTTCCTCTTTTTCCATCACATTAGATTTACACAAAACTTTCACAACTTTAAACACTTGTGACTAAATTATCTCATTTTGCCTCAATTTCAAACAATACACTTGGCAATCAACATACTTTTACAACATATACAGTAATTTAACGAAAAGTCAACACACACACACACACACAAACACAAACACACACACACACACACACAGTTATGTGCTTCATTCACATCATCCAAAATGTTGTTATCCTGGCTGGTTTTGCTTCGCTATGTTCCTCAAAGTAAATTACTCCCAATTCTCTGACACAAACTTAGTTAACAAGATAACCTCAGGTAGCAACTCACCTGGATAATCCACTTCATTGAAGAAACGCCCGACGGAGTTCGTCCCGGTGAGAACTTCTCCCTCGACAGCTCCGCTGCAGCTCAGCATGTAACTCACTTACAATACTGTTAAATTCACTCGATATCTCTTGGGAATCTCAAAATATCTGACTTTGCTCCAAATCTTGTCTGCCTCCTGCACCTGTCTTAGCTGCGGGGTCTCCGGTAGGTGAGTGCGTGGTTCAGAGAGTGGGAGGGGGGGCTAAGGGCTCTGCTACGTTCAGACCACCAGCTGGTTTGGTGAGACGTTTAGGGAACGTCTGTAAATTGGGCGACTGAAAGTTACCCGGGTTACGTGAACATGGGAGAACACGTGACCTCGACGGTGAAGAGCTTCCATCACCCTCAAATCCAGGACCCCCGGTGTACAGTGACCACTGATCCTTTTTGCTGACCAGGAAGAACAATTAGTGCAAAACAGGTTTTGACTTGATCAGCATTTTAGGTAACAGCACTGAAAAAGATATTCAAACATGAAATCCCTCTTTGTAAAACACACAATATGTGCTTGGCTGATAAATTGAACTTCCTGTTGTAATCTGGAGATTTGTTGGATCTGATGTCGACGGTGTGATTGATTAATGAGGTCCAAACGTGGTGAACATACTGAGACCAGATCTGTTCCTGCCTCATACTGATTGAACTTGTTATATCATCCTGAAGAATGCAGTTCATCCTGACTTTATCAAAACTTACTGACATTTTAAATGAGAAGTTTTTGAGAGACTAGAAAAAAAACAAGAAAACAGAAATATTGTTGTTCAGTTTAACATTTTTATTCAACATAACAGGATAAAAACATGCATGCTCTCCTAAATAGATATCTAACATTATCTGCTGCCTCAACGTGTGAAGACTTATTTACATCAGAATACAAATGTTGAAGAAAACAGCTTTGGAAGCATTTTGTTGAGAAGTAATGCAGCGCCCTCTGTTGGCCAATCACCGGCAACAGTGTTAAAAATTACACAAGAAACAAATATTTTCTAATATCTAAATTAATACATAATATCTGTTTTTGTTTTTATTTTTTTCAAATACGTACACAAAATACCTTAAACAAACAGCTGTTAAAAGTAGCACACTTTAATTTTACTTCTATGTTTTGGTTTTTACAAAAATATTAAATGTGATATTTCAAGAAATCTTTATATTTTGAAATTATTAAACCAGTTGGCATTATCTTACATAAGATTAATCTTTGCAGACTATCAAGTTATCTTCTGAAGTTTGACTCAAACAGACAAAGCTTTCTGTTCACAGATCCAATTGTTCCTGTTGTTACATTTCACTGATTTCCATCCTTGAGTTTGGTGAGAAATTGCACAGTGACCATCAGTCGGGTTTTCTATCCAGGAGCTGAGGAAACAAAAACATCAGTTAGATCCAGAGTCAAGATTTTATCATTCAAAGTGTTTAGAAATGCGTCTCTTACCTGTTAGCCAGATCACTTCCATCGACCCACTTCCATTTTCTACCATCAGCTTTCAGTCCAATCCAGTACCCTTCGTTTCCTGGACGGTTATAGCTGTTAACATGGACATGTGTCTGAGGACAACAGATGAAAAGGGATCAGAGGTATTTACTTACTTTAATAAACTCACTGTGACCAACAGACTCAGCGTGTGTTCAGATCTTCAGAAAATACATTTTCATTTAATATAAGCTGTCATTACCTTTTCTTCTGCATTATCTACAACCACCAAATCAGAACTCCTTATTGTGCAGTTTTCTCGAGCTTCTTCCCAGGTTTTCCGATCGGTAGAAGACTTGTAGTCCAAAACCACATAGCAACTGGACTGGAACAGTTTCCAGCCCGGCTGACAAGAGTTACAATGTCGTGCTGAAATAACAGAGATCAACTAATAATCAACTTTACTGTCTCGTTATATCAGAATTCAATATCTTTGTAACTAATGGGATCCCAACATACCGCCATCTTTTCTGGGACAGTAGACATCAATGATCCACTGAGCTCGACTGATGTTGAGCTCATTTCCCTTTGTGGTCATGTTGTTTATTTGATTTGTAAGGTTTCTCTTCTCCATCTCCAGCTCCTGGTTTTGTGTCTCCAGCTCCTGGTTTCGTGTCTCCAGCTCCTGGTTTTGTTTCTCCAGGTTCATCTTTTCTGCCGTCAGCTTGGCGTTGTTTTCAGAAATGACCGAGGTAACTTAAAGTCAAACGTACAGGAAGATAGTTGGCAGTGAGCTGATATTGGACAACAAATTAATAAAAATCAAACAACTTTGACTTAAACTGAAAGTCAGATAAAATGCATTTTTGGTCAGAATTATTTCGCGATAAAAAGAAAAATATTTGTTTACTTTTGAGTTATACTTACAATATATTCGAAGGGCCACAATAACAAACAGTATCAACCAACTCACTGCTAATGTTGGAAAAGAACGAGTGAAAAAGGGAGACTTCTTGTCTGAAAGAAAAAGTAATTTTTTTTAGCTGAAACGAATCAACATGAAACTTTAAAACAGTTCAATCTACTGTTATAATATTTGTGCAGTAAATTGTGTTAATAACCTGCAGTGGCTGTTATTTTGTCCACAGTACAAACTGCTGCATTTTCATAGTCACCTTCTTCAAGTTCCTCTGAAACAAATCAAACATAAGTTCTCAAAGATCTGCAGTAAATTAAACATTATTTCCAGAATCAGCAGACTGAGAAAATCATGATACAAATTAGAACATAAAATCAATCGTGACATCTCAAATTAATTTGACCAAAGTGTCGTTATGCTCATCATTATGAAAATGAATAAAATAAGATTCTGCTTCACAAAAGATGAGACGCTTGTGAAGTTTGAATCTGTCAGAAAGCATCGTACCTGCAGAGAAAGAAACATTTGGATTTCTAAAATTGACCGTCAGCGTCTGTGTTTTTCTGTTCATCCTGGAAAAAGCATCAAGTTCACCAGCGATCGAGCTGCATATGAAGGCTGAAATGGAAACACTGGTGCAGTGATGTTAAACTTTACAGGGAAGTTTGGTTTTTTTGGGTGTGTTTTGAAGTTGTGACATTTGAGGCTCTGTTTTGAAATTTATGGTGAGTTGTTGTGAGGGGAAATTTTCTACTTTGTTCTTTTCCATCTAAAATATCGGTTTTTTTGTTTTATCTAATCAGAACTCGATCAGTAATATGATTGTGTTACATGTTGTTTTTCTGACCAATGATGATTGAATAAATGTCTGAATTCAGGTCAGCTGACCAGCCTGGATGGACTGCCATGTAAAATTCAGACACAGAACACATCCACACGCTGATCTCCAACGGCACCGATTAAACACAAATGTTTAAATATCTGCTGCAAATTAGTCCGTATTTATAGAATCACTCCCAATGTGCTCGGCAGCCTGGAAAAATCATGGTAATAAATGTAAAGATGAAAAGGATTTTTTTTTTTAACTCTTCAAATCTAATTGCTGCCAAAGTTACACTGTGTTGTTGTGCTTTAAAAAGGCATCATGCATTACAGAAACATGATTCTGATACACAAGAGTGTAGGTGAAAAGCTCGTGAAATGTTTACTCTCCTTGCAGATAGAGGAACGTCTGGACTTTTTAAAGTAAGTCTGAGTTGTGTAGCAAGTTTACAGTACCAGTTTTATTCTTGATAGAGAAGGATGTGGTTTTTAGTTCCATTTTGAAGTTGCGACAGTTGGTGTTTGGTGAGAAACTAATGCTCAGTTGTGATGAGAAGTCTTATTTATAAATAGTTTGAACTCACACAGTGTGTCTGCAGCATCTTCTCAGGCTGCTGCAGTTCATCAGTGCTGGAAGAAGTATTCAGGTCCTTTACTTAAGTAAAAGTACCAACACAACGTGTATCTAATTCACGACAAGTAAAAGTTCTACGTTCAAAACATTGCTTCAGTAAAAACATGAGTATGAACAGTAAAATTGACTTAACATATCAAACAGTAACAGTTTAGAAAAGACTCCCTGTTAGTGTGTCATCATGTGTTTGTAGTACTGCTGTCCTATGAGAACCATTCATCTCTAAAAACAACAATCTGAGAAAAACATCCCTGTTTTCAGCTTTGTTACGATGTGTTTTTTTTTTTAAATAGTTTATTTAGAAGTAGGAACATATAATCCTTCACTTTTTCTGAAAAGTTCCAATTCGATTCACCAAAATTTGGAGAGACATGGTTTTCACTGGACAAGAAGGGTATGAAAAATTATAATCTTAAAAGTAACTAAAGCTGTCAAATCTCTGATACGTGGTCGAATAGAAGTATGAAGCTTCACAACAGGAAATACTAAAGTAAAAGTACAAGTATCTCAAATTTGTACTTAAGTATTTGAGTAAATGTACTTGGTAACATTTCACCACCATCTTTTATCAAATGCAAGTGACTTTGATCATCAGAGTTTATCCCAGCATGCACTGCATAACAGGCAGGAAAAGAACAGCATCAACACGCAGACAAACTGACTCACCTGCAGACATATGTGAATGTAACCCTTGCTGTTGCAGCACGTAATCTTTTACTAAAGGGTAATCTATGATGCTAACCCTGGCACTACTATCTATGTAACATCAGTATCTGAGGTTCTTTAACAGTTCAGGCCAAGCTTTTTTCAGGTTACCTTGGTTACAGTTCACTTCATTTCAATTACTCGGTTGGGTAAGGACATTGGTGGTAGCAACTCTATACAAGAGCAATGAGACCTCCAGCCCACAAAGCACACACACAACCAATGATTCAATGATGAGGGAATATATTTACAGAATTATTTAAACCATTTCACTTGAACAATACCTTTAAATCTCACATTAACTCAACTTCAGCTCTTAACAACAAAATGAATTCCACTTAACTCAAATAACTGTAACAAAAATTGGATAAACAACCATTGAATTGCATATTATGACAAATAATCACTCAAATCAGGTATAAACCTCTGAACTCTGTTAAACCCAAAATAATTCAGTTGTTAGATCTTGATAGTCTGTTTTAGTCCTTTACAGTTGTCAGTCAAAGTAGGTCTCATTTATATCTTTGGAAGTTCCTTAACGTTCAACAGTTCACCATTAGTCTCTTCCAACGGATTTCCGGTTGTTTGTTTGAATCCAAAACAACTCTGAGATCTCAGAAAACAAAGTGCCAATAAAACTGGATCCTTTATATTTCTCGGTGAAGATCCAGACAGGATAGCAGATGAAGCAGCTCGTAGTCACTTGATGAATCCCTAAAAAAAAAACAGCCTGTACACAAGTGTGCAGAACATCATCATATAGTCAGAGTTTCCTCTTTTTCCATCACATTAGATTTACACAAAACTTTCACAACTTTAAACACTTGTGACTAAATTATCTCATTTTGTCTCAATTTCAAACAATACACTTGGCAATCAACATACTTTTACAACATATACATTAACTTTAACAAAAATTCAACACACACACACACACACACACACACACAGACACACACAGTTATGTGCTTCATTCACATCATCCAAAATGTTGTTATCCTGGCTGGTTTTGCTTCGCTATGTTCCTCAAAGTAAATTACTCCCAATTCTCTGACACAAACTTAGTTAACAAGATAACCTCAGGTAGCAACTCACCTGGATAATCCACTTCATTGAAGAAACGCCCGACGGAGTTCGTCCCGGTGAGAACTTCTCCCTCGACAGCTCCGCTGCAGCTCAGCATGTAACTCACTTACAATACTGTTAAATTCACTCGATATCTCTTGGGAATCTCAAAATATCTGACTTTGCTCCAAATCTTGTCTGCCTCCTGCACCTGTCTTAGCTGCGGGGTCTCCGGTAGGTGAGTGCGTGGTTCAGAGAGTGGGAGGGGGGGCTAAGGGCTCTGCTACGTTCAGACCACCAGCTGGTTTGGTGAGACGTTTAGGGAACGTCTGTAAATTGGGCAACTGAACGTTACAGAATTAAGTGAACATGGGAGAACACGTGATCTCGACGGTGAAGAGCTTTCATCACCCTCAAATCCAGGACCCCCGGTGTACAGTGACCACTGATCCTTTTTGATGACCGGGAAGAAAAATTAGTGCAAAACAGGTTTTGACTTGATCAGCATTTTAGGTAACAGCACTCATAAAGATATTCAAACATGAAATCCCTCTTTGTAAAACACAACATGTGCTTCGCTGATAAATTGAACTTCCTGTTGTAATCTGGAGATTTGTTGGAGCTGATGTCGACGGTGTGATTGATTAATGAGGTCCAAACGTGGTGAACATACTGAGACCAGATCTGTTCCTGCCTCATACTGATTGAACTTGTTATATCATCCTGAAGAATGCAGTTCATCCTGACTTCATCAAAACTAACTGACATTTTTAATGAGAAGTTTTTGAGAGAGATTAGAAAAAAAACAAGAAAACAGAAATATTGTTGTTCAGTATAGCATTTTTAGTCAACATAACAGGATAAAAAAAACACGCATTTGCTTCTAAATAGATATCTAACATTATCTGCTGCCTCAACGTGTGAAGACTTATTTACATCAGAATACAAATGTTGAAGAAAACAGCTTTGGAAGCATTTTGTTGAGAAGTAATGCAGCGCCCTCTGTTGGCCAATCAGCTGCAACAGTGTTAAAAATTACACAGGAAACACATACTTTCTAATATCTAAATTAACGCATTATATCTGTGTTTGTTTTTATTTTTTCCAAATATGTACACAAAGTACCTTAAAACAAACAGCTGTTAATAGTAGCACACTTTAACTTTATTTCTATGTTTTGGTTTTTACAAACATATTAAATGTGATATTACTAGAAATCTTCATATTTTGACATTATTAAGCCAGTTGGCATTATCTTACATAAGATTAATCTTTGCAGACTATCAAGTTATCTTCTGAAGTTTGACTCAAACAGACAAAGCTTTCTGTTCACAGATCCAATTGTTCCTGTTGTTACAGTTCACTGATTTCCATCCTTGAGTTTGGCGAGAAATTGCACAGTGACCATCAGTCGCCTTTTCTATCCAGAAGCTGAGGAATCAAAAACATCAGTTGGATCCAGAGTCAAGATTTTATCAATCAAAGTGTTTAGAAATGCGTCTCTTACCTGTCAGCCAGATCACTTCCATTGACCCACTTCCATTTTCCATCTTCAACTTTCAGTCCAATCCAGTACCCTTTGTTTCCTGAACTTTTCCAGCTCTTATCACTGACATTTTTCTGAGGACAACAGAGGAAAAGGGATCCGAGATATTTACTTACTTTAATAAACTCACTGTGACCAACAGACTCATCATGTGTTCAGATCTTCAGAAAATAGATTTTCATTTTCAATATGCTGTCATTACCTTTTCTTCAGCATTATCTACAACCACCAAATCAGAACTCCTTATCGTGCAGTTTTCTCGAGCTTCTTCCCAGGTTTTCCGATTGGTAAAAGACTTGTAGTCCAAAACCATATAGCAACTGGACTGGAACAGAATCCTGCCCGGCTGACAAGATTTACACTGTCTTCCTGAAATAACAGAGATCAACTAATAATCAACTTTACTGTTTCATTATGTCAGAATTCAATATTTTTTATAACTAATGGGATCCCAACATACTGGCATCTTTTCTGGGACAGTAGGCATCAATGCTCCACTGAGCTCGACTGATGTTGAGCTCATTCCCCTTTGCCTCCATGTCCTTTATTTGATTTGTAAGGTTTCTCTTCTCCATCTCCAGCTCCTGGTTTTGTGTCTCCAGCTCCTGGTTTTGTTTCTCCAGGTTCATCTTTTCTGCCGTCAGCTTGGCGTTGTTTTCAGAAATGACCGAGGTAACTTAAGGTCAAACGTACAGGAAGATAGTTGGCAGTGAGCTGATATTGTACAACAACTTAACAAAAATCAAACAAGTTTGACATAAATTGAAAGTCAGACAAAATGCATTTTTGTTCAGAATTATTTCACAATAACGACATCGAAATATTTGTTTACTTTTGAGTTATACTTACAATATATTTGAAGGGCCACAATAACAAACAGTATCAACCAACTCACTGCTAATGTTGGAAAAGAACGAGTGAAAAAGGGAGACTTCTTGTCTGAAAGAAAAAGTAATTTTTTTTTAGCTGAAACGAATCAACATGAAACTTTAAAACAGTTCAATCTGCTGTTATAATATTTGCGCAGTAAATTGTGTTAATAACCTGCAGTGGCTGTTATTTTGTCCACAGTATAAACTGGTGAATTTTCATAGTCACCTTCTTCAAGTTCCTCTGAAACAAATCAAACATAAGTTCTCAAAGATCTGCAGTAAATTAAACATTATTTCCAGAATCAGCAGACTGAGAAGATCATGATACAAATTAGAACATAAAATCAATCGTGACATCTGAAATTAATTTGACCAAAGTGTCGTTCTGCTCATCATTATGAAAATGAATAAAATAAGATTCTGTTTCACAAAAGATGAGACGCTTGTGAAGTTTGAATCTGTCAGAAAGCATCCTACCTGCAGAGAAAGAAACATTTGGAATTCTAAAATTGACCGTCAGCGTCTGTGTTTTTCTGTTCATCCTGGAAAAAGCATCAAGTTCACCAGCGATCGAGCTGCATATGAAGGCTGAAATGGAAACGCTGGTGCAGTGATGTTAAACTTTACAAGGAAGTTTGTGGGTTTTTGGGTGTGTTTTGAAGTTGAGCCTTTTTTAAAAAACTTGTGGTCAGTTGTTGTGAGGGGAAGTTTTCTCCTTTGAATTTTACTTCTAAAATACACAGTTTTTTGTTTCATCAAAGCAGAACTCGATCAGTAATATGATTGTGTTACATGTTGTTTTTCTGACCAATGATGATTGAATAAATGTCTGAATTCAGGTAAGCTGACCAGCCTGGATGGACTGCCATTTAAAATTCAGACACAGAACACATCCACACGCTGATCTCCAACGGCACCGATTAAACACAAATGTTTAAATATCTGCAGCAAATTAGTCCGTATTTATAGAATCACTCCCAATGTGCTCGGCAGCCTGGAAAAATCATGGTAATAAATGTAAAGATGAAAAGGATTTTTTTTTTTAACTCTTCAAATGTATTTAATGCCAAAGTTACACTGTGTTGTTGTGCTTTAAAAAGGCATCATGCATTACAGAAATATGATTCTGCTACACAAAAGAGTGTCGGTGAAAAGCTCGTGAAATGTTTACTCTCCTTGCAGAAAGAGGAACATCTGGACTTTTTAAAGTAAGTCTGAGTCATGTACAAAGTTTAAAGTACCAGTTTTAATCTTGATATAGAAGCGTGTGGTTTTTAGTTCTGTTTTGAAGGTGTGACAGTTGGTGTTTGCTGAGAAACTAACGCTCAGTTGTGATGAGAAGTCTTATTTATAAATAGTTTGAACTCACACAGTGTGTCTGCAGCATCTTCTCAGGCTGCTGCAGTTCATCAGTGCTGGAAGAAGTATTCAGGTCCTTTACTTAAGTAAAAGTAGCAACACAACGTGTATCTACTTCACGACAGGTAAAAATCCTACATTCAAAACATTGCTTTAGTAAAAACATGAGTATTAACAGTTAAATTTACTTAACATATCAAACAGTAACAGTTTAGAAAAGATTCCCTGTTAGTGTTTTATGATGGGTTTGGATTAATATTACTGTTCTATCAATGTGCATTTTTAATGCTGCTGTTATTTAAAGTTGAACTAATTTGTACCACTTGACTGTTCAGCAATTTAACGTACAGTTATGCGTTATATTCTATATAGTCATCTTTTGTTTGCAGTACTTCTGTCCTGTGAGAACCACTCATCTCTAAAAACAACAATCCGAGAAAAACATCCCTGTTTTCAGTTTTGTGACGATGTGTTTTTTTTTTTAAATACTTTATTTAGAAGTAGGAACATATAATCCTTCACTTTTTCTGAAAAGTTCCAATTCGATTCACCAAAATTTGGAGAGACATGGTTTTCACTGGACAAGAAGGGTATGAAAAGTTGTAATCTTAAAAGTAACTTGTAACTAAAGCTGTCAAACCTCTGAGATGTGGTCGAATAGAAGTATGAAGCTTCACAACAGGAAATACGAATGTAAAAGTACAAGTATCTCAAATTTGTACTTAAGTATTTGAGTAAATGTACTTGGTTACATTCCATCACCATCTTTTCTCAAATGTAAGTGACTTTGATCATCAGAGTTTATCCCAGCATGCACTGCATAACAGGCAGGAAAAGAACAGCATCAACACGCAGACAAACTGACTCACCTGCAGACACATGTGAATGTAACCCTTGCTGTTGCAGCACGTAATCTTTTACTAAAGGGTAATCTATGATGCTAACCCTGGCACTACTATCTATGTAACATCAGTATCTGAGGTTCTTTAACAGTTCAGGCCAAGATTTTTTCAGGTTACCTTGGTTACGGTTAACTTCATTTCAATTACTCGGTTGGGTAAGGAGATTGGTGGTAGCAACTCTCTACAAGAGCAATGAGACCTCCAGCCCACAAAGCACACACACAACCAATGATTCAATGATGAGGGAATATATTTACAGAATTATTTAAACCATTTCACTTGAACAATACCTTTAAATCTCACATTAACTCAACTTCAGCTCTTAACAACAAAATGAATTCCACTTAACTCAAATAACTGTGTAACAAAAATTGGATAAACAACCATTGAATTGCATATTATGACAAATAATCACTCAAATCTGGTATAAACCTCTGAACTCTGTTAAACCCAAAATAATTCAGTTGTTAGATCTTGATAGTCTGTTTTAGTCCTTTACAGTTGTCAGTCAAAGTAGGTCTCATTTATATCTTTGGAAGTTCCTTAACGTTCAACAGTTCACCATTAGTCTCTTCCAACGGATTTCCGGTTGTTTGTTTGAATCCAAAACAACTCTGAGATCTCAGAAAACAAAGTGCCAATAAAACTGGATCCTTTATATTTCTCGGTGAAGATCCAGACAGGATAGCAGATGAAGCAGCTCGTAGTCACTTGATGAATCCCTAAAAAAAAAACAGCCTGTACACAAGTGTGCAGAACATCATCATATAGTCAGAGTTTCCTCTTTTTCCATCACATTAGATTTGCACAAAACATTCACGACTTTAAACACTTGTGACTAAATTATCTCATTTTCCCTCAATTTCAAACAATACACTTGGCAATCAACATACTTTTACAACATATACAGAAACTTTAACAAAAATTCAACACACACACACACACACACAGCTATGTGCTTCATTCACATCATACAAAATGTTGTTATACTGGCTGGTTTTGCTTCGCTATGTTCCTCAAAGTAAATTACTCCCAATTCTCTGACACAAACTTAGTTAACAAGATAACCTCAGGTAGCAACTCACCTGGATAATCCACTTCATTGAAGAAACGCCCGACGGAGTTCGTCCCGGTGAGAACTTCTCCCTCGACAGCTCCGCTGCAGCTCAGCATGTAACTCACTTACAATACTGTTAAATTCACTCGATATCTCTTGGGAATCTCAAAATATCTGACTTTGCTCCAAATCTTGTCTGCCTCCTGCACCTGTCTTAGCTGCGGGGTCTCCGGTAGGTGAGTGCGTGGTTCAGAGAGTGGGAGGGGGGGCTAAGGGCTCTGCTACGTTCAGACCACCAGCTGGTTTGGTGAGACGTTTAGGGAACGTCTGTAAATTGGGCAACTGAACGTTACAGAATTAAGTGAACATGGGAGAACACGTGATCTCGACGGTGAAGAGCTTCCATCACCCTCAAATCCAGGACCCCCGGTGTACAGTGACCACTGATCCTTTTTGATGACCGGGAAGAAAAATTAGTGCAAAACAGGTTTTGACTTGATCAGCATTTTAGGTAACAGCACTCATAAAGATATTCAAACATGAAATCCCTCTTTGTAAAACACAACATGTGCTTCGCTGATAAATTGAACTTCCTGTTGTAATCTGGAGATTTGTTGGATCTGATGTCGACGGTGTGATTGATTAATGAGGTCCAAACGTGGTGAACATACTGAGACCAGATCTGTTCCTGCCTCATACTGATTGAACTTGTTATATCATCCTGAAGAATGCAGTTCATCCTGACTTTATCAAAACTTACAGACATTTTTAATGAGAAGTTTTGAGAGATTAGAAAAAGAAAACAGAAATATTGTTGTTCTGTATAGCATTTTTATTCAACATAACAGGATAAAAAACACGCATTTTCTTCTAAATAGATATCTAACATTATCTGCTGCCTCAACGTGTGAAGACTTATTTACATCCGAATACAAATGTTGAAGAAAACAGCTTTGGAAGCATTTTGTAGAGAAGTAATGCAGCGCCCTCTGTTGGCCAATCAGCGGCAACAGTGTTAAAAATTACATTCAGGAAACAAATATTTTCGAATATCTATTTATACATTACATCTGAAGTTTGTTTGTTTTTTTCCAAATATGTACACAAAGTACCTTAAACAAACAGCTGTTAAAAGAAGCACACTTTAACTTAATTTCTAAGTTTTGTTTTTTCCAAAAATATTAAACGTGATATTACTAGAAATCTTCATATTTTGACATTATTAAGCCAGTTGGCATTATTTTACATGTGATTAATCTTTGCAGACTATCAAGTTACTTTCTGAAGTTTGACTCAAACAGACAAAGACTTCTGTTCACAGATCCATCTGTTCCTGTTGGTACAGGTCACTGATTTCCATCCGTTGTTAGTTACAGAAATTGCACAGTGACCATCAGTCGGGTTTTCTATCCAGGAGCTGAGGAAACAAAAACATCAGTTGGATCCAGAGTCAAGATTTTATCATTCAAAGTGTTTAGAAATGTGTCTCTTACCTGTCAGCCAGATCACTTCCATCGACCCACTTCCATTTTCCATCTTCAACTTTCAGTCCAATCCAGTACCCTTTGTTTCCTGAACTTCTCCAGCTGTTATCACTGACATATGTCTGAGGACAACAGAGGAAAATGGATCAGAGATATTTACTTACTTTAATAAACTCACTGTGACCAACAGACTCAACGTGTGTTCAGATCTTCAGAAAATACATTTTCATTTAATATAAGCTGTTATTACCTTTTCTTCTGCATTATCTACAACCACCAAATCAGAACTCCTTATTTTGCAGTTTTCTCGAGCTTCTTTCCAGGTTTTCCGATTGGTAAAAGTCTTGTAGTCCAAAACCACATAGCAACTGGACTGGAACAGAGTCCAGCGCGGCTGACAAGAGTTACAATGTCGCGCTGAAATAACAGAGATCAACTAATAATCAACTTTACTGTCTCGTTATATCAAGATTCAATATTTTTATAACTAATGGGATCCCAACATACCACCATCTTTTCTGGGACAGTAGGCATCAATGCTCCACTGAGCTCGACTGATGTTGAGCTCATTCCCCTTTGCCTCCATGTCCTTTATTTGATTTGTAAGGTTTCTCTTCTCCATCTCCAGCTCCTGGTTTTGTGTCTCCAGCTCCTGGTTTTTCATCGTAAGGTTGTGCTTTTCTGCCGTGAGATTTGTGACCTTGCTCTCTAAGACAGCAGAGGCTCGTGTCAGATTGGTGTAGTCCTCCCTTAAATCGTTGTTGAGATTTGTCAGGTTGCGATTCATTTCCAGAAGAGTCGTTTGGCTGTTTTCCTGACTGAATGTAGCAACTGCAAAATGAAAATGAGCATCTTAAAGTAGAGTAAGCAGTTTTGGTATTGTTGACTTTGCTTTTGTTATTTCATCACAGATCAAAGCTGCTTCCTGTCTGTTGTACTTCAGGTTTGCCAGCCTTTTAGGAGCGATAAGCTAAGATTGTGTTTTTTCTTTTTCAGAGAACAACAAAAAACCCACAAAAAGACCAACACTCACAATGTGTTAAGCCATCTTTCAATATTTCACAGCTTCCCCCATTGGTTCATACAAAATTCACTCAAAACAGCTTAACAATGAAATTTTAAGTAAAAATGACTGAAACAAAACTTAATGGTAAATATGTTGTGGACTTTTTTTTTTTTTAGCCAATGATTTCGTGTTCTAAACTTTTCAATGTTACCAAGAAACCCAACAGCAGGTGTAGATTTATTATTTGGCCTGATGTTTCCCAACATGGTGAATTACATGGCTATTATTAAGGCAAAATGTGCAATAATTGGTTACACAGTACTGAAAATATATATTGTATAAAAAAAACCTGTTATACTATCTTCATACATTTGACCATGAATTATTGTGTCTAGTAATTCACTTTGTTCTTAACAGATTTAGAAAACTAGAAGCAGAAACTTATGATATGTAAAACAATCTGATATCACATGATGGTAACAGAAGAAATATTATTCTATAAGGGTCTGCCTTGTGTCTAAGTTCGTGCATGGACTGTCTGTTTTACATACTTACTGTAGACACAGATTGCTATGATGCCCAACAGCAAAATGACACAGAAAGTCGCCAAGCAACAAGCCAAGAGCCGATAGTGGCGACGTCGTCCGTCTGCATTCTTGTCTGGCAGGAATCGGATAGACAAACATATAAATACGTGGCTTTAGAAGTCGGAGTTCATGAAATAATGTGGGTAACCAAAGTTACAGTCTTTTTTAGTCCAACATTTCCTCTTTACCTTGCCATTACCAAAGAAGGTATTTTAAACTTAATAAGTTTAAAACAGGAAGTAAAAAAACTTTTAAATCAAACTGTGAAAACCTCAAATTAACTTAAATTCAACATGAGATTGCATTTTTACACAAAACAATGTTTTGTAACAGAAAATCATCAGAAAGGAAACGCTTCATGGCCATTATGTATTATTAATGTTCACGTGGGACACTTAAAGGAAAGGTTTACAATTTCTCAAATGTTTGATGTCAATTCTTTCAGACATTGTGCTACAGATGAACCAGGTTGGAGGCAGAAGTGGACATAGCCTCCATTCCTATGAGGCCAACCCAGTAATATTGACTAATATAACGCTGTAATGTATTTAAGCGTCTCATTGTTTGTTTATTTTTTGCGAAGTAATCTGTCCTTCAGATATGATAAGAATTGATAGATGTTGAAAATATAGTCATCAGTTGTCATTCAAGTAAAGGTGATAATCTTAAAAATATATATTTATAAGAACATTTGTAAAACTCTTAAATCATATTTCAATCGTATTTTGGGTTTCCGGTCGATAAGGGTTCACTAAAGTTTACAGATTGTGACCCGTCCAAACACATATTTTGGGTCTTGCCTGACTGAATGTTTACCAAATCAACTACTACACAATCATACACTTTTGACTTTTCTTAAATGATTTCTGTTGATTTAAAGAAACCAATTTATTACAAACAACAATTATTCCACAACGTGGCGGTCAGTCAGAAGTTTTACATGTGTTTGTTTGTTTGTTTGTTTGTTTGACTTCACAAAGCCGATATCAGCACCAAATGTTCTCAGATTCACCTGTGTTTTGTTTTTGTGTTCTTTTACAACTTACCATTTGTGTCTGGACTTTGTTCGGTTGAGTTCTTTTTCACCTTCACTTCATCGTACACAGTTTCCTCTTTGTTTTTAGCTGAAAGGTTAAATAGTGTACAGTGGTTAAATATTAACAGTTCACTATAATCAACAATGAGATAAAAGAAAAAAAAAAAAATCAAGAACAATGACAAACTGCTTGGTTTAGTGAGCTAAACATGTAACCTGCTCCTACACCAGAACAATAAATTAATATTTAATATGAGGAGGGCCACATAAACAAAGACTCTCTTCTGAAGACAAAGTCTGAGAATATCTTTTCTAGTCGCTCTGTACTTTTAAAAGTTGACTTACCTTCCGGTCGGGATCGGTTCTTATTTTTGAATACAACTGAAGCGTAGTTAACGTCCTCCGCCATCACTACAACCTTTCTGTTGAGTCTATCCGAATTGTAGTCAAAGAAGTACCACTGTAATTGAGCCACAGAGACTCACAAGAAGAGAAGTGGTTGTTTCCTCTGTTGAGGCGAATCTGTCACATTCTTGAAATATATCAACTTCTGCTTTTCCTGAGAAAGTCATTTGCATGCACGACAGTCCGGATGTCAACTTCAAGCCAACACTGTGTTCCTGTTCTATAATCAGCTTGATATAAAAGATATTATTACAATGAGTATATAACATGGTATAACAAGATTACTAATATGTAACTAGGACTTTGGAAGTTTGCTTGGTTTTGTGTAAAACACCAATAACCAATTGAATTTACCCATCTGCTGTGTTGTGTTTTTTTTTTTTTTCTCTCTGCATCATTACTCACATGGTCTCACACCTTTACTGCAGATTGCTCCAGTCTGAACTCTTTTGTGGCCGTCGATGCACGTATAAATGTTCCTGTAATACTGAGTATAGCAGTGTTAAGAGATACACTCACCTCACCCCAACACGTGGAGGCAGATGGCCGCCCACCTCGACAGAGAAGAGCTTCCATCACCCTCAAATCCAGGACCCCCGGTGTACAGTGACCACTGATCCTTTTTGATCACCAGGAAGGAAAATTATTGCAAAACAGGTTTTGACTTGATCAGCATTTTAGGTAACAGCACTGAAAAACAGGAAGGGTATGAAAAATTGTAATCTTAAAAGTAACTAGTAACTAAAGCTGTCAAATCTCTGATACGTGGTCGAATAGAAGTATGAAGCTTCACAACAGGAAATACTAAAGTAAAAGTACAAGTATCTCAAATTTGTACTTAAGTATTTGAGTAAATGTACTTGGTTACATTCCACCACCATCTTTTATCAAATGCAAGTGACTTTGATCATCAGAGTTTATCCCAGCATGCACTGCATAACAGGCAGGAAAAGAACAGCATCAACACGCAGACAAACTGACTCACCTGCAGACACATGTGAATGTAACCCTTGCTGTTGCAGCACATAATCTTTTACTAAAGGGTAATCTATGATGCTAACCCTGGCACTACTATCTATGTAACATCAGTATCTGAGGTTCTTTAACAGTTCAGGCCAAGCTTTTTTCAGGTTACCTTGGTTACAGTTCACTTCATTTCAATTACTCGGTTGGGTAAGGAGATTGGTGGTAGCAACTCTATACAAGAGCAATGAGACCTCCAGCCCACAAAGCACACACACAACCAATGATTCAATGATGAGGGAATATATTTACAGAATTATTTAAACCATTTCACTTGAACAATACCTTTAAATCTCACATTAACTCAACTTCAGCTCTTAACAACAAAATGAATTCCACTTAACTCAAATAACTGTGTAACAAAAATTGGATAAACAACCATTGAATTGCATATTATGACAAATAATCACTCAAATCTGGTATAAACCTCTGAACTCTGTTAAACCCAAAATAATTCAGTTGTTAGATTTTGATAGTCTGTTTTAGTCCTTTACAGTTGTCAGTTAAAGTAGGTCTCATTTATATCTTTGGAAGTTCCTTAACGTTCAACAGCTCACCATTAGTCTCTTCCAACGGATTTCCGGTTGTTTGTTTGAATCCAAAACAACTCTGAGATCTCAGAAAACAAAGTGCCAATAAAATTGGATCCTTTATATTTCTCGGTGAAGATCCAGACAGGATAGCAGATGAAGCAGCTCGTAGTCACTTGATGAATCCCTAAAAAAAAAACAGCCTGTACACAAGTGTGCAGAACATCATCATATAGTCAGAGTTTCCTCTTTTTCCATCACATTAGATTTACACAAAACTTTCACAACTTTAAACACTAGTGACTAAATTATCTCATTTTGCCTCAATTTCAAACAATACACTTGGCAATCAACATACTTTTACAACATATACAGAAACTTTGACAAAAATTCAACACACACACACACACACACACACACACACACACACACACACACACACACACACACACACACACAGCTATGTGCTTCATTCACATCATCCAAAATGTTGTTATCATGGCTGGTTTTGCTTCGCTATGTTCCTCAAAGTAAATTACTCCCAATTCTCTGACACAAACTTAGTTAACAAGATAACCTCAGGTAGCAACTCACCTGGATAATCCACTTCATTGAAGAAACGCCCGACGGAGTTCGTCCCGGTGAGAACTTCTCCCTCGACAGCTCCGCTGCAGCTCAGCATGTAACTCACTTACAATACTGTTAAATTCACTCGATATCTCTTGGGAATCTCAAAATATCTGACTTTGCTCCAAATCTTGTCTGCCTCCTGCACCTGTCTTAGCTGCGGGGTCTCCGGTAGGTGAGTGCGTGGTTCAGAGAGTGGGAGGGGGGGCTAAGGGCTCTGCTCCGTTCAGACCACCAGCTGGTTTGGTGAGACGTTTAGGGAACGTCTGTAAATTGGGCGACTGAAAGTTACCCGGGTTACGTGAACATGGGAGAACACGTGACCTCGACAGAGAAGCGCTTCCCTCACCCTCAAATCCAGGACCCCCGGTGTACAGTGACCACTGATCCTTTTTGATCACCAGGAAGAAAAATGAACTCAAAACAGGTTTTGACTTGATCAGCATTTTAGGTAACAGCACTGAAAAAGATATTCAAACATGAAATCCCTCTTTGTGAAACACACAATATGTGCTTGGCTGATAAATTGAACTTCCTGTTGTAATCTGGAGATTTGTTGGATCTGATGTCGACGGTGTGATTGATTAATGAGGTCCAAACGTGGTGAACATACTGAGACCAGATCTGTTCCTGCCTCATACTGATTGAACTTGTTATATCATCCTGAAGAATGCAGTTCATCCTGACTTTATCAAAATTTACTGACATTTTTAATGAGAATGTTTTGAGATATTAGAAAAAAAAGAAGAAAACAGAAATATTGTTCAGTTTAACATTTTTATTCAATATAACAGGATAAAAATATGCATTTTCTTCTAAATAGATATCTAACATTATCTGCTGCCTCAACGTGTGAAGACTTATTTACATCAGAATACAAATGTTGAAGAAAACAGCTTGGGAAGCATTTTGTTGAGAAGTAGTTTTTTGTTGGCCAATCAGTAGCAAGAATTTAAAACATTATACAGGAAACAAATATTTTCTAATATCTATTCAGACATTAGATCTGCATTTGTTTTTTTTTCCAAATATGCATAAAAAGTACGTAAACAGCTGTTAAAAGTTGCACACTAAGTTTACATCTAAGTTTTTGTTTATACAAAAATATTAAAGGTGATATTACTTGAAATCTACACATTTTGACATTATTAAGCCAGTTGGCATTATCTTAAATGTAATTAATCTTTTCAAACTATCATGTTACCTTCTGAAGTTTGACTCAAACAGACAAAGCCTTCTTTTCACAGATCCAATTGTTCCTGTTGTTACAGTTCACTGATTTCCATCCTTCATTTTTTACAGAAATTGCACAGTGACCAACAGTCGGGTTTTCTATCCAGAATATATTAAATGGAAACGCTGTTGCAGTGATGTTAAACTTTACAGGGAAGTTTGTGTTTTTTTGGGTCTGTTTCTAAGTTGAGCCTTTATTTCAAAACTTGTGGTCAGTTGTTGTGAGGGGAAGTTTTCTAATTTGTCCTTTTCCATCTAAAAATATACAGTTTCTTTGTTTCCTCTAATCAGAACTCGATCAGTAATATGATTGTGTTACATGTTGTTTTTCTGACCAATGATGATTGAATAAACGTCTGAATTCAGGTAAGCTGACCAGCCTGGATGGACTGCCATTTAAAATTCAGACACAGAACACATCCACACGCTGATCTCCAACGGCACCGATCAAACACAAATGTTTAAATATCTGCAGCAAATTAGTCCGTATTTATAGAATCACTCCCAATGTGCTCGGCAGCCTGGAAAAATCATGGTAATAAATGTAAAGATGAAAAGGATTTTTTTTTTTACTCTTCAAATGTATTTAATGCCAAAGTTACACTGTGTTGTTGTGCTTTAAAAAGGCATCATGCATTACAGAAATATGATTCTGCTACACAAAAGAGTGTCCGTGAAAAGCTCGCGAAATGTTTACTCTCCTTGCAGATAGAGGAACGTCTGGACTTTTTAAAGTAAGTCTGAGTCATGTACAAAGTTTAAAATAACATTTTTAATCTTGATAGAGAAGGATGTGGTTTTTAGTTCTGTTTTGAAGGTGCGACAGTTGGTGTTTGCTGAGAAACTAATGCTCAGTTGTGATGAGAAGTCTTCACTATAAATAGTTTGAACTCACACAGTGTGTCTGCAGCATTTTCTCAGGCTGCTGCAGTTCATCAGTGCTGGAAGAAGTATTCAGGTCCTTTACTTAAGTAAAAGTACCAACACAACGTGTATCTACTTCACGACAGGTAAAAATCCTACATTCAAAACCTTGCATTAGTAAAAACATGAGTATTAACAGTTAAATTTACTTAACATATCAAACAGTAACAGTTTAGAAAAGACTCCCTGTTAGTGTGTCATCATGTGTTTGTGGTACCACTGTCCTGTGAGAACCGCTCATCTCTAAAAACAACAATCTGAGAAAAACATCCCTGTTTTCAGCTTTGTGACGATGTGTTTTTTTTTTAAAATAGTTTATTTAGAAGTAGGAACATTTAATCCTTCACTTTTTCTGAAAAGTTCCAATTCGATTCACCAAAATTTGGAGAGACATGGTTTTCACTGGACAAGAAGGGTATGAAAAATTGTAATCTTAAAAGTAACTAAAGCTGTCAAACCTCTGATATGTGGTCGAATAGAACAATGAAGCTTCACAACAGGAAATACTAAAGTAAAAGTACATGTATCTCAAATTTGTACTTAAGTATTTGAGTAAATGTACTTGGTTACATTCCACCACCATCTTTTATCAAATGTAAGTGACTTTGATCATCAGAGTTTATCCCAGCATGCACTGCATAACAGGCAGGAAAAGAACAGCATCAACACGCAGACAAACTGACTCACCTGCAGACACATGTGAATGTAACCCTTGCTGTTGCAGCACGTAATCTTTTACTAAAGGGTAATCTATGATGCTAACCCTGGCACTACTATCTATGTAACATCAGTATCTGAGGTTCTTTAACAGTTCAGGCCAAGCTTTTTTCAGGTTACCTTGGTTACAGTTCACTTCATTTCAATTACTCGGTTGGGTAAGGAGATTGGTGGTAGCAACTCTATACAAGAGCAATGAGACCTCCAGCCCACAAAGCACACACACAACCAATGATTCAATGATGAGGGAATATATTTACAGAATTATTTAAACCATTTCACTTGAACAATACCTTTAAATCTCACATTAACTCAACTTCATCTCTTAACAATAAAATGAATTCCACTTAAATCAAATAACTGTAACAAAAATTGGATAAACAACCATTGAATTGCATATTATGACAAATAATCACTCAAATCAGGTATAAACCTCTGAACTCTGTTAAACCCAAAATAATTCAGTTGTTAGATCTTAATAGTCTGTTTTAGTCCTTTACAGTTGTCAGTCAAAGTAGGTCTCATTTATATCTTTGGAAGTTCCTTAACGTTCAACAGTTCACCATTAGTCTCTTCCAACGGATTTCCGGTTGTTTGTTTGAATCCAAAACAACTCTGAGATCTCAGAAAACAAAGTGCCAATAAAATTGGATCCTTTATATTTCTCGGTGAAGATCCAGACAGGATAGCAGATGAAGCAGCTCGTAGTCACTTGATGAATCCCTAAAAAAAAAAAAAACAGCCTGTACACAAGTGTGCAGAACATCATCATATAGTCCGAGTTTCCTCTTTTTCCATCACATTAGATTTACACAAAACTTTCACAACTTTAAACACTTGTGACTAAATTATCTCATTTTGTCTCAATTTCAAACAATACACTTGGCAATCAACATACTTTTACAACATATACAGAAACTTTGACAAAAATTCAACACACACACACACACACACACACACACACACACACACAGTTATGTGCTTCATTCACATCATCCAAAATGTTGTTATCCTGGCTGGTTTTGCTTCGCTATGTTCCTCAAAGTAAATTACTCCCAATTCTCTGACACAAACTTAGTTAACAAGATAACCTCAGGTAGCAACTCACCTGGATAATCCACTTCATTGAAGAAACGCCCGACGGAGTTCGTCCCGGTGAGAACTTCTCCCTCGACAGCTCCGCTGCAGCTCAGCATGTAACTCACTTACAATACTGTTAAATTCACTCGATATCTCTTGGGAATCTCAAAATATCTGACTTTGCTCCAAATCTTGTCTGCCTCCTGCACCTGTCTTAGCTGCGGGGTCTCCGGTAGGTGAGTGCGTGGTTCAGAGAGTGGGAGGGGGGGCTACGGGCTCTGCTCCGTTCAGACCACCAGCTGGTTTGGTGAGACGTTTAGGGAACGTCTGTAAATTGGGTAACTGAACGTTACCGAATTAAGCGAACACGTGAGAACACGTGATCTCGACGGTGAAGAGCTTCCATCACCCTCAAATCCAGGACCCCCGGTGTACAGTGACCACTGATCCTTTTTGATGACCGGGAAGAAAAATTAGTGCAAAACAGGTTTTGACTTGATCAGCATTTTAGGTAACAGCACTGAAAAAGATATTCAAACATGAAATCCCTCTTTGTAAAACACAACATGTGCTTCGCTGATAAATTGAACTTCCTGTTGTAATCTGGAGATTTGTTGGAGCTGATGTTGACGGTGTGATTGATTAATGAGGTCCAAACGTGGTGAACATACTGAGACCAGATCTGTTCCTGCCTCATACTGATTGAACTTGTTATATCATCCTGAAGAATGCAGTTCATCCTGACTTTATCAAAACTAACTGACATTTTTAATGAGAAGTTTTTGAGAGAGATTAGAAAAAAAACAAGAAAACAGAAATATTGTTGTTCAGTATAGCATTTTTAGTCAACATAACAGGATAAAAAAAACACGCATTTGCTTCTTAATAGATATCTAACATTATCTGCTGCCTCAACGTGTGAAGACTTATTTACATCAGAATACAAATGTTGAAGAAAACAGCTTTGGAAGCATTTTGTTGAGAAGTAATGCAGCGCCCTCTGTTGGCCAATCAGCTGCAACAGTGTTAAAAATTACATTCAGGAAACAAATATTTTCGAATATCTATTTATACATTACATCTGAAGTTTGTTTGTTTTTTTCCAAATATGTACACAAAGTACCTTAAACAAACAGCTGTTAAAAGAAGCACACTTTAACTTAATTTCTAAGTTTTGTTTTTTCCAAAAATATTAAACGTGATATTACTAGAAATCTTCATATTTTGACATTATTTAGCCAGTTGGCATTATCTTACATAAGATTAATCTTTGCAGACTATCAAGTTACTTTCTGAAGTTTGACTCAAACAGACAAAGACTTCTGTTCACAGATCCATCTGTTCCTGTTGTTACAGGTCACTGATTTCCATCCGTTGTTAGTTACAGAAATTGCACAGTGACCATCAGTCGGGTTTTCTATCCAGGAGCTGAGGAAACAAAAACATCAGTTGGATCCAGAGTCAAGATTTTATCATTCAAAGTGTTTAGAAATGCGTCTCTTACCTGTTAGCCAGATCACTTTCATCGACCCACTTCCATTTTCCACCATCAGCTTTCAGTCCAATCCAGTACCCTTTGTTTCCTGAACTTCCCCAGCTGTTATCACTGACATATTTCTGAGGACAACAGAGGAAAAGCGATCAGAGATATTTACTTACTTTAATAAACTCACTGTGACCAACAGACTCAGCGTGTGTTCAGATCTTCAGAAAATACATTTTCATTTAATATAAGCTGTTATTACCTTTTCTTCTGCATTATCTACAACCACCAAATCAGAACTCCTTATTGTGCAGTTTTCTCGAGCTTCTTCCCAGGTTTTCCAATCGGTAGAGAACTGATAGTTTAAAACCACATAGCAACTGGACTGGAACTGATTCCAGCCCGGCTGACAAGATTTACACTGTCTTCCTGAAATAACAGAGATCAACTAATGAACAACTTTACTGTCTCGTTATATCAAGATTCAATATATTTGTAACTAATGGGATCCCAACATACCGCCATCTTTGGGACAGTAGGCATCAATGCTCCACTGAGCTCGACTGATGTTGAGCTCATTCCCCTTTGCCTCCATGTCCTTTATTTGATTTGTAAGGTTTCTCTTCTCCATCTCCAGCTTCTGGTTTTGCATCGTGAGGTTCATCTTTTCTGCCGTGAGATTTGTGACCTTGCTCTCTAAGACAGCATTGGCTCGTGTCAGGTTGGTGTTGTCCTCCCTTAAGTTGTTGATGAGGTTTGTCAGGTTGCGATTCATTTCCAGAAGAGTCGTTTGGATGTTTTCTTGACTGAATGTAGCAACTGCAAAATGAAAATGAGCTTCTTAAGGGAGAGTAAGCAGTTTTGGTATTGTTCATTTTGCTTTTGTTATTTCATCACAGATCAAAGCTGCTTCCTATCTGTTGTACTTCAGGTCTGCCAGCCTTTTGGGAGCTATAAGCTCAGACTGTGTTTTTTCTATTTCAGAGAACAACAAAAAACCCACAAAAAGACCAACACTCACAATGTGTTAAGCCATCTTTCAATATTTCACAGCTTCCCCCATTGATTCACACAAAATTCACTCAAAACAGCTTAACAATGACATTTTTAGTAAAAATGACTGAAACAAAACTTAATGGTAAATATGTTGTGGACTTTTTTTTTTTTTAGCCAATGATTTCATTTTCTAAACTTTTCACTGTTACCAAGAAACCCAACAGCAGGTGTAGATTTATTATTTGGCCTGATGTTTCCCAACATGGTGAATTACATGGCTACTATTAAGGCAAAATGTGCAATAATTGGTTACACAGTACTGAAATTACATATTGTATTAAAAAAAAAAAACCTGTTATACTATCTTCATACATTTGACCATGAATTATTGTGTCTCGTAATTCACTTTGTTCTTGACAGATTTAGAAAACTAGAAGCAGAAACTTATGGTATGTAAAACAATCTGATATCACATGATGGTAACAGAAGAAATATTATTCTATAAAGGTCTGCCTTGTGTCTAAGTTCGTGCATGGACTGTCTGTTTTACATACTTACTGTAGACACAGATTGCTATGATGCCCAACAGCAAAATGACACAGAAAGTCACCAAGCAACAAGCCAAGAGCCGATAGTGGCGACGTCGTCCATCTGCTTTCTTGTCTGGCAGGAATCGGATAGACAAACATATAAATACGTGGCTTTAGAAGTCAGAGTTATGAAATTATGTGGGTAACCAAAGTTACAGTCTTTTTCAGTCCAACATTTCCTCTTTACCTTGCCATCGCCAAAGAAGGTATTTTAAACTTAGTAAGTTAGAAACAGGAAGTATAAAAACTTTTAAATCAGACTGTGAAAACCTCAAATTAACTTAAATTCAACATGAGATTGCATTTTTAGACAAAACAATGTTTTGCAACGAAAAATAATCAGAAAGGAAACGCTTCATGGCCATTATGTATTATTAATGTTCACGTGGGACACTAAAAGGAAAGGTTTACAATTTCTCAAATGTTTGATATCAATTCTTTCAGACATTGTGCTACAGATGAACCAGGTTGTAGGCAGAAGTGGACATAGCCTCCATTCCTATGAGGCCAACCCAGTAATATCGACTAATATAGCGCTGTAATGTATTTAAGCGTCTCATTGTTTGTTTATTTTTTGCTAAGTAATCTGTCCTTCAGATATGATAAGAATTGATAGATGTTGAATATATAGTCATCAGTTGTCATTCAATTAAAAGTGGTAGTCTTAAAAATATATATTTACAAGAACATTTGTAAAACTCTTAAATAATATTTCAATTCGCAATTTGGGTTTCCGGTCGATAAGGGTTCACTAAAGTTTACAGATTGTGACCCGTCCAAACACATATTTTGGAGCTTGCCTGACTGAATGTTTACCAAATCAACTACTACACAATCATACATTTTTGACTTTTCTTAAATGATTTCTGCTGATTTAAATAAACCAATTTATTACAAACAACAATTATTTCACAACGTGGCGGTCAGTCAGAAGTTTTACACCTGTTTGTTTGTGTGTTTGTTTGTTTGTTTGTTTGTTTGATTTCACAAAGCTGATATCAGCACCAAATGTTCTCAGACTCACCTGTGTTTTGTTTTTGTGTTCTTTTACAACTTACCATTTGTGTCTGGACTTTGTTCGGTTGAGTTCTTTTTCTCCTTCACTTCATCGTACACAGTTTCCTCTTCGTTTTTAGCTGAAAGGTTAAAAGTTAAAATAGTGTACAGTGGTTAAATATTAACAGTTCACTATAATCAACAATGAGATAAAAACAAAAAAAAACAAAACAACAACAACAATGCCAAACAGCTTGGTTTAGTTAGCTAAATATGTAACCTGCTCCTACACCAGTACAATAAATTAATATTTAATATGAGGAGGGTCACATAAACAAAGACTCTGTTCTAAAGCCAAAGTCTGAGAGTATCTTTTCTAGTCGCTCTGTACTTTTAAAAGTTGACTTACCTTCCGGTCGGGATCGGTTCTTATTTTTGAATACAACTGAAGCGTAGTTAACGTCCTCCGCCATCGCTACAACCTTTCTGTTGAGTCGATCCGACTTGTAGTCACAGAAGTACCACTGTAATTGAGCCACAGTGACTCACAAGAAGAGAAGTGGTTGTTTCCTCTGTTGAGGTGAATCTGTCTCTAACGGCTTTGAAATACATCAACTTCTGCTTTTCCAGAGAAAATCATTTGTATGCACGACAGTCCGGATATCAACTTCAAGCCAACACTGTGTTCCTGTTCCATAATCAGCTTGATATAAAATATATTATTACAATGAGTATATAACATGGTATAACAAGATTATTAATATGTAACAAGGACTTTGGATGTTTGCTTGGTTTTGTGTAAAACACCAATAACCAATTGAATTTTGTTGAGAAGTCGTTTTTTGTTGGCCAATCAGTAGCAAGAGTTTAAAACATTATACAGGAAACAAATATTTTCTAATATCTATTCATACATTAGATCTGCGTTTGTTTTGTTTTTTCCAAATATGCACAAAAAGTACATAAACAGCTGTTAAAAGTTGCACACTAAGTTTACATCTAAGTTTTTGTTTGTACAAAAATATTAAAGGTGATATTACTTGAAATCTTCACATTTTGACATTATTAAGCCAGTTGGCATTATCTTAAATGTAATTAATCTTTTCAAACTATCATGTTACCTTCTGAAGTTTGACTCAAACAGACAAAGCCTTCATTTCACAGATCCAATTGTTCCTGTTGTTACAGTTCACTGATTTCCATCCTTCATTTTTTACAGAAATTGCACAGTGACCATCAGTCGTCTCTTCTATCCAGAATATATGAAATGGAAACGCTGGTGCAGTGATGTTAAAATTTACAGGGAAGTTTGTGTTTTTTTGGGTCTGTTTCTAAGTTGAGCCTCTATTTCAAAACTTGTGGTGAGTTGTTGTGAGGGGAAGTTTTCTAATTTGTCCTTTTCCATCTAAAAATATACAGTTTCTTTGTTTCATCTAATCAGAACTCGATCAGTAATATGATTGTGTTACATGTTGTTTTTCTGACCAATGATGATTGAATAAATGTCTGAATTCAGGTAAGCTGACCAGCCTGGATGGACTGCCATTTAAAATTCAGACACAGAACACATCCACACGCTGATCTCCAACGGCACCGATCAAACACAAATGTTTAAACATCTGCAGCAAATTAGTCCGTATTTATAGAATCACTCCCAATGTGCTCGGCAGCCTGGAAAAATCATGGTAATAAATGTAAAGATGAAAAGGATTTTTTTTTAACTCTTCAAATGTAATTGCTGCCAAAGTTACACTGTGTTGTTGTGCTTTAAAAAGGCATCATGCATTACAGAAATATGATTCAGCTACACAAAAGAGTGTAGGTGAAAAGCTCGTGAAATGTTTACTCTCCTTGCAGATAGAGGAACGTCTGGACTTTTTAAAGTAAGTCTGAGTTGTGTAGCAAGTTTAAAGTACCAGTTTTAATCTTGATAGAGAAGGATGTGGTTTTTAGTTCTGTTTTGAAGTTGCGACAGTTGGTGTTTGGTGAGAAACTAATGCTCAGTTGTGATGAGAAGTCTTATTTATAAATAGTTTGAACTCACACAGTGTGTCTGCAGTATTTTCTCAGGCTGCTGCAGTTCATCAGTGCTGGAAGAAGTATTCAAGTCCTTTACTTAAGTAAAAGTACCAACACAACGTGTATCTACTTCACGACAAGTAAAAGTTCGACGTTCAAAACCTTGCTTTAGTAAAAACATGAGTATTAACAGTTAAATTTACTTAACATATCAAACAGTAACAGTTTAGAAAAGATTCCCTGTTAGTGTTTTATGATGGTTTTGGATTAATATTACTGTTCTATCAAGGTGCATTTTTACTGCTGCTGTTATTTAAAGTTGAACTAATTTGTACCACTTGACTGTTCGGCAATTTAACGTACAGTTATGCGTTATATTCTATATAGTCATCTTGTATTTGTAGTACCGCTGTCCTGTGAGAACCACTCATCTCTAAAAACAATAATCTGAGAAAAACATCCCTGTTTTCAGCTTTGTGACGATGTTTTTTTTTTTAAATACTTTATTTAGAAGTAGGAACATATAATCCTTCACTTTTTCTGAAAAGTTCCAATTCAATTCACCAAAATTTGGAGAGACATGGTTTTCACTGGAGAAGAAGGGTATGAAAAGTTGTAATCTTAAAAGTAACTAAAGCTGTCAAACCTCTGATATGTGGTCGAATAGAAGTATGAAGCTTCACAACAGGAAATACTAAAGTAAAAGTACAAGTATCTCAAATTTGTACTTAAGTATTTGAGTAAATGTACTTGGTTACATTCCACCACCATCTTTTATCAAATGCAAGTGACTTTGATCATCAGAGTTTATCCCAGCATGCACTGCATAACAGGCAGGAAAAGAACAGCATCAACACGCAGACAAACTGACTCACCTGCAGACACATGTGAATGTAACCCTTGCTGTTGCAGCACGTAATCTTTTACTAAAGGGTAATCTATGATGCTAACCCTGGCACTACTATCTATGTAACATCAGTATCTGAGGTTCTTTAACAGTTCAGGCCAAGCTTTTTTCAGGTTACCTTGGTTACAGTTCACTTCATTTCAATTACTCGGTTGGGTAAGGAGATTGGTGGTAGCAACTCTATACAAGAGCAATGAGACCTCCAGCCCACAAAGCACACACACAACCAATGATTCAATGATGAGGGAATATATTTACAGAATTATTTAAACCATTTCACTTGAATAATACCTTTAAATCTCTCATTAACTCAACTTCAGCTCTTAACAACAAAATGAATTCCACTTAACTCAAATAACTGTGTAATAAAAATTGGATAAACAACCATTGAATTGCATATTATGACAAATAATCACTCAAATCAGGTATAAACCTCTGAACTCTGTTAAACCCAAAATAATTCAGTTGTTAGATCTTAATAGTCTGTTTTAGTCCTTTACAGTTGTCAGTCAAAGTAGGTCTCATTTATATCTTTGGAAGTTCCTTAACGTTCAACAGTTCACCATTAGTCTCTTCCAACGGATTTCCGGTTGTTTGTTTGAATCCAAAACAACTCTGAGATCTCAGAAAACAAAGTGCCAATAAAATTGGATCCTTTATATTTCTCGGTGAAGATCCAGACAGGATAGCAGATGAAGCAGCTCGTAGTCACTTGATGAATCCCTAAAAAAAAAAAAAACAGCCTGCACACAAGTGTGCAGAACATCATCATATAGTCAGTTTCCTCTTTTTCCATCACATTAGATTTACACAAAACTTTCACAACTTTAAACACTTGTGACTAAATTATCTCATTTTGCCTCAATTTCAAACAATACACTTGGCAATCAACATACTTTTACAACATATGCAGTAACTTTAACAAAAATTCAACACACACACACACACACACACACAGAGTTATGTGCTTCATTCACAACATCCAAAATGTTGTTATCATGGCTGGTTTTGCTTCGCTATGTTCCTCAAAGTAAATTACTCCCAATTCTCTGACACAAACTTAGTTAACAAGATAACCTCAGGTAGCAACTCACCTGGATAATCCACTTCATTGAAGAAACGCCCGACGGAGTTCGTCCCGGTGAGAACTTCTCCCTCGACAGCTCCGCTGCAGCTCAGCATGTAACTCACTTACAATACTGTTAAATTCACTCGATATCTCTTGGGAATCTCAAAATATCTGACTTTGCTCCAAATCTTGTCTGCCTCCTGCACCTGTCTCAGCTGCGGGGTCTCCGGTAGGTGAGTGCGTGGTTCAGAGAGTGGGAGGGGGGGCTAAGGGCTCTGCTACGTTCAGACCACCAGCTGGTTTGGTGAGACGTTTAGGGAACGTCTGTAAATTGGGCGACTAAACGTTACCAGAATTAAGTGAACATGGGAGAACACGTGACCTCGACAGAGAAGAGCTTCCATCACCCTCAAATCCAGGACCCCCGGTGTACAGTGACCACTGATCCTTTTTGATGACCAGGAAGAAAAAGTTGTGCAAAACAGGTTTTGACTTGATCAGCATTTTAGGTAACAGCAATGAAAAAGATATTCAAACATGAAATCCCTCTTTGTAAAACACACAATATGTACTTGGCTGATAAATTGAACTTCCTGTTGTAATCTGGAGATTTGTTGGAGCTGATGTCGACGGTGTGATTGATTAATGAGGTCCAAACGTGGTGAACATACTGAGACCAGATCTGTTCCTGCCTCATACTGATTGAACTTGTTATATCATCCTGAAGAATGCAGTTCATCCTGACTTTATCAAAACTTACTAACATTTTTAATGAGAAGTTTTGAGAGATTAGAAAAAAAACAAGAAAACAGAAATATTGTTGTTCAGTTTAACATTTTTATTCAACACAACAGGCTAAAAACACACATTTTCCTCTAAATAGATATCTAACATTATCTGCTGCCTCAACGTGTGAAGACTTATTTACATCAGAATACAAATGTTGAAGAAAACAGCTTTGGAAGCATTTTGTTGAGAAGTAATGCAGCGCCCTCTGTTGGCCAATCAGCTGCAACAGTGTTAAAAATTACATGCAGGAAACAAATATTTTCTAAGACAGATTAGATCTGTGTTTGTTTTTGTTTTTTCCAAATATGTACACAAAGTACCTTAAACAAACAGCTGTTAATGGTAGCACACATTAATTTTACTTCTAAGTTTTGGTTCTTACAAAAATATGAAATGTGATATTACTGTAAATCTTTATATTTTGACATTATTAAGCCAGTTGGCATCATTTTATAGGTCATTAATCTTTTCAAACTATCAAGTTACCTTCTGAAGTTTGACTCAAACAGACAAAGCCTTCTGTTCACAGATCCATTTGTTCCTGTTGGTACAGTTCACTGATTTCAATCCTTCATTTTTTACAGAAATTTCACAGTGACCATCAGTCGGGTTTTCTATCCAGGAGCTGAGAAAAAAAAAAACATCAGTCGGATCAAGAGTAAAGATTTTATCATTCAGTGTTTCGAAATGTGTCTTTTACCTGTCAGCCAGATCACTTCCATTGACCCACTTCCATTTTCCATCTTCAGCTTTCAGTCCAATCCAGTACCTTTTGTTTCCTGAACTTTTCCAGCTGTTATCACTGACATATTTCTGAGGACAACAGAGGAAAAGGGATCAGAGATATTTACTTACTTTAATAAACTCACTGTGACCAACAGACTCAGCGTGTGTTCAGATCTTCAGAAAATACATTTTCATTTAATATAAGCAGTCATTACCTTTTCTTCTGCATTATCTACAACCACCAAATCAGAACTCCTTATTTTGCAGAGTTCTCGAGCTTCTTCCCAGGTTTTCCAATCGGTAGAATTCTTGTAGTCAAAAACCACATAGCAACTGGACTGGAACAGATTCCAGCCCGGCTGACAAGAGTTACAATGTCGTGCTGAAATAACAGAGATCAACTAATAAACAACTTTACTGTCTCGTTATATCAAGATTCAATATTTTTATAACTAATGGGATCCCAACATACCACCATCTTTTCTGGGACAGTAGGCATCAATGCTCCACTGAGCTCGACTGATGTTGAGCTCATTCCCCTTTGCCTCCATGTCCTTTATTTGATTTGTAAGGTTTCTCTTCTCCATCTCCAGCTCCTGGTTTTGTGTCTTCAGCTCCTGGTTTTGTTTCTCCAGGTTAATCTTTTCTGCCGTCAGCTCAGCGTTGTTTTCAGAAATGACCGAGGTAACTTAAAGTCAAACGTACAGGAAGATAGTTGGCAGTGAGCTGATATTGGACAACAAATTAACAAAAATCAAACAAGTTTGACTTAAACTGAAAGTCAGATAAAATGCATCTTTGTTCAGAACTATTTCACAATAACGACATAGAAATATTTGTTTACTTTTGAGTTATACTTACAATATATTCGGAGGGCCACAATAACAAACAGTATCAACCAACTCACTGTTATTGTTGGAAAAGAATGAGTGAAAGAGGGAGACTTCTTGTCTGATAAAAAAATAAATAAAAACATTTAGCTGAAACAAATCAACATGAAACTTTAAAACAGTTCAATCTGCTGTTATAATATTTGCGCAGTAAATTGTGTTAATAACCTGCAGTGGCTGTTATTTTGCCCACAGTACAAACTGCTGCATTTTCATAGTCACCTTCTTCAAGTTCCTCTGAAACAAATCAAACATAAGTTCTCAATGATCTGCAGTAAATTAAACATTATTTCCAGAATCAGCAGACTGAGAAAATCATGATACAAATTAGAACATAAAGTCAATCGTGACATCTCAAATTAATTTGACCAAAGTGTCGTTATGCTCATCATTATGAAAATGAATAAAATAAGATTCTGCTTCACAAAAGATGAGACGCTTGTGAAGTTTGAATCTGTCAGAAAGCATCCTACCCGCAGAGAAAGAAACATTTGGATTTCTAAAATTGACCGTCAGCGTCTGTGTTTTTCTGTTCATCCTGGAAAAAGCATCAAGTTCACCAGCGATCGAGCTGCATATGAAGGCTGAAATGGAAACGCTGGTGCAGTGATGTTAAACTTTACAGGGAAGTTTGTGGGTTTTTGGGTGTGTTTTGAAGTTGAGTATCTATTCAAAAATTTGTGGTCAGTTGTTGTGAGGGGAAGTTTTCTCTGTTGAATTTTACTTCTAAAATATACAGTTTTTTGTTTCATCTAATCAGAACTCGATCAGTAATATGATTGTGTTACATGTTGTTTTTCTGACCAATGATGATTGAATAAATGTCTGAATTCAGGTAAGCTGACCAGCCTGGATGGACTGCCATTTAAAATTCAGACACAGAACACATCCACACGCTGATCTCCAACGGCACCGATCAAACACAAATGTTTAAATATGTGCAGCAAATTAGTCCGTATTTATAGAATCACTCCCAATGTGCTCGGCAGCCTGGAAAAATCATGGAAATAAATGTAAAGATGAAAAGTATTTTTTTTTAACTCTTCAAATGTATTTAATGCCAAAGTTACACTGTGTTGTTGTGCTTTAAAAAGGCATCATGCATTACAGAAATATGATTCTGCTACACAAAAGAGTGTCGGTGAAAAGCTCGTGAAATGTTTACTCTCCTTGCAGAAAGAGGAACATCCGGACTTTTTAAAGTAAGTCTGAGTCATGTACAAAGTTTAAAATACCAGTTTTAATCTTGATAGAGAAGCATGTGGTTTTTAGTTCTGTTTTGAAGGTGTGACAGTTGGTGTTTGCTGAGAAACTAATGCTCAGTTGTGATAAGAAGTCTTATTTATTAATAGTTTGAACTCACAGTGTGTCTGCAGCATCTTCTCAGGCTGCTGCAGTTCATCAGTGCTGGAAGAAGTATTCAGGTCCTTTACTTAAGTAAAAGTACCAACACAACGTGTATCTACTTCACGACAGGTAAAAATCCTACATTCAAAACATTGCTTTAGTAAAAACATGAGTACTAACAGTTAAATTTACTTAACATATCAAACAGTAACAGTTTAGAAAAGACTCCCTGTTAGTGTTTTATGATGGGTTTGGATTAATATTACTGTTCTATCAATGTGCATTTTTAATGCTGCTGTTATTTAAACTTGAACTAATTTGTACTACTTTACTGTTGGGGAATTTAACGTACAGTTACGCATTCTTTTCTATATAGTCATCATGTGTTTGTAGTACCGCTGTCCTGTGAGAACCACTCATCTCTAAAAAAAACAATCTGAGGAAAAACATCCCTGTTTTCAACTTTGTGACGATGTGGTTTTTTTTAAATACTTTATTTAGAAGTAGGAACATATAATCCTTCACTTTTTCTGAAAAGTTCCAATTCGATTCACCAAAATTTGGAGAGACATGGTTTTCACTGGACAAGAAGGGTATGAAAAGTTGTAATCTTAAAAGTAATTAGTAACTAAAGCTGTCAAACCTCTGATATGTGGTCGAATAGAAGTATGAAGGTTCACAACAGGAAATACTAAATTAAAAGTACAAGTATCTCAAATTTGTACTTAAGTATTTGAGTAAATGTACTTGGTTACATTCCACCACCATCTTTTATCAAATGCAAGTGACTTTGATCATCAGAGTTTATCCCAGCATGCACTGCATAACAGGCAGGAAAAGAACAGCATCAACACGCAGACAAACTGACTCACCTGCAGACACATGTGAATGTAACCCTTGCTGTTGCAGCACGTAATCTTTTACTAAAGGGTAATCTATGATGCTAACCCTGGCACTACTATCTATGTAACATCAGTATCTGAGGTTCTTTAACAGTTCAGGCCAAGATTTTTTCAGGTTACCTTGGTTATGGTTCACTTCATTTCAATTACTCGGTTGGGTAAGGAGATTGGTGGTAGCAACTCTCTACAAGAGCAATGAGACCTCCAGCCCACAAAGCACACACACAACCAATGATTCAATGATGAGGGAATATATTTACAGAATTATTTAAACCATTTCACTTGAACAATACCTTTAAATCTCACATTAACTCAACTTCATCTCTTAACAACAAAATGAATTCCACTTAACTCAAATAACTGTGTAACAAAAATTGGATAAACAACCATTGAATTGCATATTATGACAAATAATCACTCAAATCAGGTATAAACCTCTGAACTCTGTTAAACCCAAAATAATTCAGTTGTTAGATCTTGATAGTCTGTTTTAGTCCTTTACAGTTGTCAGTCAAAGTAGGTCTCATTTATATCTTTGGAAGTTCCTTAACGTTCAACAGTTCACCATTAGTCTCTTCCAACGGATTTCCGGTTGTTTGTTTGAATCCAAAACAACTCTGAGATCTCAGAAAACAAAGTGACAATAAAACTGGATCCTTTATATTTCCCGGTGAAGATCCAGACTGGATAGCAGATGAAGCAGCTCGTAGTCACTTGATGAATCCCTAAAAAAAAAACAGCCTGTACACAAGTGTGCAGAACATCATCATATAGTCAGAGTTTCCTCTTTTTCCATCACATTAGATTTACACAAAACTTTCACAACTTTAAACACTTGTGACTAAATTATCTCATTTTCCCTCAATTTCAAACAATACACTTGGCAATCAACATACTTTTACAACATATACAGAAACTTTGACAAAAATTCAACACACACACACACACACACACACACACACACACACACACACACAGTTATGTGCTTCATTCACATCATCCAAAATGTTGTTATCCTGGCTGGTTTTGCTTCGCTATGTTCCTCAAAGTAAATTACTCCCAATTCTCTGACACAAACTTAGTTAACAAGATAACCTCAGGTAGCAACTCACCTGGATAATCCACTTCATTGAAGAAACGCCCGACGGAGTTCGTCCCGGTGAGAACTTCTCCCTCGACAGCTCCGCTGCAGCTCAGCATGTAACTCACTTACAATACTGTTAAATTCACTCGATATCTCTTGGGAATCTCAAAATATCTGACTTTGCTCCAGATCTTGTCTGCCTCCTGCACCTGTCTTAGCTGCGGGGTCTCCGGTAGGTGAGTGCGTGGTTCAGAGAGTGGGAGGGGGGGCTAAGGGCTCTGCTACGTTCAGACCACCAGCTGGTTTGGTGAGACGTTTAGGGAACGTCTGTAAATTGGGCGACTGAAAGTTACCCGGGTTACGTGAACATGGGAGAACACGTGACCTCGACAGAGAAGAGCTTCCATCACCCTCAAATCCAGGACCCCCGGTGTACAGTGACCACTGATCCTTTTTGATGACCAGGAAGAAAAATGAACTCAAAACAGGTTTTGACTTGATCAGCATTTTAGGTAACAGCACTGAAAAAGATATTCAAACATGAAATCCCTCTTTGTAAAACACACAATATGTGCTTGGCTGATAAATTGAACTTCCTGTTGTAATCTGGAGATTTGTTGGAGCTGATGTCGACGGTGTGATTGATTAATGAGGTCCAAACGTGGTGAACATACTGAGACCAGATCTGTTCCTGCCTCATACTGATTGAACTTGTTATATCATCCTGAAGAATGCAGTTCATCCTGACTTTATCAAAACTTACTGACATTTTAATGAGAAGGTTTTGAGAGATTAGACAAAACAAGAAAACAGAAATATTGTTGTTCAGTTTAACATTTTTATTCAACATAACAGGATAAAAACATGCATTTTCTTCTAAATAGATATCTAACATTGTCTGCTGCCTCAACGTGTGAAGACTTATTTACATCAGAATACAAATGTTGAAGAAAACAGCTTTGGAAGCATTTAGTTGAGAAGTAATGCAGCGCCCTCTGTTGGCCAATCAGCGGCAACAGTGTTAAAAATTAGAGACAGGAAACAAATATTTTCTAATATCTATTTATACGTTACATCTGAGTTTTGTTTTTTTCCCAAATATGTACACAAAGTACCTTAAACAAACAGCTGTTAATAGTAGCACACTTTAACTTTATTTCTAAGTTTTGTTTTTTCCAAAAATATTAAACGTGATATTACTAGAAATCTTCATATTTTGACATTATTAAGCCAGTTGGCATTATCTTACATGAGATTAATCTTTGCAGACTATCAAGTTACCTTCTGAAGTTTGACTCAAACAGACAAAGACTTCTGTTCACAGATCCATCTGTTCCTGTTGGTACAGTTCACTGATTTCCATCCATCGTTAGTTACAGAAATTGCACAGTGACCATCAGTCGGGTTTTCTATCCAGGAGCTGAGGAAAACAAAAACATCAGTTGGATCAAGAGTCAAGATTTAATCATTCAAAGTGTTTAGAAATGTGTGTCTTACCTGTTAGCCAGATCACTTCCATCGACCCACTTCCATTTTCTATCTTCAGCTTTCAGTCCAATCCAGTACCCTTCGTTTCCTGAACTTCCCCAGCTGTTATCACGGACATATTTCTGAGGACAACAGAGGAAAAGGGAACAGAGATATTTACTTACTTTAATAAACTCACTGTGACCAACAGACTCGGCGTGTATTCAGATCTTCAGAAAATAGATTTTCATTTAATATAAGCTGTCATTACCTTTTCTTCTGCATTATCTACAACCACCAAATCAGAACTCCTTATCGTGCAGTTTTCTCGAGCTTCTTCCCAGGTTTTCCGTTCGGTAGAATTCTTGTTGTTCAAAACCACACAGCAACTGGACTGAAACAGATTCCAGCCCGACTGACAAGAGTTACACTTTCTTCCTGAAATAACAGAGATCAACTAATAAACAACTTTACTGTCTCGTTATATCAAGATTCAATATTTTTATAACTAATGGGATCCCAACATACCGCCATCTTTTCTGGGACAGTAGGCATCAATGCTCCACTGAGCTCGACTGATGTTGAGCTCATTCCCCTTTGCCTCCATGTCCTTTATTTGATTTGTAAGGTTTCTCTTCTCCATCTCCAGCTCCTGAATTTGTGTCTCCAGCTCCTGGTTTTGTGTCTTCAGCTCCTGGTTTTTCATCATAAGGTTGTGCTTTTCTGCAGTGAGATTTATGACATTGCTCTATAAGACAGAATTAGCTCATGTCAGATTGGTGTTGTCCTCCCTTAAATTGTTGTTGAGGTTTGTCAGGTTGCGATTCATTTCCAGAAGAGTCGTTTGGCTGTTTTCCTGACTAACAACTGCAAAATGAAAATTAGCTTCTGAAAGGAGAGTAAGCAGTTTTGGTATTGTTCATTTTGCTTTTGTTATTTTATCACAGATCAAAACTGCTTCCTGTCTGTTGTACTTCAGGTTTGCCAGCCTTTTGGGAGCTATAAGCTAAGATTGTGTTTTTTCTATTTCAGAGAACAACAAAAAAAGCCACAAAAAGACCAACACTCACAATGTGTTAAGCCATCTTTCAATATTTCCCAGCTTCCCCCATTGGTTCATACAAAATTCACTCAAAACAGTTTAACAATGTAGTTTTAAGTAAAAATGACTGAAACAACATTCAATGGTAAATATTTTGCAGATTTATTTTTTTTAGCCAATGATTTCGTGTTCTAAAATTTTCCCTGTTACCAAGAAACCCAACAGCAGGTGTAGATTTATTATTTGGCCTGATGTTTCCCAACATGGTGAATTACATGGCAATTATTAAGGCAAAATGTGCAATAATTGGTTACACAGAACTGAAAATATATATTGTACAAAAAAAACCCTGTGTTATACTATCTTCATACATTTGACCATGAATTATTGTGTCTAGTAATTCACTTTGTTCTTGACAGATTTAGAAAACTAGAAGCAGAAACTTATGGTATGTAAAACAATCTGATATCACATGATGGTAACAGAAGAAATATTATTCTATAAGGGTCTGCCTTGTGTCTAAGTTCGTGCATGGACTGTCTGTTTTACATACTTACTGTAGACACAGATTGCTATGATGCCCAACAGCAAAATGACACAGAAAGTCGCCAAGCAACAAGCCAAGAGCCGATAGTGGCGACGTCGTCCATCTGCTTTCTTGTCTGGCAGGAATCGGATAGACAAACATATAAATACGTGACTTTAGAAGTCGGAGCTCATGAAATAATGTGGGTAACCAAAGTTACAGTCTTTTTCAGTCCAACATTTCCTCTTTACCTTGCCATCGCCAAAGAAGGTATTTTAAACTTAGTAAGTTAGAAACAGGAAGTATAACAACTTTTAAATCAGACTGTGAAAACCTCAAATTAACTTAAATTCAACATGAGATTGCATTTTTACACAAAACAATGTTTTATAACAGAAAAACACGAGAAAGGAAACGCTTCATGACCATTATGTATTATTAATGTTCACGTGGGAGACTAAAAGGAAAGATTTACAATTTCTCAAATGTTTGATATCAATTCTTTCAGACATTGTGCTACAGATGAACCAGGTTGTAGGCAGAAGTGGACATAGCCTCCATTCCTATGAGGCCAACCCAGTAATATCGACTAATATAACGCTGTAACGTATTTAAGCGTCTCATTGTTTGTTTAGTTTTTTGCTAAGTAATCTGTCCTTCAGATATGATAAGAATTGATAGATGTTGAAAATATAGTCATCAGTTGTCATTCAATTAAAGGTGATAATCTTAAAAATATATATTTATAAGAACATTTGTAAAACTCTTAAATCATGTTTCAATCGTATTTTGGGTTTCCGGTCGATAAGGGTTCACTAAAGTTTACAGATTGTGACCCGTCCAAACACATATTTTGGAGCTTGCCTGACTGAATGTATACCAAATCAACTACTACACAATCATACATTTTTGACTTTTCTTAAATGATTTCTGCTGATTTAAATAAACCATTTTATTACAAACAACAATTATTCCACAACGTGGCGGTCAGTCAGAAGTTTTACACGTGTTTGTCTGTTTGTTTGTTTGTTTGTTTGATTTCACAAAGCCGATATCAGCACCAAATGTTCTCAGACTCACCTGTGTTTTGTTTTTGTGTTCTTTTACAACTTACCATTTGTGTCTGGACTTTGTTCGGTTGAGTTCTTTTTCACCTTCACTTCATCGTACACAGTTTCCTCTTCGTTTTTAGCTGAAAGGTTAAAAGTTTAAATACTTTACAGTGGTTAAATATTAACAGTTCACTATAATCAACAATGAGATAAAAAAAACAACAACAACAATGACAAACTGCTTGGTTAAGTTAGCTAAATATGTAACCTGCTCCTACACCAGTACAATAAATTAATATTTAATATGAGGAGGGTCACATAAACAAAGACTCTGTTCTGAAGCCAAAGTCTGAGAATATCTTTTCTAGTCGCTCTGTACTTTTAAAAGTTGACTTACCTTCCGGTCGGGATCGGTTCTTATTTTTGAAGACAACTGAAGCGTAGTTAACGTCCTCCGCCATCGCTACAACCTTTCTGTTGAGTCTATCCGACTTGTAGTCAAAGAAGTACCACTGTAATTGAGCCACAGTGACTCATAAGAAGAGAAGTGGTTGTTTCCTCTGTTGAGGTGAATCTGTCTCTCACAGTTTTGAAATATACCAACGTCTGCTTTTCCTGAGAAAGTCATTTGTATGCACAACAGTCCAGAAATAAACTTCAAGCCAACACTGTGTTCCTGTTCCATAATCAGCTTGATATAAAATATATTATTACAATGAGTATATAACATGGTATAACAACATTACTAATATGTAACTAGGACTTTGGATGTTTTCTTGGTTTTGTGTAAAACACCGGTGTACAGTGACCACTGATCCTTTTTGATGACCAGGAAGAAAAATTAGTGCAAACCAGGTTTTGACTTGATCAGCATTTTAGGTAACAGCAATGAAAAAGATATTCAAACATGAAATCCCTCTTTGTAAAACACACAATATGTGCTTGGCTGATAAACTGAACTTCCTGTTGTAATATGGAGATTTGTTGGAGCTGATGTCGACGGTGTGATTGATTAATGAGGTCCAAACGTGGTGAACATACTGAGACCAGATCTGTTCCTGCCTCATACTGATTGAACTTGTTATATCATCCTGAAGAATGCAGTTCATCCTGACTTTATCAAAATTTACTGACATTTTTAATGAGAATGTTTTGAGATATTAGAAAAAAAATAGAAAACAGAAATATTGTTCAGTTTAACATTTTTATTCAACATAACAGGATAAAAATATGCATTTTCTTCTAAATAGATATCTAACATTATCTGCTGCCTCAACGTGTGAAGACTTATTTACATCAGAATACAAATGTTGAAGAAAACAGATTTGGAAGCATTTTGTTGAGAAGTAGTTTTTTGTTGGCCAATCAGTAGCAAGAATTTAAAACATTATACAGGAAACAAATATTTTCTAATATCTATTCAGACATTAGATCTGCATTTGTTTTTTTTTCCAAATATGCATAAAAAGTACATAAACAGCTGTTAAAAGTTGCACACTAAGTTTACATCTAAGTTTTTGTTTATACAAAAATATTAAAGGTGATATTACTTGAAATCTACACATTTTGACATTATTAAGCCAGTTGGCATTATCTTAAATGTAATTAATCTTTTCAAACTATCATGTTACCTTCTGAAGTTTGACTCAAACAGACAAACCTTCTTTTCACAGATCCAATTGTTCCTGTTGTTACAGTTCACTGATTTCCATCCTTCATTTTTTACAGAAATTGCACAGTGACCAACAGTCGGGTTTTCTATCCAGAATATATGAAATGGAAACGCTGTTGCAGTGATGTTAAACTTTACAGGGAAGTTTGTGTTTTTTTGGGTCTGTTTCTAAGTTGAGCCTCTATTTCAAAACTTGTGGTCAGTTGGTGTGAGGGGAAGTTTTCTAATTTGTCCTTTTCCATCTAAAAATATACAGTTTCTTTGTTTCCTCTAATCAGAACTCGATCAGTAATATGATTGTGTTACATGTTGTTTTTCTGACCAATGATGATTGAATAAATGTCTGAATTCAGGTAAGCTGACCAGCCTGGATGGACTGCCATTTAAAATTCAGACACAGAACACATCCACACGCTGATCTCCAACGGCACCGATCAAACACAAATGTTTAAATATCTGCAGCAAATTAGTCCGTATTTATAGAATCACTCCCAATGTGCTCGGCAGCCTGGAAAAATCATGGTAATAAATGTAAAGATGAAAAGGATTTTTTTTTTTAACTCTTCAAATGTATTTAATGCCAAAGTTACACTGTGTTGTTGTGCTTTAAAAAGGCATCATGCATTACAGAAATATGATTCTGCTACACAAAAGAGTGTCGGTGAAAAGCTCGTGAAATGTTTACTCTCCTTGCAGAAAGAGGAACGTCTGGACTTTTTAAAGTAAGTCTGAGTCATGTACAAAGTTTAAAATAACATTTTTAATCTTGATAGAGAAGGATGTGGTTTTTAGTTCTGTTTTGAAGGTGCGACAGTTGGTGTTAGGTGAGAAACTAATGCTCAGTTGTGATAAGAAGTCTTCACTATAAATAGTTTGAACTCACACAGTGTGTCTGCAGCATTTTCTCAGGCTGCTGCAGTTCATCAGTGCTGGAAGAAGTATTCAGGTCCTTTACTTAAGTAAAAGTACCAACACAACGTGTATCTACTTCACGACAGGTAAAAATCCTACATTCAAAACCTTGCATTAGTAAAAACATGAGTATTAACAGTTAAATTTACTTAACATATCAAACAGTAACAGTTTAGAAAAGACTCCCTGTTAGTGTGTCATCATGTGTTTGTGGTACCGCTGTCCTGTGAGAACCGCTCATCTCTAAAAACAACAATCTGAGAAAAACAATCCTGTTTTCAGCTTTGTGACGATGTGTTTTTTTTTTAAAATAGTTTATTTAGAAGTAGGAACATATAATCCTTCACTTTTTCTGAAAAGTTCCAATTCGATTCACCAAAATTTGGAGAGACATGGTTTTCACTGGACAAGAAGGGTATGAAAAATTGTAATCTTAAAAGTAACTAAAGCTGTCAAACCTCTGATATGTGGTCGAATAGAACAATGAAGCTTCACAACAGGAAATACTAAAGTAAAAGTACATGTATCTCAAATTTGTACTTAAGTATTTGAGTAAATGTACTTGGTTACATTCCACCACCATCTTTTATCAAATGTAAGTGACTTTGATCATCAGAGTTTATCCCAGCATGCACTGCATAACAGGCAGGAAAAGAACAGCATCAACACGCAGACAAACTGACTCACCTGCAGACACATGTGAATGTAACCCTTGCTGTTGCAGCACGTAATCTTTTACTAAAGGGTAATCTATGATGCTAACCCTGGCACTACTATCTATGTAACATCAGTATCTGAGGTTCTTTAACAGTTCAGGCCAAGCTTTTTTCAGGTTACCTTGGTTACAGTTCACTTCATTTCAATTACTCGGTTGGGTAAGGAGATTGGTGGTAGCAACTCTATACAAGAGCAATGAGACCTCCAGCCCACAAAGCACACACACAACCAATGATTCAATGATGAGGGAATATATTTACAGAATTATTTAAACCATTTCACTTGAACAATACCTTTAAATCTCACATTAACTCAACTTCATCTCTTAACAATAAAATGAATTCCACTTAAATCAAATAACTGTAACAAAAATTGGATAAACAACCATTGAATTGCATATTATGACAAATAATCACTCAAATCAGGTATAAACCTCTGAACTCTGTTAAACCCAAAATAATTCAGTTGTTAGATCTTAATAGTCTGTTTTAGTCCTTTACAGTTGTCAGTCAAAGTAGGTCTCATTTATATCTTTGGAAGTTCCTTAACGTTCAACAGTTCACCATTAGTCTCTTCCAACGGATTTCCGGTTGTTTGTTTGAATCCAAAACAACTCTGAGATCTCAGAAAACAAAGTGCCAATAAAATTGGATCCTTTATATTTCTCGGTGAAGATCCAGACAGGATAGCAGATGAAGCAGCTCGTAGTCACTTGATGAATCCCTAAAAAAAAAAAAAAACAGCCTGTACACAAGTGTGCAGAACATCATCATATAGTCCGAGTTTCCTCTTTTTCCATCACATTAGATTTACACAAAACTTTCACAACTTTAAACACTTGTGACTAAATTATCTCATTTTGTCTCAATTTCAAACAATACACTTGGCAATCAACATACTTTTACAACATATACAGAAACTTTGACAAAAATTCAACACACACACACACACACACACACACACACACACACACACACACACAGTTATGTGCTTCATTCACATCATCCAAAATGTTGTTATCCTGGCTGGTTTTGCTTCGCTATGTTCCTCAAAGTAAATTACTCCCAATTCTCTGACACAAACTTAGTTAACAAGATAACCTCAGGTAGCAACTCACCTGGATAATCCACTTCATTGAAGAAACGCCCGACGGAGTTCGTCCCGGTGAGAACTTCTCCCTCGACAGCTCCGCTGCAGCTCAGCATGTAACTCACTTACAATACTGTTAAATTCACTCGATATCTCTTGGGAATCTCAAAATATCTGACTTTGCTCCAAATCTTGTCTGCCTCCTGCACCTGTCTTAGCTGCGGGGTCTCCGGTAGGTGAGTGCGTGGTTCAGAGAGTGGGAGGGGGGGCTACGGGCTCTGCTACGTTCACACCACCAGCTGGTTTGGTGAGACGTTTAGGGAACGTCTGTAAATTGGGATACTGAACGTTACAGAATTAAGTGAACATGGGAGAACACGTGACCTCGACGGTGAAGAGCTTCCATCACCCTCAAATCCAGGACCCCCGGTGTACAGTGACCACTGATCCTTTTTGATGACCGGGAAGAAAAATTAGTGCAAAACAGGTTTTGACTTGATCAGCATTTTAGGTAACAGCACTGAAAAAGATATTCAAACATGAAATCCCTCTTTGTAAAACACAACATGTGCTTCGCTGATAAATTGAACTTCCTGTTGTAATCTGGAGATTTGTTGGAGCTGATGTTGACGGTGTGATTGATTAATGAGGTCCAAACGTGGTGAACATACTGAGACCAGATCTGTTCCTGCCTCATACTGATTGAACTTGTTATATCATCCTGAAGAATGCAGTTCATCCTGACTTAATCAAAACTAACTGACATTTTTAATGAGAAGTTTTTGAGAGAGATTAGAAAAAAAACAAGAAAACAGAAATATTGTTGTTCAGTATAGCATTTTTAGTCAACATAACAGGATAAAAAAAACACGCATTTGCTTCTTAATAGATATCTAACATTATCTGCTGCCTCAACGTGTGAAGACTTATTTACATCAGAATACAAATGTTGAAGAAAACAGCTTTGGAAGCATTTTGTTGAGAAGTAATGCAGCGCCCTCTGTTGGCCAATCAGCGGCAACAGTGTTAAAAATTACATTCAGGAAACAAATATTTTCGAATATCTATTTATACATTACATCTGAAGTTTGTTTGTTTTTTTCCAAATATGTACACAAAGTACCTTAAACAAACAGCTGTTAAAAGAAGCACACTTTAACTTAATTTCTAAGTTTTGTTTTTTCCAAAAATATTAAACGTGATATTACTAGAAATCTTCATATTTTGACATTATTAAGCCAGTTGGCATTATCTTACATAAGATTAATCTTTGCAGACTATCAAGTTACTTTCTGAAGTTTGACTCAAACAGACAAAGACTTCTGTTCACAGATCCATCTGTTCCTGTTGTTACAGGTCACTGATTTCCATCCGTTGTTAGTTACAGAAATTGCACAGTGACCATCAGTCGGGTTTTCTGTCCAGGAGCTGAGGAAACAAAAACATCAGTTGGATCCAGAGTCAAGATTTTATCATTCAAAGTGTTTAGAAATGCGTCTCTTACCTGTCAGCCAGATCACTTCCATCGACCCACTTCCATTTTCCACCATCAGCTTTCAGTCCAATCCAGTACCCTTTGTTTCCTGAACTTCCCCAGCTGTTATCACTGACATATTTCTGAGGACAACAGAGGAAAAGCGATCAGAGATATTTACTTACTTTAATAAACTCACTGTGACCAACAGACTCAGCGTGTGTTCAGATCTTCAGAAAATACATTTTCATTTAATATAAGCTGTCATTACCTTTTCTTCTGCATTATCTACAACCACCAAATCAGAACTCCTTATTGTGCAGTTTTCTCGAGCTTCTTCCCAGGTTTTCCAATCGGTAGAGAACTGATAGTTTAAAACCACATAGCAACTGGACTGGAACTGATTCCAGCCCGGCTGACAAGATTTACACTGTCTTCCTGAAATAACAGAGATCAACAAATGAACAACTTTACTGTCTCGTTATATCAAGATTCAATATATTTGTAACTAATGGGATCCCAACATACCGCCATCTTTGGGACAGTAGGCATCAATGCTCCACTGAGCTCGACTGATGTTGAGCTCATTCCCCTTTGCCTCCATGTCCTTTATTTGATTTGTAAGGTTTCTCTTCTCCATCTCCAGCTTCTGGTTTTGCATCGTGAGGTTCATCTTTTCTGCCGTGAGATTTGTGACCTTGCTCTCTAAGACAGCATTGGCTCGTGTCAGGTTGGTGTTGTCCTCCCTTAAATTGTTGTTGAGGTTTGTCAGGTTGCGATTCATTTCCAGAAGAGTCGTTTGGATGTTTTCTTGACTGAATGTAGCAACTGCAAAATGAAAATGAGCTTCTTAAGGGAGAGTAAGCAGTTTTGGTATTGTTCATTTTGCTTTTGTTATTTCATCACAGATCAAAGCTGCTTCCTATCTGTTGTACTTCAGGTCTGCCAGCCTTTTGGGAGCTATAAGCTCAGACTGTGTTTTTTCTATTTCAGAGAACAACAAAAAACCCACAAAAAGACCAACACTCACAATGTGTTAAGCCATCTTTCAATATTTCACAGCTTCCCCCATTGATTCACACAAAATTCACTCAAAACAGCTTAACAATGACATTTTTAGTAAAAATGACTGAAACAAAACTTAATGGTAAATATGTTGTGGACTTTTTTTTTTTTTAGCCAATGATTTCATTTTCTAAACTTTTCACTGTTACCAAGAAACCCAACAGCAGGTGTAGATTTATTATTTGGCCTGATGTTTCCCAACATGGTGAATTACATGGCTATTATTAAGGCAAAATGTGCAATAATTGGTTACACAGTACTGAAATTACATATTGTATTAAAAAAAAAAAACCTGTTATACTATCTTCATACATTTGACCATGAATTATTGTGTCTCGTAATTCACTTTGTTCTTGACAGATTTAGAAAACTAGAAGCAGAAACTTATGGTATGTAAAACAATCTGATATCACATGATGGTCACAGAAGAAATATTATTCTATAAGGGTCTGTCTTGTGTCTAAGTTCGTGCATGGACTGTCTGTTTTACATACTTACTGTAGACACAGATTGCTGTGATGCCCAACAGCAAAATGACACAGAAAGTCGCCAAGCAACAAGCCAAGAGCCGATAGTGGCGACGTCGTCCGTCTGCTTTCTTGTCTGGCAGGAATCGGATAGACAAACATATAAATACGTGGCTTTAGAAGTCGGAGCTCATGAAATAACGTGGGTAACCAAAGTTACAGTCTTTTTCAGTTCAACATTTCCTCTTTACTTTGCCATCGCCAAAGAAGGTATTTTAAACTTAGTAAGTTAGAAACAGGAAGTATAAAAACTTTTAAATCAGACTGTGAAAACCTCAAATTAACTTAAATTCAACATGAGATTGCATTTTTAGACAAAACAATGTTTTGTAACAGAAAAACATGAGAAAGGAAACGCTTCATGGCCATTATGTATTATTAATGTTCACGTGGGAGACTAAAAGGAAAGATTTACAATTTCTAAAATGTTTGTTATCAATTCTTTCAGACATTGTGCTACAGATGAACCAGGTTGGAGGCAGAAGTGGACATAGCCTCCATTCCTATGAGGCCAACCAAGTAATGTCAACTAATACAACGCTGTAATGCATTTAAGCGTCTCATTGTTTGTTTATTTTTTGCTAAGTAATCTGTCCTTCAGATATGATAAGAATTGATAGATGTTGAAAATATAGTCATCAGTTGTCATTCAATTAAAGGTGATAATCTTAAAAATATATATTTATAAGAACATTTGTAAAACTCTTAAATCATGTTTCAATCGCATTTTGGGTTTCCGGTCGATAAGGGTTCACTAAAGTTTACAGATTGTGACCCGTCCAAACACATATTTTGGAGCTTGCCTGACTGAATGTTTAACAAATCAACTATTACACAATCATACACTTTTGACTTTTCTTAAATGATTTCTGCTGATTTAAATAAACCAATTTATTACAAACAACAATTATTCCACAACGTGGCGGTCAGTCAGGAGTTTTACACGTGTTGGTTTGTCTGTTTGTGTGTTTGTTTGTTTGTCTGATTTCACAAAGCCGATATCAGCACCAAATGTTCTCAGACTCACCTGTGTTTTGTTTTTGTGTTCTTTTACAACTTACCATTTGTGTCTGGACTTTGTTCGGTTGAGTTCTTTTTCACCTTCACTTCATCGTACACAGTTTCCTCTTTGTTTTCAGCTGAAAGGTTAAAAGTTAAAATAGTGTACAGTGTTTAAATATTAACAGTTCACTATAATCAACAATGAGATAAAAAAATTAAAAAACAAAACAACAACAACAATGACAAACTGCTTGGTTTAGTTAGCTAAATATGTAACCTGCTCCTACATCAGTACAAGAAATTAATATTTAATATGAGGAGGGTCACATAAACAAAGACTCTGTTCTAAAGCCAAAGTCTGAGAATATCTTTTCTAGCCGCTCTGTACTTTTAAAATTTGACTTACCTTCTGGTCGGGATCGGTTCTTATTTTTGAATACAACTGAAGCGTAGTTAACGTCCTCCGCCATCGCTACAACCTTTCTGTTGAGTCTATCTGAGTTGTAGTCAAAGAAGTACCACTGTAATTGAGCCACAGTGACTCACAAGAAGAGAAGTGGTTGTTTCCTCTGTTGAGGCGAATCTGTCTCTAACGGCTTTGAAATACATCAACTTCTGCTTTTCCAGAGAAAATCATTTGTATGCACGACAGTCCAGATATCAACTTCAAGCCAACACTGTGTTCCTGTTCCATAATCAGCTTGATATAAAAGATATTATTACAATGAGTATATAACATGGTATAACAAGATTACTAACATGTAACTAGGACTTTGGATGTTTTCTTGGTTTTGTGTAAAACACCAATAACCAAATGAATTTTGTTGAGAAATCGTTTTTTTGTTGGCCAATCAGTAGCAAGAGTTTAAAACATTATACAGGAAACAAATATTTTCTAATATCTATTCATACGTTAGATCTGCGTTTTTTTTTTTCCAAATATGCACAAAAAGTACATAAACAGCTGTTAAAAGTTGCACACTAAGTTTACATCTCAGTTTTTGTTTGTACAAAAATATTAAAGGTGATATTACTTGAAATCTTCACATTTTGACATTATTAAGCCAGTTGGCATTATCTTAAATGTAATTAATCTTTTCAAACTATCATGTTACCTTCTGAAGTTTGACTCAAACAGACAAAGCCTTCATTTCACAGATCCAATTGTTCCTGTTGTTACAGTTCACTGATTTCCATCCTTCATTTTTTACAGAAATTGCACAGTGACCATCAGTCGTCTCTTCTATCCTGAATATATGAAATGGAAACGCTGGTGCAGTGATGTTAAAATTTACAGGGAAGTTTGTGTTTTTTTGGGTCTGTTTCTAAGTTGAGCCTCTATTTCAAAACATGTGGTCAGTTGTTGTGAGAGGAAGTTTTCTAATTTGTCCTTTTCCATCTAAAAATATACAGTTTCTTTGTTTCATCTAATCAGAACTCGATCAGTAATATGATTGTGTTACATGTTGTTTTTCTGACCAATGATGATTGAATAAATGTCTGAATTCAGGTAAGCTGACCAGCCTGGATGGACTGCCATTTAAAATTCAGACACAGAACACATCCACACGCTGATCTCCAACGGCACCGATCAAACACAAATGTTTAAATATCTGCAGCAAATTAGTCCGTATTTATAGAATCACTCCCAATGTGCTCGGCAGCCTGGAAAAATCATGGTAATAAATGTAAAGATGAAAAGGATTTTTTTTTTAACTCTTCAAATGTAATTGCTGCCAAACTTACACTGTGTTGTTGTGCTTTAAAAAGGCATCATGCATTACAGAAATATGATTCTGCTACACAAAAGAGTGTCGGTGAAAAGCGTGAGAAATGTTTACTCTCCTTGCAGATAGAGGAACGTCTAGACTTTTTAAAGTAAGTCTGAGTTGTGAAGCAAGTTTAAAATACCAGTTTTAACCTTGATAGAGAATCATGTGGTTTTTAGTTCTGTTTTGAAGTTGCGACAGTTGGTGTTTGGTGAGAAACTAATGCCCAGTTGTGATGAGAAGTCTTATTTATAAATAGTTTGAACTCACACAGTGTGTCTGCAGCATCTTCTCAGGCTGCTGCAGTTCATCAGTGCTGGAAGAAGTATTCAGGTCCTTTACTTAAGTAAAAGTACCAACACAACGTGTATCTACTTCACGACAGGTAAAAATCCTACATTCAAAACCTTGCATTAGTAAAAACATGAGTATTAACAGTTAAATTTACTTAACATATCAAACAGTAACAGTTTAGAAAAGACTCCCTGTTAGTGTGTCATCATGTGTTTGTAGTACCGCTGTCCTGTGAGAACCACTCATCTCTAAAAACAACAATCTGAGAAAAACATCCCTGTTTTCAGCTTTGTGACGATGTGTTTTTTTTTTAAATAGTTTATTTAGAAGTAGGAACATATAATCCTTCACTTTTTCTGAAAAGTTCCAATTCGATTCACCAAAATTTGGAGAGACATGGTTTTCACTGGACAAGAAGGGTATGAAAAATTGTAATCTTAAAAGTAACTAAAGCTGTCAAACCTCTGATATGTGGTCGAATAGAACAATGAAGCTTCACAACAGGAAATACTAAAGTAAAAGTACATGTATCTCAAATTTGTACTTAAGTATTTGAGTAAATGTACTTGGTTACATTCCACCACCGTCTTTTATCAAATGCAAGTGACTTTGATCATCAGAGTTTATCCCAGCATGCACTGCATAACAGGCAGGAAAAGAACAGCATCAACACACAGACAAACTGACTCACCTACAGACACATGTGAATGTAACCCTTGCTGTTGCAGCACGTAATCTTTTACTAAAGGGTAATCTATGATGCTAACCCTGGCACTACTATCTATGTAACATCAGTATCTGAGGTTCTTTAACAGTTCAGGCCAAGCTTTTTTCAGGTTACCTTGGTTACAGTTCACTTCATTTCAATTACCCGGTTGGGTAAGGACATTGGTGGTAGCAACTCTATACAAGAGCAATGAGACCTCCAGCCCACAAACCACACACACAACCAATGATTCAATGATGAGGGAATATATTTACAGAATTATTTAAACCATTTTACTTGAACAATACCTTTAAATCTCACATTAACTCAACTTCAGCTCTTAACAACAAAATGAATTCCACTTAACTCAAATAACTGTGTAACAAAAATTGGATAAACAACCATTGAATTGCATATTATGACAAATAATGTCACTAAAATCAGGTATAAACCTCTGAACTCTGTTAAACCCCAAATAATTCAGTTGTTAGATCTTAATAGTCTGTTTTAGTCCTTTACAGTTGTCAGTCAAAGTAGGTCTCATTTATATCTTTGGAAGTTCCTTAACGTTCAACAGTTCACCATTAGTCTCTTCCAACGGATTTCTGGTTGTTTGTTTGAATCCAAAACAACTCTGAGATCTCAGAAAACAAAGTGCCAATAAAACTGGATCCTTTATATTTCTCGGTGAAGATCCAGACAGGATAGCAGATGAAGCAGCTCGTAGTCACTTGATGAATCCCTAAAAAAAAAAACAGCCTGTACACAAGTGTGCAGAACATCATCATATAGTCAGAGTTTCCTCTTTTTCCATCACATTAGATTTACACAAAACTTTCACAACTTTAAACACTTGTGACTAAATTATCTCATTTTGCCTCAATTTCAAACAATACACTTGGCAATCAACATACTTTTACAACATATACAGTAACTTTTACAAAAATTCAACACACACACACACACACACACACACACACACACACACACACAGTTATGTGCTTCATTCACATCATACAAAATGTTGTTATCCTGGCTGGTTTTGCTTCGCTATGTTCCTCAAAGTAAATTACTCCCAATTCTCTGACACAAACTTAGTTAACAAGATAACCTCAGGTAGCAACTCACCTGGATAATCCACTTCATTGAAGAAACGCCCGACGGAGTTCGTCCCGGTGAGAACTTCTCCCTCGACAGCTCCGCTGCAGCTCAGCATGTAACTCACTTACAATACTGTTAAATTCACTCGATATCTCTTGGGAATCTCAAAATATCTGACTTTGCTCCAAATCTTGTCTGCCTCCTGCACCTGTCTTAGCTGCGGGGTCTCCGGTAGGTGAGTGCGTGGTTCAGAGAGTGGGAGGGGGGGCTAAGGGCTCTGCTACGTTCAGACCACCAGCTGGTTTGGTGAGACGTTTAGGGAACGTCTGTAAATTAGGCGACTGAAAGTTACCCGGGTTACGTGAACATGGGAGAACACGTGACCTCGACAGAGAAGAGCTTCCATCACCCTCAAATCCAGGACCCCCGGTGTACAGTGACCACTGATCCTTTTTGATGACCAGGAAGAAAAATTAGTGCAAAACAGGTTTTGACTTGATCAGCATTTTAGGTAACAGCACTGAAAAAGATATTCAAACATGAAATCCCTCTTTGTAAAACACACAATATGTACTTGGCTGATAAATTGAACTTCCTGTTGTAATCTGGAGATTTGTTGGAGCTGATGTCGACGGTGTGATTGATTAATGAGGTCCAAACGTGGTGAACATACTGAGACCAGATCTGTTCCTGCCTCATACTGATTGAACTTGTTATATCATCCTGAAGAATGCAGTTCATCCTGACTTTATCAAAACTTAATGACATTTTTAACGAGAATGTTTTGAGAGATTAGAAAAAAAAAAAAGAAAACAGAAATATTGTTGTTCAGTTTAACATTTTTATTCAACATAACAGGATAAAAACATGCATTTTCTTCTAAATAGATATCTAACATTATCTGCTGCCTCAACGTGTGAAGACTTATTTACATCAGAATACAAATGTTGAAGAAAACAGCTTTGGAAGCATTTAGTTGAGAAGTAATTCAGCGCCCTCTGTTGGCCAATCAGCTGCAACAGTGTTAAAAATTACAGACAGGAAACAAATATTTTTGAATATCTAAATTAATACATTGTATCTGTGTTTGTTTTTATTTTTCCCAAATATGTACACTAAGTACATTAAACAAACAGCTGTTAAAAGTAGCACACTTTAACTTTATTTCTAAGTTTTGGTTTTTCCAAAAATATTAAATGTGATATTACTAGAAATTTTCATATTTTGACATTATTAAGCCAGTTGGCATTATCTTACATAAGATTAATCTTTGCAGACTATCAAGTTACCTTCTGAAGTTTGACTCAAACAGACAAATACTTCTGTTCACAGATCCATCTGTTCGTGTCGTTACAGTTCACTGATTTCCATCCTTGAGTTTGGCGAGAAATTGCACAATGACCATCAGTCGGGTTTTCTGTCCAGGAGCTGAGGAAACAAAAACATCAGTTGGATCCAGAGTCAAGATTTTATCAATCAAAGTGTTTAGAAATGCGTCTCTTACCTGTCAGCCAGATCACTTCCATCGACCCACTTCCATTTTCCATCTTCAACTTTCAGTCCAATCCAGTACCCTTCGTTTCCTGAACTTTTCCAGCTGTTATCACTGACATATGTCTGAGGACAACAGAGGAAAAAGGATCAGAGATATTTACTTACTTTAATAAACTCACTGTGACCAACAGACTCAGCGTGTGTTCAGATCTTCAGAAAATACATTTCCATTTAATAAATGCTGTCATTACCTTTTCTTCTGCATTATCTACAACCACCAAATCAGAACTCCTTATTTTGCAGTGTTCTCGAGCTTCTTCCCAGGTTTTCCGATCGGTAGAAGACTTGTAGTCAAAAACCACATTGCAACTGGACTGGAACAGATTCCAGCCCGGCTGACAAGACTTACACTGTCTTCCTGAAATAACAGAGATCAACTAATAATCAACTTTACTGTCTCGTTATATCAGGATTCAATATTTTTGTGACTAATGGGATCCCATCATACTGCCATCTTTTCTCGGACAGTAGGCATCAATGCTCCACTGAGCTCGACTGATGTTGAGCTCATTCCCCTTTGCCTCCATGTCGTTTATTTGATTTGTAAGGTTTCTCTTCTCCATCTCCAGCTTCTGGGTTTGCATCGTGAGTTTCATCTTTTCTGCCGTGAGATTTGTGACCTTGCTCTCTAAGACAGCATTGGCTTGTGTCAGGTTGGTGTTGTCCTCCCTTAAGTTGTTGTTGAGGTTTGTCAGGTTGCGATTCATTTCCAGAAGAGTCGTTTGGCTGGTTTCCTGGCTGACAACTGCAAAATGAAAATTAGCTTCTTAAGGGAGAGTAAGCAGTTTTGGTATTGTTCATTTTGCTTTTGTTATTTCATCACAGATCAAAGCTGCTTCCTGTCTGTTGTACTTAAGGTTTGCCAGCCTTTTGGGAGCTATAAGCTAAGATTGTGTTTTTTCTATTTCAGAGAACAACAAAAAACCCACAAAAAGACCGACACTCACAATGTGTTAAGCCATCTTTCAATATTTCACAGCTTCCCCCAATGGTTCATACAAAATTCACTCAAAACAGCTTAACAATAAAATTTTAAGTAAAAATGACTGAAACAAAACTTAATGGTAAATATGTTGTGGATTTTTTGTTTGATTTTAGCCAATGATTTCGTTTTCTAAACTTTTCACTGTTACCAAGAAACCCAACAGCAGGTGTAGCTTTATTATTTGGCCTGATGTTTCCCAACATGGTGAATTACATGGCTATTATTAAGGCAAAATGTGCAATAATTGGTTACACAGAACTGAAAATATATATATTGTTTAAAAAAAAACCTGTGTTATACTATCTTCATACATTTGACCATGAATTATTGTGTCTAGTAATTCACTTTGTTCTTAACAGATTTAGAAAACTAAAAGCAGAAACTTATGGTATGTAAAACAATCTGATATCACATGATGGTAACAGAAGAAATATTATTCTATAAGGGTCTGCCTTGTGTCTAAGTTCGTGCATGGACTGTCTGTTTTACATACTTACTGTAGACACAGATTGCTATGATGCCCAACAGCAAAATGACACAGAAAGTCGCCAAGCAACAAGCCAAGAGCCGATAGTGGCGACGTCGTCCGTCTGCTTTCTTGTCTGGCAGGAATCGGATAGACAAACATATAAATACGTGGCTTTAGAAGTCAGAGTTATGAAATTATGTGGGTAACCAAAGTTACAGTCTTTTTCAGTCCAACATTTCCTCTTTACCTTGCCATTACCAAAGAAGATATTTTAAACTTAGTAAGTTAGAAACAGGAAGTATAAAAACTTTTAAATCAGACTGTGAAAACCTCAAATTAACTTAAATTCAACATGAGATTTCATTTTTAGACAAAACAATGTTTTGCAACGAAAAATCATCAGAAAGGAAACGCTTCATGGCCATTACGTATTATTAATGTTCACGTGGGACACTTAAAGGAAAGGTTTACAATTTCTCAAATGTTTGATATCAATTCTTTCAGACATTGTGCTACAGATGAACCAGGTTGTAGGCAGAAGTGGACATAGCCTCCATTCCTATGAGGCCAACCCAGTCATATCGACTAATATAACGCTGCAATGTATTTAAGCATCTCATTGTTTGTTTATATTTTGCGTGGTAATCTGTCCTTCAGATATGATAAGAATTGCTAGATGTTGAATATATAGTCATCAGTTGTCTTTCAATTAAAAGTGGTAGTCTTAAAAATATATATTTATAAGAACATTTGTAAAACTCTTAAATAATATTTCAATTCACAATTTGGGTTTCCGGTCGATAAGGGTTCACTAAAGTTTACAGATTGTGACCCGTCCAAACACATATTTTGGGGCTTGCCTGACTGAATGTTTACCAAATCAACTACTACACAATCATACATTTTTGACTTTTCTTAAATGATTTCTGTTGATTTAAATAAACCAATTTATTACAAACAACAATTATTCCACAACGTGGCGGTCAGTCAGAAGTTTTACACGTGTTTGTTTGTTTGTTTGTTTGTTTGTTTGATTTCACAAAGCCGATATCAGCACCAAATGTTCTCAGACTCACCTGTGTTTTATTTTTGTGTTCTTTTACAACTTACCATTTGTGTCTGGACTTTGTTCGGTTGATTTCTTTTTCTCCTTCACTTCATCGTACACAGTTTCTTCTTTGTTTTTAGCTGAAAGGTTAAATAGTGTACAGTGGTTAAATATTAACAGTTCACTATAATCAACAATGCGATAAAAGAAAAAAAAAATCAAGAACAATGCCAAACTGCTTGGTTTAGATAGCTAAACTATTGTACACCAGTACAATAAATTAATATTTAATATGAGGAGGGTCACATAAACAAAGACTCTCTTCTAAAGCCAAAGTCTGAGAATATCTTTTCGAGTCGCTCTGTACTTTTAAAAGTTGATTTACCTTCCGGTCGGGATCGGTTCTCATTTTTGAATACAACTGAAGCGTAGTTAACGTCCTCCGCCATCACTACAACCTTTCTGTTGAGTCTATCTGACTTGTAGTCAAAGAAGTACCACTGTAATTGAGCCACAGAGACTCAAAAAGAGAAGTGGTTGTTTCCTCTGTTGAGGCGAATCTGTCACAGTCTTGAAATATATCAACTTCTGCTTTACCAGAAAAAATCATTTGTATGCACGACAGTCCTGATGTAAACTTCAAGCCAACACTGTGTTCCTGTTCCATAATCAGCTTGATATAAAATATATTATTACAATGAATATATAACATGGTATCACAAGATTACTAATATGTAACTAGGACTTTGGATGTTTTCTTGGTTTTGTGTAAAACACCAATAACCAATTAAATTTAAACATTTGCTTTGTTGTGTTTTTTTTTGTTTTCTCTGCATCATCACTCACATGGTCTCACAACTTTACTGCAGATTGCTCCGGTCTGAACTATTTTGTGGCCGTCGATGCACGTATAAATGTTCTTGTAATACTGAGTACAGCAGTGTTAAGAGATACACTCACCTCACCCCAACACGTGGAGGCAGATGGCCGCCCACCTCGACAGAGAAGAGCTTCCATCACCCTCAAATCCAGGACCCCCGGTGTACAGTGACCACTGATCCTTTTTGATGACCAGGAAGAAAAATTAGTGCAAAACAGGTTTTGACTTGATCAGCATTTTAGGTAACAGCACTGAAAATGATATTCAAACATGAAATCCCTCTTTGTAAAACACACAATATGTACTTGGCTGATAAATTGAACTTCCTGTTGTAATCTGGAGATTTGTTGGAGCTGATGTCGACGGTGTGATTGATTAATGAGGTCCAAACGTGGTGAACATACTGAGACCAGATCTGTTCCTGCCTCATACTGATTGAACTTGTTATATCATCCTGAAGAATGCAGTTCATCCTGACTTTATCAAAACTTAATGACGTTTTTAATGAGAATGTTTTGAGATGAGAAAAAATAAAATAAAACAGAAATATAGTTGTTCAGTTTAACATTTTTATTCAACATAACAGGCTAAAAACACACATTTTCTTCTAAATAGATATCTAACATTATCTGCTGCCTCAACGTGTGAAGACTTATTTACATCAGAATACAAATGTTGAAGAAAACAGCTTTGGAAGCATTTTGTTGAGAAGTAATGCAGCGCCCACAGTTGGCCAGTTACAAAACAACAGTGTAAAAAATTGCAGACAGGAAACAAATATTTTGATATCTAAATTAATACATTATATCTGGGCTTTTTTCCAAATATGCACACAAAGTACCAAAACAAACAGCTATTAAAAGTAGCACACTTAAATTTTACTTCTAAGTTTTGGTTCTTACAAAAATATTAAATGTGATATTACTAGAAATCTTCAAATTTTGACATTATTAAGCCAGTTGGCATTATTTTACACGAAATTAATCCTTGCAAACTATCAGGTTATCTTCTGAAGTTTGACTCAAACAGACAAAGCCTTCTGTTCACAGATCCAATTGTTCCTGTCATTACAGTTCACTGATTTCCATCCTTGTGTTTCGTGAGAAATTGCACAGTGACCATCAGTCGGGTTTTCTATCCAGGAGATGAGGAAAACATAAAACATCAGTTGGATCAAGAGTCAAGATTTAATCATTTAAAGTGTTTAGAAATGTGTCTCTTACCTGTCAGCCAGATCACTTCCATCGACCCACTTCCATTTTCCACCATCAGCTTTCAGTCCAATCCAGTACCCTTTGTTTCCTGAACTTCTCCAGCTGTTTTCACTGACATATTTCTGAGGACAACACAGGAAAAGCGATCAGAGATATTTACTTACTTTAATAAACTCACTGTGACCAACAGACTCAGCGTGTGTTCAGATCTTCAGAAAATACATTTTCATTTAATATAAGCTGTCATTACCTTTTCTTCTGTATTATCTACAAGCACCAAATCAGAACTCCTTATTTTGCAGTTTTCTCGAGCTTCTTCCCAGGTTTTCCGATCGGTAGAAGTCTGGTAGTCCAAAACCACATAGCACCTGGACTGGAACAGATTCCAGCCCAGCTGACACAATGTACACCGTTTTCCTGAAATAACGGAGATCAACTAATAAACAACTTTACTGTCTCATTATATCAGGATTCAATATTTTTGTAACTAATGGGATCCCAACATACCGGCACCTCTTTTGGGACATTAGGCATCAATGATCCACTGAGCTCGACTGATGGTGAGCTCATTCCTCTTTGCCATGTCGTTTATTTGATTTGTAAGGTTTCTCTTCTCCATCTCCAGCTCCTGGTTTTGTGTCTCCAGCTCCTGGTTTTGTGTCTCCAGCTCCTGGTTTTGTGTCTCCAGCTCCTGGTTTTGTTTCTCCAGGTTCATCTTTTCTGCTGTCAGCTTGGCGTTGTTTTCAGAAATGACCGAGGTAACTTAAGGTCAAACGTACAGGAAGATAGTTGGCAGTGAGCTGATATTGTACAACAAATTAACAAAAATCAAACAACTTTGACTTAAACTGAAAGTCAGATAAAATGCATGTTTGTTCAGAATTATTTCATAATAACGACATCGAAATATTTGTTGACTTTTGAGTTATACTTACAATATATTCGAAGGGCCACAATAACAAACAGTGTCAACCAACTCACTGCTAATGTTGGAAAAGAATGAGTGAAAGAGGGAGACTTCTTGTCTGGAAGAAAAAATGATTTATTTTTTATTTTTTAGTTGAAATAAATCAACACGAAACATTAAAACAATTAAATATGCTTTTATAAAATTTGTGCAGTAAATTGTGAAAATAACCTGCAGTGGCTGGTTTTTGGTCCACAATGCATACTGCTGCATTTACATTCCTGCCTTTCTCAAGTTTGTCTGAAACTGTTCAGAACAAACACAAGTACTTAAGTAATGACAGTGAATTAGCCCAATCACTCCCGATATGAAAATTGGAAAAATAATAATGCAAGATAGAAAAAAGAAAAAAGGTAAAAAAAAAGTTAAATAAAAGAAATGGCAAAAATTATTCATTTAAAATACCAATTTACACTTTTATGTTTATGAAGTAATAACATACCTGAGGTGGCTGCAATTTTGTCGACAGTGAAAACTGCTGCATTTTCATAGTCACCTTCCTCAAGTTTCTCTGAAAGAAATCAAACAAAACTTCTCAAAGATCTGCAGTAAATTAAACATTATTTCCAGAATCAAAAGACTGAGAAAATCATGATACAAATTAGAACATAAAGTCAATCGTGACATCTCAAATTAATTTGACCAAAGTGTCGTTATGCTCATCATTATGAAAATGAATAAAATAAGATTCTGCTTCACAAAAGATGAGACGCTTGCGAAGTTTGAATCTGTCAGAAAGCATCCCACCTGCAGATAAAGAAACATTTGGATTTCTAAAATTGACCGTCAGCGTCTGTTTTTCTGTTCATCCTGGAAAAAGCATCAAGTTCACCAGCGATCGAACTGCATATGAAGGCTGAAATGGAAACGCTGGTGCAGTGATGTTAATCTTTACAGGGAAGTTTGTGGGTTTTTGTGTGTGTTTTGAAGTTGAGTCTCTATTTAAAAACTTGTGGTCAGTTGTTGTGAGGGGAAGTTTTCTCCGTTGAATTTTACTTCTAAAATATACAGTTTTTTATTTCATCAAAGCAGAACTCGATCAGTAATATGATTGTGTTACAAATTGTTTTTCTGACCAATGATGATTGAATAAATGTCTGAATTCAGGTAAGCTGACCAGCCTGGATGGACTGCCATTTAAAATTCAGACACAGAACACATCCACACGCTGATCTCCAACGACACCGATCAAACACAAAAGTTTAAATATCTGCAGCAAATTAGTCCGTATTTATAGAATCACTCCCAATGTGCTCGGCAGCCTGGAAAAATCATGGTAATAAATGTAATGATGAAAAGGATTTTTTTTATTTAACTCTTCAAATATAATTGCTGCCAAAGTTACACTGTGTTGTTGTGCTTTAAAAAGGCATCATGCATTACAGAAATATGATTCTGCTACACAAAAGAGTGTAGGTGAAAAGCGTGAGAAATGTTTACTCTCCTTGCAGATAGAGGAACGTCTGGACTTTTTAAAGTAAGTCTGAGTTGTGTAGCAAGTTTAAAATACCAGTTTTAACCTTGATAGAGAAGCATGTGGTTTTTAGTTCTGTTTTGAAGGTGTGACAGTTGGTGTTTGCTGAGAAACTAATGCTCAGTTGTGATGAGAAGTCTTATTTATAAATGGTTTGAACTCACACAGTGTGTCTGCAGCATCTTCTCAGGCTGCTGCAGTTCATCAGTGCTGGAAGAAGTATTCAGGTCCTTTACTTAAAGATGCTGTAAAGTAGAAATGAAAATGAGTTTTAAGTTCATAACACCACAGAAGTATGGGTTGTTAACTACCCATCCAAATTTGAATGAAAAAAACACCGACAAGTATATTAAAGTAGGCTTTGAAATGGTGAGAAAATCATCAGTCTTCTCTGCTCTGAGACTGGGGGGGCGTGTCCTGAAGGAGCTGAAGCTCCGCCCACTCACTGGGAGGTGTTCAGTGTCCTGTAGGACAGTCCTGTGGCTGCAGTTCTTTTCCCCACTAAGCGGTCCGTCTGACATCCAACCTCTCGGTGACTTTATGCATGATGTCCCACTGGTACTCTGTCTCTCTGCTGGATGGAGCAGCCTGCTTTGGGAAAACACAATAGAATCAGAATTTATTTGTCCAATGAGTGAAACATACAGATGCATATAAATGAAGCTTGTCCCCCTGAGCTGTAACACAGGAGTCAAACTGGACACCAGAGACAGAAGACAGTGAGTCTCCAACTACTTCTAACGCACCTGCATTACAATAGTGGAGATAATAAGAATGGAGGAGTTGATTTAGTTCTGTAACGACTGTAACATGAACAACGCTGCATTACATCACATGTTAATTCATGACATCACATGTTAATTCATTACATCACGTTAATTCATGACATCACATGTTAATTCAAACTTTGAACCTGCTCAGGTTGAGACGAAAGTCTTTCTCTTTCACTGATGTCCCTCGTCCTCCTCCTCCTCCCTGTAGCCTCCTCCACATGTAGTTGGGCTCCTTTATCCCGACCGGTACCGGTACATGTAACCGAGAGGGTCGCTGATTGTATCGTTACACCAGAGTACAAAATCAACAACCCTCATTAATCAGGAGGACTAGATCTCCTCTGGTCCATGTTTACCATCACCCCGACATGTAAAATACAGAGTTACATATATTATAGTTCCTTATCGGAGCTATATTGACATGCCTAAAAAATTCTGCTGTTTTCGGAGCATTTTCCTCTGAACTCTGCTACAAACTCAATAGAAGCTAATTAGCACATTAGCTCCCATTTCATGAAGATAAAGTTATTCTACACCGAGTAAAATCACGTTAGCGGTTTGCACCGAGGACTAAATGTAGCAGAGTCACTGTGGAAAAGTTATCTGGTATAATTACAACAAGCACACAGAACTTCCGCTGAGTGGTGGACTGCTGGCGGCGGCGGACGGTGCCGGTGCGACCGGAGGACGAACGGCCGGGAGGGTGAAGCTCGGTTCGGCTCCGAGCTGCAGGAGAAGCCGTGTGTCCGTGAACTGCATCCGTCTCCGGTCCAAGTTAAAACTGTCCTCTGTGAAATGGTCCCTGCAGAGGCGGCTGTTGGTGTCGATCCTAACGTCTCCTTTAGCGAGGCTCTTCACGAAATCAATCCGCCTCTTTTTCCTTTCTTCATCAGTAGGGAATTTAAATGGCGATGCGGCGCTGCTTTGGAGGTTCTTGCTTCCAGGAAAGATTCACTTGCGGGTGGAGGGAGACGTCCTGTAGCAGCCAGCTGATGGACAATAACAATCTGACTACGGCAGAGTGGGATGACCTCTTATGCAAATGAGCTCCAGGCTTTTATAGCCTTTCACCGTGAGAGGAGGAGCCATGCAGAAGGTTATATAAACCGTCTGTGTGGTAGATCGGTGACGTACTGAAGCGACCTTTTAGCCCCGCCTAAAAAAACATGAGCTGAAGACGGATGAGAAACTGTTTAAAGGTCGAACTTACAGCAACTTTAACTCAAATAACTGCGTAACAAAATTGGATAAACAACCATTGAATTGCATATTATGACAAATAATGTAACTAAAATCAGGTATAAACCTCTGAACTCTGTTAAACCCAAAATAATTCAGTTGTTAGATCTTAATAGTCTGTTTTAGTCCTTTACAGTTGTCAGTCAAAGTAGGTCTCATTTATATCTTTGGAAGTTCCTTAACGTTCAACAGTTCACCATTAGTCTCTTCCAACGGATTTCCGGTTGTTTGTTTGAATCCAAAACAACTCTGAGATCTCGGAAAACAAAGTGCCAATAAAATTGGATCCTTTATATTTCTCGGTGACGATCCAGACAGGATAGCAGATGAAGCAGCTCGTAGTCACTTGATGAATCCCTAAAAAAAAAAAACAGCCTGTACACAAGTGTGCAGAACATCATCATATAGTCAGAGTTTCCTCTTTTTCCATCACATTAGATTTACACAAAACATTCACGACTTTAAACACTTGTGACTAAATTATCTCGTTTTACCTCAATTTCAAACAATACACTTGGCAATCAACATACTTTTACAACATATACAGTAACTTTAACAAAAATTCAACACACACACACACACAGTTATGTGCTTCATTCACATCATCCAAAATGTTGTTATCATGGCTGGTTTTGCTTCGCTATGTTCCTCAAAGTAAATTACTCCCAATTCTCTGACACAAACTTAGTTAACAAGATAACCTCAGGTAGCAACTCACCTGGATAATCCACTTCATTGAAGAAACGCCCGACGGAGTTCGTCCCGGTGAGAACTTCTCCCTCGACAGCTCCGCTGCAGCTCAGCATGTAACTCACTTACAATACTGTTAAATTCACTCGATATCTCTTGGGAATCTCAAAATATCTGACTTTGCTCCAAATCTTGTCTGCCTCCTGCACCTGTCTTAGCTGCGGGGTCTCCGGTAGGTGAGTGCGTGGTTCAGAGAGTGGGAGGGGGGGCTAAGGGCTCTGCTACGTTCAGACCACCAGCTGGTTTGGTGAGACGTTTAGGGAACGTCTGTAAATTGGGCGACTGAAAGTTACCCGGGTTACGTGAACATGGGAGAACACGTGACCTCGACAGAGAAGAGCTTCCATCACCCTCAAATCCAGGACCCCCGGTGTACAGTGACCACTGATCCTTTTTGATGACCAGGAAGAAAAATTAGTGCAAAACAGGTTTTGACTTGATCAGCATTTTAGGTAACAGCACTGAAAAAGATATTCAAACATGAAATCCCTCTTTGTAAAACACACAATATGTGCTTGGCTGATAAATTGAACTTCCTGTTGTAATCTGGAGATTTGTTGGAGCTGATGTCGACGGTGTGATTGATTAATGAGGTCCAAACGTGGTGAACATACTGAGACCAGATCTGTTCCTGCCTCATACTGATTGAACTTGTTATATCATCCTGAAGAATGCAGTTCATCCTGACTTTATCAAAACTTAATGACATTTTTAATGAGAAGTTTTGAGAGAGATTAGAAAAAAAACAAGAAAACAGAAATATTGTTGTTCAGTTTAACATTTTTATTCAACATAACAGGCTAAAAACACACATTTTCTTCTAAATAGATATCTAACATTATCTGCTGCCTCAACGTGTGAAGACTTATTTACATCAGAATACAAATGTTGAAGAAAACAGCTTTGGAAGCATTTTGTTGAGAAGTAATGCACCGCCCTCTGTTGGCCAATCAGCTGCAACAGTGTTAAAAATTACACAGGAAAAACATATTTTCTAATAACTAAATTAATACATTATAACTGTGTTTGTTTTTATTTTTTCCAAATACGTACACAAAACACCTTAAACAAACAGCTGTTAAAAGTAGCACACTTTAATTTTACTTCTAAGTTTTGGTTTTTACAAAAATATGAAACGTGATATTACTGTAAATCTTTATATTTTGACATTATTAAGCCAGTTGGCATTAACTTACATAAGATTAATCTTTGCAGACTATCAAGTTATCTTCTGAAGTTTGACTCAAACAGACAAAGCTTTCTGTTCACAGATCCAATTGTTCCTGTTGTTACAGTTCACTGATTTCCATCCTTCATTTTTTACAGAAATTGCACAGTGACCATCAGTCGGGTTTTCTATCCAGGAGCTGTGAAAAAAAAAGATCAGTTGTATCAAGAGTCAAGATTTTATCATTCAAAGTGTTTAGAAATGTGTCTCTTACTTGTCAGCCAGATAACTTCCATCGACCCACTTCCATTTTCCATCTTCAGCTTTCAGTCCAATCCAGTACCCTTTGTTTCCTGAACTTCCCCAGCTGTTATCACTGACATATTTCTGAGGACAACAGAGGAAAAACGATCAGAGATATTTACTTACTTTAATAAACTCACTGTGACCAACAGACTCAGCGTGTCTTCAGACCTTCAGAAAATACATTTTCATTTAAAATATGCTGTCATTACCTTTTCTTCTGCATTATCTACAACCACCAAATCAGAACTCCTTGTTGTGCAGTTTTCTCGAGCTTCTTCCCAGGTTTTCCAATCGGTAGAAGTCTGATAGTTTAAAACCACATAGCACCTGGACTGTAACAGATCCCAGCCCGACTGACAAGATTTACACTGTCTTCCTGAAACAACAGAGATCAACTAATAATCAACTTTACTGTCTCGTTATAACAGGATTGAATATTTTTATAACTAATTGGATCCCAACATACCGCCATCTTTGGGACAGTAGGCATCAATGCTCCACTGTGTTCGACTGATGTTGAGCTCATTCCCCTTTGCCTCCATGTCCTTTATTTGATTTGCAAGGTTTCTCTTCTCCATCTCCAGCTCCTGGTTTTGTGTCTCCAGCTTCTGGTTTTGCATCGTGAGGTTCATCTTTTCTGCCGTGAGATTTGTGAACTTGCTCTCTAAAACAGCAAAGGCTCGTGTCAGGTTGGTGTTGTCCTCCCTTAAATTGTTGTTGAGGTTTGTCAGGTTGCGATTCATTTCCAGAAGAGTCGTTTGGCTGTTTTCCTGACTGAATGCAGCAACTGCAAAATGAAAATGAGCTTCTTAAGGGAGAGTAAGCAGTTTTGGTATTGTTCATTTTGCTTTTGTTATTTCATCACAGATCAAAGCTGCTTCCTGTCTGTTGTACTTCAGGTTTGCCAGCCTTTTGGGAGCTATAAGCTAAGATTGTGTTTGTTCTATTTCAGAGAACAACAAAAAACCCACAAAAAGACCAACACTCACAATGTGTTAAGCCATCTTTCAATATTTCACAGCTTCCCCCATTGGTTCATACAAAATTCACTCAAAACAGCTTAACAATGACATTTTTAGTAAAAATGACTGAAACAAAACTTAATGGTAAATATGTTGTGGACCTTTTTTTTTTTAGCCAATGATTTCATTTTCTAAACTTTTCCCTGTTACCAAGAAACCCAACAGCAGGTGTAGATTTATTATTTGGCCTGATGTTTCCCAACATGGTGAATTACATGGCTATTATTAAGGCAAAATGTGCAATAATTGGTTACACAGTACTGAAAATATATATTGTATAAAAAAAACAAAAACCTGTGTTATTCTATCTTCATACATTTGACCATGAATTATTGTGTCCAGTAATTCACTTTGTTCTCAACCGATTTGGAAAAGTAGAAGCAGAAACTTATGGTATGTAAAACAATCTGATATCACATGATGGTAACAGAAGAAATATTATTCTATAAGGGTCTGCCTTGTGTCTAAGTTCGTGCATGGACTGTCTGTTTTACATACTTACTGTAGACACAGATTGCTATGATGCCCAACAGCAAAATGACACAGAAAGTCACCAAGCAACAAGCCAAGAGCCGATAGTGGCGACGTCGTCCGTCTGCTTTCTTGTCTGGCAGGAATCGGATAGACAAACATATAAATACGTGACTTTAGAAGTCGGAGTTCGTGAAATAATGTGGGTAACCAAAGTTACAGTCTTTTTCAGTCCAACATTTCCTCTTTACCTTGCCATTACCAAAGAAGATATTTTAAACTTAGTAAGTTAGAAACAGGAAGTATAAAAACTTTTAAATTAGATTGTGAAAACCTCAAATTAACTTAAATTCAACATGAGATTGCATTTTTACACAAAACAATGTTTTGTAAAAGAAAAACATGAGAAAGGAAACGCTTCATGGCCATTATGTATTATTAATGTTCACGTGGGACACTTAAAGGAAAGGTTTACAATTTCTAAAATGTTTTAGAGATAAATTCTTTCAGACATTGTGCTACAGATGAACCAGGTTGGAGGCGGAAGTGGACATAGCCTCCATTCCTATGAGGCCAACCAAGTAATATCGACTAATAAAACGCTGCAATGTATTTAAGCATCTCATTGTTTGTTTATTTTTTGCATAGTAATCTGTCCTTCAGGTATGATAAGAATTGATAGATTTTGAAAATATAGTCATCAGTTGTCATTCAATTAAAGGTGATAATCTTAAAAATATATATTTATAAGAACATTTGTAAAACTCTTAAATCATGTTTCATTCGCAATTTGGGTTTCCGGTCGATAAGGGAAGTTCACTAAAGTTTACAGATTGTGACCCGTCCAAACACATATTTTGGGGCTTGCCTGACTGAATGTTTACCAAATCAACTACTACACAATCATACACTTTTGACTTTTCTTAAATGATTTGTTCTCATTTAAATACACCAATTTATTACAAACAACAATTATTCCACAACGTGGCGGTCAGTCAGAAGTTTTACACGTATTGGTTTGTCTGTTTGTTTGTTTGTTTGATATCACAAAGCCGATATCAGCACCAAATGTTCTCAGACTCACCTGTGTTTTGTTTTTGTGTTCTTTTACAACTTACCATTTGTGTCTGGACTTTGTTCGGTTGAGTTCTTTTTCTCCTTCACTTCATCGTACACAGTTTCCTCTTTGTTTTTAGCTGAAAGGTTAAAAGTTTAAATAGTGTACAGTGGTTAAATATTAACAGTTCACTATAATCAACAATGAGATAAAAAAAAAAACAACAACAATAAGAACATTGCCAAGCTGCTTGGTTTAGTTAGCTAAATATCTAACCTGCTCCTACACAAGTACAATAAATTAATATTTAATACGAGGAGGGTCACATAAACAAAGACTCTGTTCTAAAGCCAAAGTCTGAGAATATCTTTTCTAGTCGCTCTGTACTTTTAAAAGTTGACTTACCTTCCGGTCGGGATCGGTTCTTATTTTTGAATACAACTGAAGCGTAGTTAACGTCCTCCGCCATCGCTACAACCTTTCTGTTGAGTCGATCCGACTTGTAGTCACAGAAGTACCACTGTAATTGAGCCACAGTGACTCATAAGAAGAGAAGTGGTTGTTTCCTCTGTTGAGGTGAATCTGTCTCTCACGGCTTTGAAATATATCAACTTCTGCTTTTCTTGAGAAAGTCATTTGTATGCACGACAGTCCGGATGTCAACTTCAAGCCAACACTGTGTTCCTGTTCCATAATCAGCTTGATATAAAATATATTATTACAATGAGTATATAACATGGTATAACAAGATTACTAATATGTAACTAGGACTTTGGATGTTTTCTTGGTTTTGTGGAAAACACCAATAACCAAATGAATTTACCCATCTGCTGTGTTTTTTTTTTTTTTTCTCTGCACCATTACTCACATGGTCTCACACCTTTACTGCAGATTGCTCCGGTCTGAACTCTTCTTTTGTGGCCTTCGATGCACGTATAAATGTTCCTGTAATACTGAGTATAGCATTGTTAAGAGATACACTCACCTCACCCCAACACATGGAGGAAGATGGCCGCCCACCTCGACAGAGAAGAGCTTCCATCACCCTCAAATCCAGGACCCCCGGTGTACAGTGACCACTGATCCTTTTTGATCACCAGGAAGGAAAATTATTGCAAAACAGGTTTTGACTTGATCAGCATTTTAGGTAACAGCACTGAAAAAGATATTCAAACATGAAATCCCTCTTTGTAAAACACACAATATGTACTTGGCTGATAAATTGAACTTCCTGTTGTAATCTGGAGATTTGTTGGAGCTGATGTCGACGGTGTGATTGATTAATGAGGTCCAAACGTGGTGAACATACTGAGACCAGATCTGTTCCTGCCTCATACGGATTGAACTTGTTAAATCTTCCTGAAGAATGCAGTTCATCCTGACTTTATCAAAACTTAATGACATTTTTAATGAGAATGTTTTGAGATATTACAAAAAAAAAAAGAAAACAGAAATATTGTTCAGTTTAACATTTTTATTCAACATAACAGGATAAAAACACGCATTTTCTTCTAAATAGATATCTAACATTATCTGCTGCCTCAACGTGTGAAGACTTATTTACATCAGAATACAAATGTTGAAGAAAACAAATTTGGAAGCATTTTGTTGAGAAGTAGTTTTTTGTTGGCCAATCAGCAGCAAGAGTTTAAAACATTATACAGGAAACAAATATTTTCTAATATCTATTCATACATTAGATCTGTGTTTGTTTTTTTCCAAATATGCACAAAAAGTACGTAAGTTGAACCTCTATTTCAAAACTTGTGGTCAGTTGTTGTGAGGGGAAGTTTTCTAATTTGTCCTTTTCAATCTAAAATATACAGTTTCTTTGTTTCATCAAAGCAGAAATCAATCAGTAATATGATTGTGTTACATGTTGTTTTTCTGACCAATGATGATTGAATAAATGTCTGAATTCAGGTCAGCTGACCAGCCTGGATGGACTGCCATTTAAAATTCAGACACAGAACACATCCACACGCTGATCTACAACGACACCGATCAAACACAAATGTTTAAATATCTGCAGCAAATTAGTCCGTATTCATAGAATCACTCCCAATGTGCTCGGCAGCCTGGAAAAATCATGGTAATAAATGCAAAGATGAAAAGGATTTTTTTTTTTAACTCTTCAAATGTATTTAATGCCAAAGTTACACTGTGTTGTTGTGCTTTAAAAAGGCATCATGCATTACAGAAATATGATTCTGCTACACAAAAGTGTGTCGGTGAAAAGCGTGAGAAATGTTTACTCTCCTTGCAGATAGAGGAACGTCTGGACTTTTTAAAGTAAGTCTGAGTTGTGTACCAAGTTTAAAATACCAGTTTTAATCTTGATAGAGAAGGATGTGGTTTTTAGTTCTGTTTTGAAGTTGCGACAGTTGGTGTTTGTTGAGAAACTAATGCTCAGTTGTGATGAGAAGTCTTATTTATAAATGGTTTGAACTCACGCAGTGTGTCTGCAGCATTTTCTCAGGCTGCTGCAGTTCATCAGTGCTGGAAGAAGTATTCAGGTCCTTTACTTAAAGATGCTGTAAAGTAGAAATGAAAATGAGTTTTAAGTTCATCACACCACAGAAGTATGGGTTGTTAACTACCCATCCAAATTTGAATGAAAAAAACACCGACAAGTATATTAAAGTAGGCTTTGAAATGGTGAGAAAATTATCAGTCTTCTCTGCTCTGAGACTGGGGGGGCGTGTCCTGAAGGAGCTGAAGCTCCGCCCACTCACTGGGAGGTGTTCAGTGTCCTGTAGGACAGTCCTGTGGCTGCAGTTCTTTTCCCCACTAAGCGGTCCGTCTGACATCCAACCTCTCGGAGACTTTATGCATGATGTCCCACTGGTACTCTGTCTCTCTGCTGGATGGAGCAGCCTGCTTTGGGAAAACACAATAGAATCAGAATTTATTTGTCCAATGAGTGAAACATACAGATGCATATAAATGAAGCTTGTCCCCCTGAGCTGTAACACAGGAGTCAAACTGGACACCAGAGACAGAAGACAGTGAGTCTCCAACTACTTCTAACGCACCTGCATTACAATAGTGGAGATAATAAGAATGGAGGAGTTGATTTAGTTCTGTAACGACTGTAACATGAACAACGCTGCATTACATCACACGTTAATTCATTACATCACATGTTAATTCATTACATCACGTTAATTCAAACTTTGAACCTGCTCAGGTTGAGAAGTAAGTCTTTCTCTTTCACTGATGTCCCTCCTCCTCCTCCTCGTCCTCCTCCTCCTCCTCCTCCACATGTAGTTGGGCTCGTTTATCCCGACCGGTACCGGTAAATGTAACCGAGAGGGTCGCTGATTGTAACGTTACACCGGAGTACAAAATCAACAACCCTCATTAATCAGGAGGACTAGATCTCCTCTGGTCCATGTTTACCATCACCCCGACATGTAAAATACAGAGTTACATATATTATAGTTCCTTATCGGAGCTATATTGACACGCCTAAAAAAAATCTGCTGTTTTCGGAGCATTTTCCTCTGAACTCTGCTACGAACTCAATAGAAGCTAATTAGCACATTAGCTCCCATTTCATGAAAATAAAGTTATTCTACACCGAGTAAAATCACGTTAGCGGTTTGCACCGAGGACTAAATGTAGCAGAGTCACTGTGGAAAAGTTATCTGGTATAATTATAACAAGCACACAGAACTTCCGCTGAGTGGTGGACTGCTGGCGGCGGCGGACGGTGCCGGTGCGACCGGAGGACGAACGGCCGGGAGGGTGAAGCTCGGTTCGGCTCCGAGCTGCAGGAGAAGCCGTGTGTCCGTGAACTGCATCCGTCTCCGGTCCAAGTTGAAACTGTCCTCTGTGAAACGGTCCCTGCAGAGGCGGCTGTTGGTGTCGATCCTAACGTCTCCTTTAGCGAGGCTCTTCACGAAATCAATCCGCCTCTTTTTCCTTTCTTCATCAGGAGGGAATTTAAATAGCGATGCGGCGCTGCTTTGGAGGTTCTTGCTTCCAGGAAAGATTCACTTGCGGGTGGAGGGAGACGTCCTGTAGCAGCCAGCTGATGGACAATAACAATCTGACTACGGCAGAGTGGGATGACCTCTTATGCAAATGAGCTCCAGGCTTTTATAGCCTTTCACCGTGAGAGGAGGAGCCATGCAGAAGGTTATATAAACCGTCTGTGTGGTAGATCGGTGACGTACTGAAGCGACCTTTTAGCCCCGCCTAAAAAAACCTGAGCTGAAGACGGATGAGAAACTGTTTAAAGGTCGAACTTATAGCAACTTTAACTCAAATAACTGTAAGAAAAATTGGATAAACAACCATTGAATTGCATATTATGACAAATAATCACTCAAATCAGGTATAAACCTCTGAACTCTGTTAAACCCAAAATAATTCAGTTGTTAGATCTTAATAGTCTGTTTTAGTCCTTTACAGTTGTCAGTCAAAGTAGGTCTCATTTATATCTTTGGAAGTTCCTTAACGTTCAACAGTTCACCATTAGTCTCTTCCAACGGATTTCCGGTTGTTTGTTTGAATCCAAAACAACTCTGAGATCTCGGAAAACAAAGTGCCAATAAAATTGGATCCTTTATATTTCTCGGTGACGATCCAGACAGGATAGCAGATGAAGCAGCTCGTAGTCACTTGATGAATCCCTAAAAAAAAAAAACAGCCTGTACACAAGCGTGCAGAACATCATCATATAGTCAGAGTTTCCTCTTTTTCCATCACATTAGATTTACACAAAACATTCACGACTTTAAACACTTGTGACTAAATTATCTCGTTTTACCTCAATTTCAAACAATACACTTGGCAATCAACATACTTTTACAACATATACAGTAACTTTAACAAAAATTCAACACACACACACACAGTTATGTGCTTCATTCACATCATCCAAAATGTTGTTATCATGGCTGGTTTTGCTTCGCTATGTTCCTCAAAGTAAATTACTCCCAATTCTCTGACACAAACTTAGTTAACAAGATAACCTCAGGTAGCAACTCACCTGGATAATCCACTTCATTGAAGAAACGCCCGACGGAGTTCGTCCCGGTGAGAACTTCTCCCTCGACAGCTCCGCTGCAGCTCAGCATGTAACTCACTTACAATACTGTTAAATTCACTCGATATCTCTTGGGAATCTCAAAATATCTGACTTTGCTCCAAATCTTGTCTGCCTCCTGCACCTGTCTTAGCTGCGGGGTCTCCGGTAGGTGAGTGCGTGGTTCAGAGAGTGGGAGGGGGGGCTAAGGGCTCTGCTACGTTCAGACCACCAGCTGGTTTGGTGAGACGTTTAGGGAACGTCTGTAAATTGGGCGACTGAAAGTTACCCGGGTTACGTGAACATGGGAGAACACGTGACCTCGACAGAGAAGAGCTTCCATCACCCTCAAATCCAGGACCCCCGGTGTACAGTGACCACTGATCCTTTTTGATGACCAGGAAGAAAAATTAGTGCAAAACAGGTTTTGACTTGATCAGCATTTTAGGTAACAGCACTGAAAAAGATATTCAAACATGAAATCCCTCTTTGTAAAACACACAATATGTGCTTGGCTGATAAATTGAACTTCCTGTTGTAATCTGGAGATTTGTTGGAGCTGATGTCGACGGTGTGATTGATTAATGAGGTCCAAACGTGGTGAACATACTGAGACCAGATCTGTTCCTGCCTCATACTGATTGAACTTGTTATATCATCCTGAAGAATGCAGTTCATCCTGACTTTATCAAAACTTAATGACATTTTTAATGAGAAGTTTTGAGAGAGATTAGAAAAAAAACAAGAAAACAGAAATATTGTTGTTCAGTTTAACATTTTTATTCAACATAACAGGCTAAAAACACACATTTTCTTCTAAATAGATATCTAACATTATCTGCTGCCTCAACGTGTGAAGACTTATTTACATCAGAATACAAATGTTGAAGAAAACAGCTTTGGAAGCATTTTGTTGAGAAGTAATGCACCGCCCTCTGTTGGCCAATCAGCTGCAACAGTGTTAAAAATTACACAGGAAAAACATATTTTCTAATAACTAAATTAATACATTATAACTGTGTTTGTTTTTATTTTTTCCAAATACGTACACAAAACACCTTAAACAAACAGCTGTTAAAAGTAGCACACTTTAATTTTACTTCTAAGTTTTGGTTTTTACAAAAATATGAAACGTGATATTACTGTAAATCTTTATATTTTGACATTATTAAGCCAGTTGGCATTAACTTACATAAGATTAATCTTTGCAGACTATCAAGTTACCTTCTGAAGTTTGACTCAAACAGACAAAGACTTCTGTTCACAGATCCAATTGTTCCTGTTGTTACAGTTCACTGATTTCCATCCTTGAGTTTGGCGAGAAATTGCACAGTGACCATCAGTCGGGTTTTCTATCCAGGAGCTGAGGAATCAAAAACATCAGTTGGATCAAGAGTCAAGATTTAATCATTCAAAGTGTTTAGAAATGTGTCTCTTACCTGTCAGCCAGATCACTTCCATTGACCCACTTCCATTTTCCATCTTCAACTTTCAGTCCAATCCAGTACCCTTCGTTTCCTGAACTTTTCCAGCTCTTATCACTGACATTTTTCTGAGGACAACAGAGGAAAAGGGATCCGAGATATTTACTTACTTTAATAAACTCACTGTGACCAACAGACTCATCATGTGTTCAGATCTTCAGAAAATAGATTTTCATTTTCAATATGCTGTCATTACCTTTTCTTCTGCATTATCTACAACCACCAAATCAGAACTCCTTATTTTGCAGAGTTCGCGAGCTTCTTCCCAGTTTTTCCAATCGGTAGAAGTCTGGTAGTCCAAAACCATATAGCAACTGGACTGGAACAGAATCCAGCCCAGCTGACAAGAGTTACAATGTCGTGCTGAAATAACAGAGATCAACTAATAATCAACTTTACTGTCTTGTTATATCAAGATTCAATATATTTGTAACTAATGGGATCCCAACATACCACCATCTTTTCTGGGACAGTAGGCATCAATGCTCCACTGAGCTCGACTGATGTTGAGCTCATTCCCCTTTGCCTCCATGTCCTTTATTTGATTTGCAAGGTTTCTCTTCTCCATCTCCAGCTCCTGGATTTTCATCGTTTCTGCAGTGAGATTTGTGACCTTGCTCTCTAAGACAGCGTTGGCTCGTGTCAGGTTGGTGTTGTCCTCCCTTAAATTGTTGTTGAGGTTTGTCAGGTTGCGATTCATTTCCAGAAGAGTCGTTTTGCTGGTTTCTTGAGTAACAACTGAAAAAAATGAAAATTAGCTTCTAAAGGGAGAGTAAGAAGTTTTGATATCATTCATTTTGCTTTTGTTATTTAATCAAAGATCAAAGCTGCTTCCTGTCTGTTGTACTTCAGGTCTGCCAGCCTTTTGGGAGCTATAAGCTAAGATGGCATTTTTTCTATTTCTTTGAACAACAAAAAACCCATAAAAAGACCAACACTCACAATGTGTTAAGCCATCTTTCAATATTTCCCAGCTTCCTCCATTGGTTCATACAAAATTCACTCAAAAAAGCTTAATGTAGTTTTAAGTAAAAATATATTAAACAAAACTTAATGGTAAATATGTTGTAGATTTTTTTTTTTTTTTTCAGCCAATGATTTCGTTTTCTAAACTTTTCACTGTTACCAAGAAACCCAACAGCAGGTGTAGATTTATTATTTGGCCTGATGTTTCCCAACATGGTGAATTACATGGCTATTATTAAGGCAAAATGTGCAATAATTGGTTACACAGTACTGAAAATATATATTGTATAAAAAAAAACCCTGTGTTATACTATCTTCATACATTTGACCATGAATTATTGTGTCTCGTAATTCACTTTGTTCTTGACAGATTTAGAAAACTAAAAGCAGAAACTTATGGTATGTAAAACAATCTGATATCACATGATGGTAACAGAAGAAATATTATTCTATAAGGGTCTGCCTTGTGTCTAAGTTCGTGCATGGACTGTCTGTTTTACATACTTACCGTAGACACAGATTGCTATGATGCCCAACAGCAAAATGACACAGAGAGTCGCCAAGCAACAAGCCAAGAGCCGATAGTGGCGACGTCGTCCGTCTGCTTTCTTGTCTGGCAGGAATCGGATAGACAAACATATAAATACGTGGCTTTAGAAGTCGGAGTTCATGAAATAACGTGGGTAACCAAAGTTACAGTCTTTTTCAGTCCAACATTTCCTCTTTACCTTGCCATCGCCAAAGAAGGTATTTTAAACTTAGTAAGTTAGAAACAGGAAGTATAACAACTTTTAAATCAGATTGTGAAAACCTCAAATTAACTTAAATTCAACATGAGATTGCATTTTTACACAAAACAATGTTTTGCAATGAAAAACATGAGAAAGGAAACGCTTCATGGCCATTATGTATTATTAATGTTCATGTGGGACACTAAAAGGAAAGATTTACAATTTCTAAAATGTTTGATATCAATTCTTTCAGACATTGTGCTACAGATGAACCAGGTTGTAGGCAGAAGTGGACATAGCCTCCATTCCTATGAGGCCAACCCAGTAATATCGACTAATATAACGCTGTAATGTATTTAAGCGTCTCATTGTTTGTTTATTTTTTGCTAAGTAATCTGTCCTTCAGATATGATAAGAATTGATAGATGTTGAAAATATAGTCATCAGTTGTCATTCAATTAAAGGTGATAATCTTAAAAATATATATTTATAGGAACATTTATAAAACTCTTAAATCATGTTTCAATCGCATTTTGGGTTTCCGGTCGATAAGGGTTCACTAAAGTTTACAGATTGTGACCCGTCCAAACACATATTTTGGGGCTTGCCTGACTGAATGTTTACCAAATCAACTACTACACAATCATACACTTTTGACTTTTCTTAAATGATTTCTGCTGATTTAAATAAACCAATTTATTACAAACAACAATTATTCCACAACGTGGCGGTCAGTCAGAAGTTTTTCATGTGTTTGTTTGTTTGTTTGATTTCACAAAGCCGATATCAGCACCAAATGTTATCAGATTCACCTGTTTTGTTTTTGTGTTCTTTTACAACTTACCATTTGTGTCTGGACTTTGTTCGGTTGAGTTCTTTTTCACCTTCACTTCATCGTACACAGTTTCCTCTTTGTTTTTAGCTGAAAGGTTAAAAGTTTAAATAGTGTACAGTGGTTAAATATTAACAGTTCACTATAATCAACAATGAGATAAAAAAAAACAACAACAAGAACAATGACAAACTGCTTGGTTTAGTTAGCTAAATATGTAACCTGCTCCTACAACAGTACAATAAATTAATATTTAATATGAGGAGGGTCACATAAACAAAGACCCTCTTCTAAAGCCAAAGTCTGAGAATATCTTTTCTAGCCGCTCTGTACTTTTAAAAGTTGACTTACCTTCCGGTCGGGATCGGTTCTTATTTTTGAATACAACTGAAGTGTAGTTAATGTCCTCCGCCATCACTACAACCTTTCTGTTGAGTCTATCCGACTTGTAGTCAAAGAAGTACCACTGTAATTGAGCCACAGAGACTCACAAGAAGAGAAGTGGTTGTTTCCTCTGTTGAGGTGAATCTGTCTCTAACGGCTTTGAAATATATCAACTTCTGCTTTTCCAGAGAAAATCATTTGTATGCACGACAGTCCGGATGTAAACTTCAAGCCAACACTGTGTTCCTGTACCATAATCAGCTTGATATAAAATATATTATTACAATGAGTATATAACATGGTATAACAAGATTACTAAGATGTAACTAGGACTTTGGATGTTTGCTTGGTTTTGTGTAAAACACCAATAACCAATTGAATTTTGTTGAGAAGTTGTTTTTTGTTGGCCAATCAGTAGCAAGAGTTTAAAACATTATACAGGAAACAAATATTTTCTAATATCTATTCATACGTTAGATCTGCGTTTGTTTTTTTCCAAATATGCACAAAAAGTACGTAAACAGCTGTTAAAAGTTGCACACTAAGTTTACACAAGTTTTTGTTTTTACAAAAATATTAAAGGTGATATTACTTGAAATCTTCACATTTTGACATTATTAAGCCAGTTGGCATTATCTTAAATGTAATTAATCTTTTCAAACTATCATGTTACCTTCTGAAGTTTGACTCAAACAGACAAAGCCTTCTTTTCACAGATCCAATTGTTCCTGTTGTTAAAGTTCACTGATTTCCATCCTTCATTTTTTACAGAAATTGCACAGTGACCATCAGTCGGGTTTTCTATCCAGAATATATGAAATGGAAACGCTGGTGCAGTGATGTTAAACTTTACAGGGAAGTTTGTGTTTTTTTGGGTCTGTTTCTAAGTTGAGCCTCTATTTCAAAACTTGTGGTGAGTTGTTGTGAAGGGAAGTTTTCTAATTTGTCCTTTTCAATCTAAAATAAACAGTTTTATTTGTTTCATCTAATCAGAACTCGATCAGTAATATGATTGTGTTACATGTTGTTTTTCTGACCAATGATGATTGAATAAATATCTGAATTCAGGTAAGCTGACCAGCCTGGATGGACTGCCATTTAAAATTCAGACACAGAACACATCCACACGCTGATCTCCAACGGCACCGATCAAACACAAATGTTTAAATATCTGCAGCAAATTAGTCCGTATTTATAGAATCACTCCCAATGTGCTCGGCAGCCTGGAAAAATCATGGAAATAAATGTAAAGATGAAAAGGATTTTTTTTTTTAACTCTTCAAATATAATTGCTGCCAAAGTTACACTGTGTTGTTGTGCTTTAAAAAGGCATCATGCATTACAGAAATATGATTCTGCTACACAAAAGAATGTAGGTGAAAAGCTTGTGAAATGTTTACTATCCTTGCAGATAGAGGAACGTCTGGACTTTTTAAAGTAAGTCTGAATCATGTACAAAGTTTAAAATACCAGTTTTAATCTTGATAGAGAAGCAAGTGGGTTTTAGTTCTGTTTTGAAGGTGTGACAGTTGGTGTTTGCTGAGAAACTAATGCCCAGTTGTGATGAGAAGTCTTATTTATAAATGGTTTGAACTCACAGTGTGTCTGCAGCATTTTCTCAGGCTGCTGCAGTTCATCAGTGCTGGAAGAAGTATTCAGGTCCTTTACTTAAAGATGCTGTAAAGTAGAAATGAAAATGAGTTTTAAGTTCATCACACCACAGAAGTATGGGTTGTTAACTACCCATCCAAATTTGAATGAAAAAAACACCGACAAGTATATTAAAGTAGGCTTTGAACTCCTGAGAAAATCATCAGTCTTCTCTGCTCTGAGACTGGGGGGGCGTGTCCTGAAGGAGCTGAAGCTCCGCCCACTCACTGGGAGGTGTTCAGTGTCCTGTAGGACAGTCCTGTGGCTGCAGTTCTTTTCCCCACTAAGCGGTCCGTCTGACATCCAACCTCTCGGAGACTTTATGCATGATGTCCCACTGGTACTCTGTCTCTCTGCTGGATGGAGCAGCCTGCTTTGGGAAAACACAATAGAATCAGAATTTATTTGTCCAATGAGTGAAACATACAGATGCATATAAATGAAGCTTGTCCCCCTGAGCTGTAACACAGGAGTCAAACTGGTCACCAGAGACAGAAGACAGTGAGTCTCCAACTACTTCTAACGCACCTGCATTACAATAGTGGAGATAATAAGAATGGAGGAGTTGATTTAGTTCTGTAACGACTGTAACATGAACAACGCTGCATTACATCACATGTTAATTCATGACATCACATGTTAATTCATTACATCACGTTAATTCAAACTTTGAACCTGCTCAGGTTGAGAAGTAAGTCTTTCTCTTTCACTGATGTCCCTCCTCCTCCTCCTCGTCCTCCTCCTCCTCCTCCTCCACATGTAGTTGGGCTCCTTTACCCCGACCGGTACCGGTACATGTAACCGAGAGGGTCGCTGATTGTAACGTTACACCGGAGTACAAAATCAACAACCCTCATTAATGGGGAGGACTAGATCTCCTCTGGTCCATGTTTACCATCACCCCGACATGTAAAATACAGAGTTACATATATTATAGTTCCTTATCGGAGCTATATTGACACGCGTAAAAAAAATCAGCTGTTTTCGGAGCATTTTCCTCTGAACTCTGCTACGAGCTCAATAGAAGCTAATTAGCACATTAGCTCCCATTTCATGAAAATAAAGTTATTCTACACCGAGTAAAATCACGTTAGCGGTTTGCACCGAGGACTAAATGTAGCAGAGTCACTGTGGAAAAGTTATCTGGTATAATTATAACAAGCACACAGAACTTCCGCTGAGTGGTGGACTGCTGGCGGCGGCGGACGGTGCCGGTGCGACCGGAGGACGAACGGCCGGGAGGGTGAAGCTCGGTTCGGCTCCGAGCTGCAGGAGAAGCCGTGTGTCCGTGAACTGCATCCGTCTCCGGTCCAAGTTGAAACTGTCCTCTGTGAAACGGTCCCTGCAGAGGCGGCTGTTGGTGTCGATCCGAACGTCTCCTTTAGCGAGGCTCTTCACGAAATCAATCCGCCTCTTTTTCCTTTCTTCATCAGTAGGGAATTTAAATAGTGATGCGACGCTGCTTTGGAGGTTCCTGCTTCCAGGAAAGATTCACTTGCGGGTGGAGGGAGACGTCCTGTAGCAGCCAGCTGATGGACAATAACAATCTGACTACGGCAGAGTGGGATGACCTCTTATGCAAATGAGCTGCAGGCTTTTATAGCGTTTCACCGTGAGAGGAGGAGCCATGCAGAAGGTTATATAAACCGTCTGTGCGGTAGATCGGTGACGTACTGAAGCGACCTTTTAGCCCCGCCTAAAAAAACATGAGCTGAAGACTGATGAGAAACTGTTTAAAGGTCCAACTTATAGAAACTTTAACTCAAATAACTGCGTAACAAAATTGGATAAACAACCATTGAATTGCATATTATGACAAATAATGTCACTAAAATCAGGTATAAACCTCTGAACTCTGTTAAACCCAAAATAATTCAGTTGTTAGATCTTGATAGTCTGTTTTAGTCCTTTACAGTTGTCAGTCAAAGTAGGTCTCATTTATATCTTTGGAAGTTCCTTAACGTTCAACAGTTCACCATTAGTCTCTTCCAACGGATTTCCGGTTGTTTGTTTGAATCCAAAACAACTCTGAGATCTCAGAAAACAAAGTGCCAATAAAATTGGATCCTTTATATTTCTCGGTGAAGATCCAGACAGGATAGCAGATGAAGCAGCTCGTAGTCACTTGATGAATCCCTAAAAAAAAAAGAACAGCCTGTACACAAGTGTGCAGAACATCATCATATAGTCAGAGTTTCCTCTTTTTCCATCTCATTAGATTTACACAAAACTTTCACAACTTTAAACACTTGTGACTAAATTATTTCATTTTGTCTCAATTTCAAACAATACACTTGGCAATCAACATACTTTTACAACATATACAGAAACTTTAACAAAAATTCAACACACACACACACACACACACACACACACACAGTTATGTGCTTCATTCACATCATCCAAAATGTTGTTATTCTGGCTGGTTTTGCTTCGCTATGTTCCTCAAAGTAAATTACTCCCAATTCTCTGACACAAACTTAGTTAACAAGATAACCTCAGGTAGCAACTCACCTGGATAATCCACTTCATTGAAGAAACGCCCGACGGAGTTCGTCCCGGTGAGAACTTCTCCCTCGACAGCTCCGCTGCAGCTCAGCATGTAACTCACTTACAATACTGTTAAATTCACTCGATATCTCTTGGGAATCTCAAAATATCTGACTTTGCTCCAAATCATGTCTGCCTCCTGCACCTGTCTTAGCTGCGGGGTCTCCGGTAGGTGAGTGCGTGGTTCAGAGAGTGGGAGGGGGGGCTAAGGGCTCTGCTACGTTCAGACCACCAGCTGGTTTGGTGAGACGTTTAGGGAACGTCTGTAAATTGGGAAACTGTACGTTACCTGGGTTACGTGAACATGGGAGAACACGTGACCTCGACGGTGAAGAGCTTCCATCACCCTCAAATCCAGGACCCCCGGTGTACAGTGACCACTGATCCTTTTTGATGACCAGGAAGAAAAATTAGTGCAAAACAGGTTTTGACTTGATCAGCATTTTAGGTAACAGCACTGAAAAAGATATTCAAACATGAAATCCCTCTTTGTAAAACACACAATATGTGCTTGGCTGATAAATTGAACTTCCTGTTGTAATCTGGAGATTTGTTGGACCTGATGTCGACGGTGTGATTGATTAATGAGGTCCAAACGAGGTGAACATACTGAGACCAGATCTGTTCCTGCCTCATACTGATTGAACTTGTTATATCATCCTGAAGAATGCAGTTCATCCTGACTTTATCAAAACTTACTGACATTTTTAATGAGAATGTTTTGAGATTAGAAAAAAAAAAAGAAAACAGAAATATTGTTGTTCAGTTTAACATTTTTATTCAACATAACAGGATAAAAACATGCATTTGCTTCTAAATAGATATCTAACATTATCTGCTGCCTCAACCTGTGAAGACTTATTTACATCAGAATACAAATGTTGAAGAAAACAGCTTTGGGAGCATTTTGTTGAGAAGTAATGCAGCGCCCTCTGTTGGCCAATTACAAAACAACAGTGTCAAAAATTACAGACAGGAAACAAATATTTTCTAATACAGATTACAGTGGGTACGGAAAGTATTCAGACCCCTTTAAATTTTTCACTCTTTGTTTCATTGCAGCCATTTGCTAAACTCAAAAAAGTTCATTTTATTTCTCATTAATGTACACTCAGCACCCCATCTTGACAGAAAAAAACAGAAATGTAGAAATTTGTGCAAATTTATTAAAAAAGAAAAACTGAAATATCACATGGTCATAAGTATTCAGACCCTTTGCTCAGTATTGAGTAGAAGCACCCTTTTGAGCTAGTACAGCCATGAGTCTTCTTGGGAATGATGCAACAAGCTTTTCACACCTGGATTTGGGGATCCTCTGCCATTCTTCCTTGCAGATCCTCTCCAGTTCCGTCAGGTTGGATGGTGAACGTTGGTGGACAGCCATTTTCAGGTCTCTCCAGAGATGCTCAATTGGGTTTAGGTCAGGGCTCTGGCTGGGCCAGTCAAGAATGGTCACAGAGTTGTTCCGAAGCCACTCCTTTGTTATTTTAGCTGTGTGCTTAGGGTCATTGTCTTGTTGGAAGGTGAACCTTCGGCCCAGTCTGAGGTCCAGAGCACTCTGGAAGAGGTTTTCTTCCAGGATATCGCTGTACTTGGCCGCATTCATCTTTCCTTCAATTGCAATCCCTGTAGCTGAAAAACACCCCCATAGCATGATGCTGCCACCACCATGTTTCACTGTTGGGATTGTATTGGGCAGGTGATGAGCAGTGCCTGGTTTTCTCCACACATACCACTTAGAATTAACGCCAAAAAGTTCAATCTTGGTCTCATCAGACCAGAGAATGTTATTTCTCATAGTCTGGGAGTCCTTCATGTGTTTTTTGGCAAACTCTATGCGGGCTTTCATATGTCTTGCACTGAGGAGAGGCTTCCGTCGGGCCACTCTGCCATAAAGCCCCGACTGGTGGAGGGCTGCAGTGATAGTTGACTTTGTGGAACTTTCTCCCATCTCCCTACTGCATCTCTGGAGCTCAGCCACAGTGATCTTTGGGTTCTTCTTTACCTCTCTCACCAAGGCTCTTCTCCCACGATTGCTCAGTTTAGCTGGACGGCCAGGTCTAGGAAGAGTTCTGGTCGTACCAAACTTCTTCCATTTAAGGATTATGGAGGCCACTGTGCTCTTAGGAACCTTGAGTGCTGCAGAAATTATTTTGTAACCTTGGCCAGATCTGTGCCTTGCCACAATTCTGTCTCTGAGCTCCTTGGACAGTTCCTTCGACCTCATGATTCTCATTTGCTCTGACATGCACTGTGAGCTGTAAGGTCTTATATAGACAGGTGTGTGCCTTTCCTAATCAAGTCCAATCAGTTTAATTAAACACAGCTGGACTCCAATGAAGGAGTAGAACCATCTCAAGGAGGATCAGAAGAAATGGACAGCATGTGAGTTAAATATGAGTGTCACAGCAAAGGGTCTGAATACTTATGACCATGTGATATTTCAGTTCTTCTTTTTTAATAAATTTGCACAAATTTCTACATTTCTGTTTTTTTCTGTCAAGATGGGGTGCTGAGTGTACATTAATGAGAAATAAAATGAACTTTTTTGATTTTAGCAAATGGCTGCAATGAAACAAAGAGTGAAAAATTTAAAGGGGTCTGAATACTTTCCGTACCCACTGTATATGTGTTTGTTTTTGTTTTTTCCAAATATGTACACAAAGTACCTTAAACAAACAGCTATTAAAAGTAGCACGCTTTAATTTTACTTCTAAGTTTTTGTTTTTACAAAAATATTAAACGTGATATTTCAAGAAATCTTCATATTTTGACATTATTAAGCCAGTTGGCATTATCTTACATAAGATTAATCTTTGCAGACTATCAAGTTACCTTCTGAATTTGACTCAAACAGACAAAGACTTCTGTTCACAGATCCAATTGTTCCTGTTGGTGCAATTCACTGATTTCCATCCATCGTTAGTTACAGAAATTGCACAGTGACCATCAGTCGGGTTTTCTGTCCAGGAGCTGAGGAAAACAAAACATCAGTTAGATCCAGAGTCAAGATTTTATCATTCAAAGTGTTTAGAAATGTGTCTCTTACCTGTCAGCCAGATCACTTCCATCGACCCACTTCCATTTTCCACCATCAGCTTTCAGTCCAATCCAGTACCCTTCGTTTCCTGGACGGTTATAGCTGTTATCACGGACATATGTCTGAGGACAACAGAGGAAAAGGATCAGAGATATTTACTTACTTTAATAAACTCACTGTGACCAACAGACTCGGCGTGTTTTCAGATCTTCAGAAAATACATTTTCATTTAATATATGCTGTCATTACCTTTTCTTCTGCATTATCTACAACCACCAAATCAGAATTCCTTATTGTGCAGTTTTCTCGAGCTTCTTCCCAGGTTTTCCGATCGGTAGAAGACTGATAGTTTAAAACCACATAACAACTGGACTGGAACAGATTCCAGCCCGGCTGACAAGAGTTACAATGTCGTGCTGAAATAACAGAGATCAACTAATAATCAACTTTACTGTCTCGTTATATCAAGATTCAATATTTTTATAACTAATGGGATCCCAACATACCACCACCATCTTTTCTGGGACAGTAGGCATCAATGCTCCACTGAGCTCGACTGATGTTGAGCTCATTCCCCTTTGCCTCCATGTCCTTTATTTGATTTGTAAGGTTTCTATTCTCCATCTCCAGCTCCTGGTTTTGTGTCTCCAGCTCCTGGTTTTGTTTCTCCAGGTTCATCTTTTCTGCCGTCAGCTTGGCGTTGTTTTCAGAAATGACCGAGGTAACTTAAAGTCAAACGTACAGGAAGATAGTTGGCAGTGAGCTGATATTGGATAACAAATTAACAAAAATCAAACAACTTTGACTTAAACTGAAAGTCAGATAAAATGCATCTTTGTTCAGAACTATTTCACAATAACGACATAGAAATATTTGTTTACGTATGAGTTATACTTACAATATATTTGAAGGGCTACAATAACAAACAGTATCAACCAACTCACTGCTATTGTTGGAAAAGAATAAGTGAAAGAGGAAGACTTCTTGTCTGACAAAGAAATAAACAAAAACATTTAGCTGAAAAAAAATCAACATGAAACTTTAAAAAAGTTCAATCTGCTGTTATAATATTTGTGCAGTAAATTGTGTTAATAACCTGCAGTGGCTGTTATTTTGTCCACAGTACAAACTGCTGCATTTTCAAAGTCACCTTCCTCAAGTTCCTCTGAAACAAATCAAACATAAGTTCTCAAAGATCTGCAGTAAATTAAACATTATTTCCAGAATCAGCAGACTGAGAAAATCATGATACAAATTAAAACATAAAGTCAATCGTGACATCTGAAATTAATTTGACCAAAGTGTCGTTATGCTCATCATTATGAAAATAAATAAAATAAGATTCTGCTTCACAAAAGATGAGACGCTTGTGAAGTTTGAATCTGTCAGAAAGCATCCTACCTGCAGATAAAGAAACATTTGGATTTCTAAAATTAACCGTCAGCGTCTGTGTTTTTCTGTTCATCCTGGAAAAAGCATCAAGTTCACCAGCGATCGAGCTGCATATGAAGGCTGAAATGGAAACGCTGGTGCAGTGATGTTAAACTTTACAAGGAAGTTTGTGGGTTTTTGGGTGTGTTTTGAAGTTGAGCCTTTTTTTAAAAACTTGTGGTCAGTTGTTGTGAGGGGATGTTTTCTCCGTTGAATTTTACTTCTAAAATACACAGTTTTTTGTTTCATCAAAGCAGAACTCGATCAGTAATATGATTGTGTTACATGTTGTTTTTCTGACCAATGATGATTGAATAAATGTCTGAATTCAGGTAAGCTGACCAGCCTGGATGGACTGCCATTTAAAATTCAGACACAGAACACATCCACACGCTGATCTCCAACGGCACCGATTAAACACAAATGTTTAAATATCTGCAGCAAATTAGTCCGTATTTATAGAATCACTCCCAATGTGCTCGGCAGCCTGGAAAAATCATGGTAATAAATGTAAAGATGAAAAGGATTTTTTTTTTTAACTCTTCAAATGTATTTAATGCCAAAGTTACACTGTGTTGTTGTGCTTTAAAAAGGCATCATGCATTACAGAAATATGATTCTGCTACACAAAAGAGTGTCGGTGAAAAGCTCGTGAAATGTTTACTCTCCTTGCAGAAAGAGGAACATCTGGACTTTTTAAAGTAAGTCTGAGTCATGTACAAAGTTTAAAATACCAGTTTTAATCTTGATATAGAAGCGTGTGGTTTTTAGTTCTGTTTTGAAGGTGTGACAGTTGGTGTTTGCTGAGAAACTAACGCTCAGTTGTGATGAGAAGTCTTATTTATTAATAGTTTGAACTCACACAGTGTGTCTGCAGCATCTTCTCAGGCTGCTGCAGTTCATCAGTGCTGGAAGAAGTATTCAGGTCCTTTACTTATGTAAAAGTAGCAACACAACGTGTATCTACTTCACGACAGGTAAAAATCCTACATTCAAAACATTGCTTTAGTAAAAACATGAGTATTAACAGTTAAATTTACTTAACATATCAAACAGTAACAGTTTAGAAAAGATTCCCTGTTAGTGTTTTATGATGGGTTTGGATTAATATTACTGTTCTATCAATGTGCATTTTTAATGCTGCTGTTATTTAAAGTTAAACTAATTTGTACCACTTGACTGTTCAGCAATTTAACGTACAGTTATGCGTTATATTCTATATAGTCATCTTGTGTTTGTAGTACTTCTGTCCTGTGAGAACCACTCATCTCTAAAAACAACAATCCGAGAAAAACATCCCTGTTTTCAGTTTTGTGACGATGTGTTTTTTTTTTTAAATAGTTTATTTAGAAGTAGGAACATATAATCCTTCACTTTTTCTGAAAAGTTCCAATTCGATTCACCAAAATTTGGAGAGACATGGTTTTCACTGGACAAGAAGGGTATGAAAAGTTGTAATCTTAAAAGTAACTAGTAACTAAAGCTGTCAAACCTCTGAGATGTGGTCGAATAGAAGTATGAAGCTTCACAACAGGAAATACTAAAGTAAAAGTACAAGTATCTCAAATTTGTACTTAAGTATTTGAGTAAATGTACTTGGTAACATTCCACCACCATCTTTTATCAAATGCAAGTGACTTTGATCATCAGAGTTTATCCCAGCATGCACTGCATAACAGGCAGGAAAAGAACAGCATCAACACGCAGATAAACTGACTCACCTGCAGACACATGTGAATGTAACCCTTGCTGTTGCAGCACGTAATCTTTTACTAAAGGGTAATCTATGATGCTAACCCTGGCACTACTATCTATGTAACATCAGTATCTGAGGTTCTTTAACAGTTCAGGCCAAGCTTTTTTCAGGTTACCTTGGTTACGGTTAACTTCATTTCAATTACTCGGTTGGGTAAGGACATTGGTGGTAGCAACTCTATACAAGAGCAATGAGACCTCCAGCCCACAAAGCATTAACACAACCAATGATTCAATGATGAGGGAATATATTTACAGAATTATTTAAACCATTTCACTTGAACAATACCTTTAAATCTCACATTAACTCAACTTCAGCTCTTAACAACAAAATGAATTCCACTTAACTCAAATAACTGTGTAACAAAAATTGGATAAACAACCATTGAATTGCATATTATGACAAATAATGTCACTAAAATCAGGTATAAACCTCTGAACTCTGTTAAACCCAAAATAATTCAGTTGTTAGATCTTAATAGTCTGTTTTAGTCCTTTACAGTTGTCAGTCAAAGTAGGTCTCATTTATATCTTTGGAAGTTCCTTAACGTTCAACAGTTCACCATTAGTCTCTTCCAACGGATTTCTGGTTGTTTGTTTGAATCCAAAACAACTCTGAGATCTCAGAAAACAAAGTGCCAATAAAACTGGATCCTTTATATTTCTCGGTGAAGATCCAGACAGGATAGCAGATGAAGCAGCTCGTAGTCACTTGATGAATCCCTAAAAAAAAAAACAGCCTGTACACAAGTGTGCAGAACATCATCATATAGTCAGAGTTTCCTCTTTTTCCATCACATTAGATTTACACAAAACTTTCACAACTTTAAACACTTGTGACTAAATTATCTCATTTTGCCTCAATTTCAAACAATACACTTGGCAATCAACATACTTTTACAACATATACAGTAACTTTAACAAAAATTCAACACACACACACACACACAGAGTTATGTGCTTCATTCACAACATCCAAAATGTTGTTATCCTGGCTGGTTTTGCTTCGCTGTGTTCCTCAAAGTAAATTACTCCCAACTCTCTGACACAAACTGAGTTAACAAGATAACCTCAGGTAGCAACTCACCTGGATAATCCACTTCATTGAAGAAACGCCCGACGGAGTTCGTCCCGGTGAGAACTTCTCCCTCGACAGCTCCGCTGCAGCTCAGCATGTAACTCACTTACAATACTGTTAAATTCACTCGATATCTCTTGGGAATCTCAAAATATCTGACTTTGCTCCAAATCTTGTCTGCCTCCTGCACCTGTCTTAGCTGCGGGGTCTCCGGTAGGTGAGTGCGTGGTTCAGAGAGTGGGAGGGGGGGCTAAGGGCTCTGCTACGTTCAGACCACCAGCTGGTTTGGTGAGACGTTTAGGGAACGTCTGTAAATTGGGGAACTGAATGTTACCCGGGTTACGTGAAAAAGGGAGAACACGTGACCCCGACCGAGAAGAGCTTCCATCACCCTCAAATCCAGGACCCCCGGTGTACAGTGACCACTGATCCTTTTTGATCACCAGGAAGAAAAAGTTGTGCAAAACAGGTTTTGACTTGATCAGCATTTTAGGTAACAGCACTGAAAAAGATATTCAAACATGAAATCCCTCTTTGTAAAACACACAATATGTACTTGGCTGATAAATTGAACTTCCTGTTGTAATCTGGAGATTTGTTGGAGCTGATGTCGACGGTGTGATTGATTAATGAGGTCCAAACGTGGTGAACATACTGAGACCAGATCTGTTCCTGCCTCATACTGATTGAACTTGTTATATCATCCTGAAGAATGCAGTTCATCCTGACTTTATCAAAACATACTGACATTTTTAATGAGAAGTTTTGAGAGAGATTAGAAAAAAACAAGAAAACAAAAATATTGTTGTTCATTTTAACATTTTTATTCAACATAACAGGATAAAAACATGCATGCTCTCCTAAATAGATATCTAACATTATCTGCTGCCTCAACGTGTGAAGACTTATTTACATCAGAATACAAATGTTGAAGAAAACAGCTTTGGAAGCATTTTGTTGAGAAGTAATGCAGCGCCCTCTGTTGGCCAATCACCGGCAACAGTGTTAAAAATTACACAAGAAACAAATATTTTCTAATATCGAAATTAATACATAATATCTGTTTTTGTTTTTATTTTTTTCAAATACGTACACAAAATACCTTAAACAAACAGCTGTTAAAAGTAGCACACTTTAATTTTACTTCTATGTTTTGGTTTTTACAAAAATATTAAATGTGATATTTCAAGAAATCTTTATATTTTGAAATTATTAAACCAGTTGGCATTATCTTACATAAGATTAATCTTTGCAGACTATCAAGTTACTTTCTGAAGTTTGACTCAAACAGACAAAGCCTTCTGTTCACAGATCCAATTATTCCTGTTGTTACAGTTCACTGATTTCCATCCTTGTGTTTGGCGAGAAATTACACAGTGACCATCAGTCGGGTTTTCTATCCAGGAGCTGAGGAAACAAAAACATCAGTTAGATCCAGAGTCAAGATTTTATCATTCAAAGTGTTTAGAAATGCGTCTCTTACCTGTTAGCCAGATCACTTCCATCGACCCACTTCCATTTTCTACCATCAGCTTTCAGTCCAATCCAGTACCCTTCGTTTTCTGGACGGTTATAGCTGTTATCACTGACATATTTCTGAGGACAACAGAGTAAAATGGATCAGAGATATTTACTTACTTTAATAAACTCACTGTGACCAACAGACTCAGCGTGTGTTCAGATCTTCAGAAAATACATTTTCATTTTCAATATGCTGTCATTACCTTTTCTTCTGCATTATCTACAACCACCAAATCAGAACTCCTTGTTGTGCAGTTTTCTCGAGCTTCTTCCCAGGTTTTCCGATCGGTAGAAGTCTGGTAGTCCAAAAACACATAGCAACTGGACTTGAACTGATTCCAGCCCAGCTGACAAGATTTACACTTTCTTCCTGAAATAACAGAGATCAACTAATAAACAACTTTACTGTCTCGTTATATCAAGATTCGATATTTTTATAACTAATTGGATCCCAACATACCGCCATCTTTTCTGGGACAGTAGGCATCAATGCTCCACTGAGCTCGACTGATGTTGAGCTCATTCCCCTTTGCCTCCATGTCGTTTATTTGATTTGTAAGGTTTCTCTTCTCCATCTCCAGCTCCTGATTTTGTGTCTCCAGCTTCTGGTTTTGCTTCGTGAGGTTCATCGTTTCTGCAGTAAGATTTATGACATTGCGCTCTAAGACAGCAAAGGCTCGTGTCAGGTTGTCAAACTGGACTGTCAGATTGGTGTAGTCCTCCCTTAAGTTGTTGTTGAGGTTTGTCAGGTTGCGATTCATTCCCAGAAGAGTATTTTCGTTGTTTTCATGACTTAATGTAGCAACTGCAAAATGAAAATTAGCTTGTTAAGGGAAAGTAAGCAGTTTTGGTATTATTCATTTTGCTTTTGTTATTTCATCACAGATCAAAGCTGCTTCCTGTCTGTTGTACTTCAGGTTTGCCAGCCTTTTGGGAGCTATAAGCTAAGATTGTGTTTTTTCTATTTCTTTGAACAACAAAAAAGCCACAAAAAGACCAACACTCACAATGTGTTAAGCCATCTTTCAATATTTCACAGCTTCCCCCATTGGTTCATACAAAATTCACTCAAAACAGTTGAACAATGTAGTTTTAAGTAAAAATGACTGAAACAACATTCAATGGTAAATATTTTGTAGATTTTTGTTTTTTTCAGCAAATGATTTCATTTTCTAAACTTTTCCCTGTTACCAAGAAACCCAACAGCAGGTGTAGATTTATTATTTGGCCTGATGTTTCCCAACATGGTGAATTACATGGCTATTATTAAGGCAAAATGTGCAATTATTGGTTACACAGTACTGAAAATATATATTGTATAAAAAAAACCTGTTATACTATCTTCATACATTTGACCATGAATTATTGTGTCGAGTAATTCACTTTGTTCTTAACAGATTTAGAAAACTAGAAGCAGAAACTTATGGTATGTAAAACAATCTGATATCACATGATGGTAACAGAAGAAATATTATTCTATAAGGGTTTGCCTTGTGTCTAAGTTCGTGCATGGACTGTCTGTTTTACATACTTACCGTAGACACAGATTGCTATGATGCCCAACAGCAAAATGACACAGAAAGTCGCCAAGCAACAAGCCAAGAGCCGATAGTGGCGACGTCGTCCGTCTGCTTTCTTGTCTGGCAGGAATCGGATAGACAAACATATAAATACGTGGCTTTAGAAGTCGGAGCTCATGAAATAATGTGGGTAACCAAAGTTACAGTCTTTTTCAGTCCAACATTTCCTCTTTACCTTGCCATCGCCAAAGAAGGTATTTTAAACTTAATAAGTTAGAAACAGGAAGTATAACAACTTTTAAATCAGACTGTGAAAACCTCAAATTAACTTAAATTCAACATGAGATTGCATTTTTACACAAAACAATGTTTTGTAACAGAAAAACACGAGAAAGGAAACGCTTCATGGCCATTATGTATTATTAATGTTCACGTGGGAGACTAAAAGGAAAGATTTACAATTTCTCAAATGTTTGTTATCAATTCTTTCAGACATTGTGCTACAGATGAACCAGGTTGTAGGCAGAAGTGGACATAGCCTCCATTCCTATGAGGCCAACCCAGTAATATCGACTAATATAACGCTGTAACGTATTTAAGCGTCTCATTGTTTGTTTAGTTTTTTGCTAAGTAATCTGTCCTTCAGATATAATAAGAATTGATAGATGTTGAAAATATAGTCATCAGTTGTCATTCAATTAAAGGTGATAATCTTAAAAATATATATTTATAAGAACATTTGTAAAACTCTTAAATCATGTTTCAATCGTATTTTGGGTTTCCGGTCGATAAGGGTTCACTAAAGTTTACAGATTGTGACCCGTCCAAACACATATTTTGGAGCTTGCCTGACTGAATGTATACCAAATCAACTACTACACAATCATACATTTTTGACTTTTCTTAAATGATTTCTGCTGATTTAAATAAACCATTTTATTACAAACAACAATTATTCCACAACGTGGCGGTCAGTCAGAAGTTTTACACGTGTTTGTCTGTTTGTTTGTTTGTCTGTTTGACTTCACAAAGCCGATATCAGCACCAAATGTTCTCAGACTCACCTGTGTTTTGTTTTTGTGTTCTTTTACAACTTACCATTTGTGTCTGGACTTTGTTCGGTTGAGTTCTTTTTCACCTTCACTTCATCGTACACAGTTTCCTCTTCGTTTTTAGCTGAAAGGTTAAAAGTTAAAATAGTGTACAGTGGTTAAATATTAACAGTTCACTATAATCAACAATGAGATAAAAAAAAACCAACAACAATGACAAACTGCTTGGTTAAGTTAGCTAAATATGTAACCTGCTCCTACACCAGTACAATAAATTAATATTTAATATGAGGAGGGTCACGTAAACAAAGACTCTGTTCTAAAGCCAAAGTCTGAGAATATCTTTTCTAGTCGCTCTGTACTTTTAAAAGTTGACTTACCTTCCGGTCGGGATCGGTTCTTATTTTTGAATACAACTGAAGCGTAGTTAACGTCCTCCGCCATCGCTACAACCTTTCTGTTGAGTCTATCCGACTTGTAGTCAAAGAAGTACCACTGTAATTGAGCCACAGTGACTCATAAGAAGAGAAGTGGTTGTTTCCTCTGTTGAGGTGAATCTGTCTCTCACAGTTTTGAAATATACCAACGTCTGCTTTTCCTGAGAAAGTCATTTGTATGCACAACAGTCCAGAAATAAACTTCAAGCCAACACTGTGTTCCTGTTCCATAATCAGCTTGATATAAAATATATTATTACAATGAGTATATAACATGGTATAACAACATTACTAATATGTAACTAGGACTTTGGATGTTTTCTTGGTTTTGTGTAAAACACCGGTGTACAGTGACCACTGATCCTTTTTGATGACCAGGAAGAAAAATTAGTGCAAACCAGGTTTTGACTTGATCAGCATTTTAGGTAACAGCAATGAAAAAGATATTCAAACATGAAATCCCTCTTTGTAAAACACACAATATGTGCTTGGCTGATAAACTGAACTTCCTGTTGTAATATGGAGATTTGTTGGAGCTGATGTCGACGGTGTGATTGATTAATGAGGTCCAAACGTGGTGAACATACTGAGACCAGATTTGTTCCTGCCTCATACTGATTGAACTTGTCATATCATCCTGAAGAATGCAGTTCATCCTGACTTTATCAAAACTTACTGACATTTTTAATGAGAATGTTTTGAGATATTAGAAAAAAAATAGAAAACAGAAATATTGTTCAGTTTAACATTTTTATTCAACATAACAGGATAAAAATATGCATTTTCTTCTAAATAGATATCTAACATTATCTGCTGCCTCAACGTGTGAAGACTTATTTACATCAGAATACAAATGTTGAAGAAAACAGATTTGGAAGCATTTTGTTGAGAAGTAGTTTTTTGTTGGCCAATCAGTAGCAAGAATTTAAAACATTATACAGGAAACAAATATTTTCTAATATCTATTCAGACATTAGATCTGCATTTGTTTTTTTTTCCAAATATGCATAAAAAGTACATAAACAGCTGTTAAAAGTTGCACACTAAGTTTACATCTAAGTTTTTGTTTATACAAAAATATTAAAGGTGATATTACTTGAAATCTACACATTTTGACATTATTAAGCCAGTTGGCATTATCTTAAATGTAATTAATCTTTTCAAACTATCATGTTACCTTCTGAAGTTTGACTCAAACAGACAAACCTTCTTTTCACAGATCCAATTGTTCCTGTTGTTACAGTTCACTGATTTCCATCCTTCATTTTTTACAGAAATTGCACAGTGACCAACAGTCGGGTTTTCTATCCAGAATATATGAAATGGAAACGCTGTTGCAGTGATGTTAAACTTTACAGGGAAGTTTGTGTTTTTTTGGGTCTGTTTCTATGTTGAGCCTCTATTTCAAAACTTGTGGTCAGTTGTTGTGAGGGGAAGTTTTCTAATTTGTCCTTTTCCATCTAAAAATATACAGTTTCTTTGTTTCCTCTAATCAGAACTCGATCAGTAATATGATTGTGTTACATGTTGTTTTTCTGACCAATGATGATTGAATAAATGTCTGAATTCAGGTAAGCTGACCAGCCTGGATGGACTGCCATTTAAAATTCAGACACAGAACACATCCACACGCTGATCTCCAACGGCACCGATCAAACACAAATGTTTAAATATCTGCAGCAAATTAGTCCGTATTTATAGAATCACTCCCAATGTGCTCGGCAGCCTGGAAAAATCATGGTAATAAATGTAAAGATGAAAAGGATTTTTTTTTTTACTCTTCAAATGTATTTAATGCCAAAGTTACACTGTGTTGTTGTGCTTTAAAAAGGCATCATGCATTACAGAAATATGATTCTGCTACACAAAAGAGTGTCGGTGAAAAGCTCGCGAAATGTTTACTCTCCTTGCAGATAGAGGAACGTCTGGACTTTTTAAAGTAAGTCTGAGTCATGTACAAAGTTTAAAATAACATTTTTAATCTTGATAGAGAAGGATGTGGTTTTTAGTTCTGTTTTGAAGGTGCGACAGTTGGTGTTAGGTGAGAAACTAATGCTCAGTTGTGATAAGAAGTCTTCACTATAAATAGTTTGAACTCACACAGTGTGTCTGCAGCATCTTCTCAGGCTGCTGCAGTTCATCAGTGCTGGAAGAAGTATTCAGGTCCTTTACTTAAGTAAAAGTACCAACACAACGTGTATCTACTTCACGACAGGTAAAAATCCTACATTCAAAACCTTGCATTAGTAAAAACATGAGTATTAACAGTTAAATTTACTTAACATATCAAACAGTAACAGTTTAGAAAAGACTCCCTGTTAGTGTGTCATCATGTGTTTGTGGTACCGCTGTCCTGTGAGAACCACTCATCTCTAAAAACAACAATCTGAGAAAAACATCCCTGTTTTCAGCTTTGTGACGATGTGTTTTTTTTTTAAATAGTTTATTTAGAAGTAGGAACATATAATCCTTCACTTTTTCTGAAAAGTTCCAATTCGATTCACCAAAATTTGGAGAGACATGGTTTTCACTGGACAAGAAGGGTATGAAAAATTGTAATCTTAAAAGTAACTAAAGCTGTCAAACCTCTGATATGTGGTCGAATAGAACAATGAAGCTTCACAACAGGAAATACTAAAGTAAAAGTACATGTATCTCAAATTTGTACTTAAGTATTTGAGTAAATGTACTTGGTTACATTCCACCACCGTCTTTTATCAAATGCAAGTGACTTTGATCATCAGAGTTTATCCCAGCATGCACTGCATAACAGGCAGGAAAAGAACAGCATCAACACGCAGACAAACTGACTCACCTGCAGACACATGTGAATGTAACCCTTGCTGTTGCAGCACGTAATCTTTTACTAAAGGGTAATCTATGATGCTAACCCTGGCACTACTATCTATGTAACATCAGTATCTGAGGTTCTTTAACAGTTCAGGCCAAGCTTTTTTCAGGTTACCTTGGTTACAGTTCACTTCATTTCAATTACCCGGTTGGGTAAGGACATTGGTGGTAGCAACTCTATACAAGAGCAATGAGACCTCCAGCCCACAAAGCACACACACAACCAATGATTCAATGATGAGGGAATATATTTACAGAATTATTTAAACCATTTCACTTGAACAATACCTTTAAATCTCACATTAACTCAACTTCATCTCTTAACAATAAAATGAATTCCACTTAAATCAAATAACTGTAACAAAAATTGGATAAACAACCATTGAATTGCATATTATGACAAATAATCACTCAAATCAGGTATAAACCTCTGAACTCTGTTAAACCCAAAATAATTCAGTTGTTAGATCTTAATAGTCTGTTTTAGTCCTTTACAGTTGTCAGTCAAAGTAGGTCTCATTTATATCTTTGGAAGTTCCTTAACGTTCAACAGTTCACCATTAGTCTCTTCCAACGGATTTCCGGTTGTTTGTTTGAATCCAAAACAACTCTGAGATCTCAGAAAACAAAGTGCCAATAAAATTGGATCCTTTATATTTCTCAGTGAAGATCCAGACAGGATAGCAGATGAAGCAGCTCGTAGTCACTTGATGAATCCCTAAAAAAAAAAAACAGCCTGTACACAAGTGTGCAGAACATCATCATATAGTCAGAGTTTCCTCTTTTTCCATCACATTAGATTTACACAAAACTTTCACAACTTTAAACACTTGTGACTAAATTATCTCATTTTGCCTCAATTTCAAACAATACACTTGGCAATCAACATACTTTTACAACATATACAGTAACTTTAACAAAAATTCAACACACACACACACACACACACACACACACACACACAGTTATGTGCTTCATTCACATCATCCAAAATGTTGTTATCCTGGCTGGTTTTGCTTCGCTATGTTCCTCAAAGTAAATTACTCCCAATTCTCTGACACAAACTTAGTTAACAAGATAACCTCAGGTAGCAACTCACCTGGATAATCCACTTCATTGAAGAAACGCCCGACGGAGTTCGTCCCGGTGAGAACTTCTCCCTCGACAGCTCCGCTGCAGCTCAGCATGTAACTCACTTACAATACTGTTAAATTCACTCGATATCTCTTGGGAATCTCAAAATATCTGACTTTGCTCCAAATCTTGTCTGCCTCCTGCACCTGTCTTAGCTGCGGGGTCTCCGGTAGGTGAGTGCGTGGTTCAGAGAGTGGGAGGGGGGGCTAAGGGCTCTGCTACGTTCAGACCACCAGCTGGTTTGGTGAGACGTTTAGGGAACGTCTGTAAATTGGGCGACTGAAAGTTACCCGGGTTAAGTGAACATGGGAGAACACGTGACCTCGACAGAGAAGAGCTTCCATCACCCTCAAATCCAGGACCCCCGGTGTACAGTGACCACTGATCCTTTTTGATGACCAGGAAGAAAAATTAGTGCAAAACAGGTTTTGACTTGATCAGCATTTTAGGTAACAGCACTGAAAAAGATATTCAAACATGAAATCCCTCTTTGTAAAACACACAATATGTACTTGGCTGATAAATTGAACTTCCTGTTGTAATCTGGAGATTTGTTGGATCTGATGTCGACGGTGTGATTGATTAATGAGGTCCAAACGTGGTGAACATACTGAGACCAGATCTGTTCCTGCCTCATACTGATTGAACTTGTTATATCATCCTGAAGAATGCAGTTCATCCTGACTTTATCAAAACTTAATGACATTTTTAACGAGAATGTTTTGAGAGATTAGAAAAAAAAAAAAGAAAACAGAAATATTGTTGTTCATTTTAACATTTTTATTCAACATAACAGGATAAAAACATGCATTTTCTTCTAAATAGATATCTAACATTATCTGCTGCCTCAACGTGTGAAGACTTATTTACATCAGAATACAAATGTTGAAGAAAACAGCTTTGGAAGCATTTTGTTGAGAAGTAATGCAGCGCCCTCTGTTGGCCAATCAGCTGCAACAGTGTTAAAAATTACAGACAGGAAACAAATATTTTCTGATATCTAAATTAACACATTATATCGGTGTTTGTTTTTGTTTTTTCCAAATACGTACACAAAGTACCAAAACAGACAGCTGTTAATAGTAGCACACTTTAATTTTACTTCTATGTTTTGGTTTTTACAAACATATTAAATGTGATATTAATAGAAATCTTCACATTTTCACGTTATTAAGCGAGTTGGCATTATCTTACGTAAGATTAATCTTTGCAGACTATCAAGTTATCTTCTGAAGTTTGACTCAAACAGACAAAGACTTCTGTTCACAGATCAATCTGTTCCTGTCATAACAGTTCACTGATTTCCATCCTTCATTTTTTACAGAAATTGCACAGTGACCATCAGTCGGGTTTTCTGTCCAGGAGCTGAGGAAACAAAAACATCAGTTGTATCCAGAGTCAAGATTTTATCATTCAAAGTGTTTAGAAATGTGTCTCTTACCTGTCAGCCAGATCACTTCCACCGACCCACTTCCATTTTCCACCATCAGCTTTCAGTCCAATCCAGTACCCTTCGTTTCCTGAATTTCCCCAGCTCTTACCACTGACATATTTCTGAGGACAACAGAGGAAAAGGGATCAGAGATATTTACTTACTTTAATAAACTCACTGTGACCAACAGACTCAGCGTGTGTTCAGATCTTCAGAAAATACATTTTCATTTAATATAAGCTGTCATTACCTTTTCTTCTGCATTATCTACAACCACCAAATCAGAACTCCTAATTGTGCAGTTTTCTCGAGCTTCTTCCCAGGTTTTCCGATTGGTAGAAGTCTGGTAGTCCAAAACCAAAAGGCAACTGGACTGGATCAGATTCCAGCCTGGCTGACAAAATTTACACTGTCTTCCTGAAACAACAGAGATCAACTAATAAAGAACTTTACTGTCTCGTTATATCAGGATTCAATATTTTTGTGAATAATGGGATCCCAACATACCACCATCTTTTTTGGGACAGTAGGCATCAATGATCCACTGAGCTCGACTGATGTTGAGCTCATTCCCCTTTGCCTCCATGTCCTTTATTTGATTTGTAAGGTTTCTCTTCTCCATCTCCAGCTTCTGGTTTTGCATCGTGAGGTTCATCTTTTCTGCCGTGAGATTTGTGACTTTGCTCTCTAAGACAGCATTGGCTCGTGTCAGGTTGTCAAACTGGACTGTCAGATTGGTGTAGTCCTCACTTAAGTTGTTGTTGAGGTTTGTCAGGTTGCGATTCAGTTCCAGAAGAGTATTTTCGTTGTTTTCCTGACTTAATGTAGCAACCGTAAAATGAAAATGAGCTTCTTAAGGGAGAGTAAGCAGTTTTGGTATTGTTCATTTTGCTTTTGTTATTTTATCACAGATCAAAACTGCTTCCTGTCTGTTGTACTTCAGGTTTGCCAGCCTTTTGGGAGCCACAAGCTAAGATTGTGTTTTTTCTATTTCAGAGAACAACAAAAAACCCACAAAAAGACCAACACTCACAATGTGTTAAGCCATCTTTCAATATTTCACAGCTTCCCCCATTGATTCATACAAAATTCACTCAAAACAGCTAAAGTCAGATAAAATGCATCTTTGTTCAGAATTATTTCACAATAACGACATCGAAATATTTGTTTACTTTTGAGTTATACTTACAATATATTCGAAGGCCCACAAAAACAAACAGTATCAACCAACTCACTGCTATTGTTGGAAAAGAATGAGTGAAAAAGGGAGACTTCTTGTCTGAAAGAAAAAGTAATTTTTTTTTTAGCTGAAACGAATCAACATGAAACTTTAAAACAGTTCAATCTGCTGTTATAATAGTTCAGCAGTAAATTGTGTTAATAACCTGCAGTGGCTGTTCGTTTGCCCACAGTACAAACTGCTGCATTTTCATAGTCACCTTCCTCAAGTTCCTCTGAAACAAATCAAACATAAGTTCTCAAAGATCTGCAGTAAATTAAACATTATTTCCAGAATCAGCAGACTGAGAAAATCATGATACAAATTAGAACATAAAGTCAATCGTGACATCTGAAATTAATTTGATCAAAGTGTCGTTATGCTCATCATTATGAAAATGAATGAAATAAGATTCTGCTTCACAAAAGATGAGACGCTTGTGAAGTTTGAATCTGTCAGAAAGCATCCTACCTGCAGAGAAAGAAACATTTGGATTTCTAAAATTGACCGTCAGCGTCTGTGTTTTTCTGTTCATCCTGGAAAAAGCATCAAGTTCACCAGCGATCGAGCTGCATATGAAGGCTGAAATGGAAACGCTGGTGCAGTGACGTTAAACTTTACAGGGAAGTTTGTGGGTTTTTGAAGTTGAGTCTCTATTTTAAAACTTGTGGTCAGTTGTTGTGAGGGGAAGTTTTCTCTGTTGAATTTTACTTCTAAAATATACAGTTTTTTATTTCATCTAATCAGAACTCGATCAGTAATATGATTGTGTTACATGTTGTTTTTCTGACCAATGATGATTGAATAAATGTCTGAATTCAGGTAAGCTGACCAGCCTGGATGGACTGCCATTTAAAATTCAGACACAGAACACATCCACACGCTGATCTCCAACGACACCGATCAAACACAAATGTTTAAATATCTGCAGCAAATTAGTCCGTATTTATAGAATCACTCCCAATGTGCTCGGCAGCCTGGAAAAATCATGGAAATAAATGTAAAGATGAAAAGGATTTTTTTTTTAAACTCTTCAAATGTATTTACTGCCAAAGTTACACTGTGTTGTTGTGCTTTAAAAAGGCATCATGCATTACAGAAATATGATTCTGCTACACAAAAGAGTGTCGGTGAAAAGCGTGAGAAATGTTTACTCTCCTTGCAGATAGAGGAACGTCTGGACTTTTTAAAGTAAGTCTGAATCATGTACAAAGTTTAAAATACCAGTTTTAATCTTGATAGAGAAGCATGTGGGTTTTAGTTCTGTTTTGAAGTTGCGACAGTTGGTGTTTGCTGAGAAACTAATGCCCAGTTGTGATGAGAAGTCTTATTTATAAATAGTTTGAACTCACACAGTGTGTCTGCAGCATCTTCTCAGGCTGCTGCAGTTCATCAGTGCTGGAAGAAGTATTCAGGTCCTTTACTTAAAGATGCTGTAAAGTAGAAATGAAAATGAGTTTTAAGTTCATCACACCACAGAAGTATGGGTTGTTAACTACCCATCCAAATTTGAATGAAAAAAACACCGACAAGTATATTAAAGTAGGCTTTGAAATCGTGAGAAAATCATCAGTCTTCTCTGCTCTGAGACTGGGGGGGCGTGTCCTGAAGGAGCTGAAGCTCCGCCCACTCACTGGGAGGTGTTCAGTGTCCTGTAGGACAGTCCTGTGGCTGCAGTTCTTTTCCCCACTAAGTGGTCCGTCTGACATCCAACCTCTCGGAGACTTTATGCATGATGTCCCACTGGTACTCTGTCTCTCTGCTGGATGGAGCAGCCTGCTTTGGGAAAACACAATAGAATCAGAATTTATTTGTCCAATGAGTGAAACATACAGATGCATATAAATGAAGCTTGTCCCCTTGAGCTGTAACACAGGAGTCAAACTGGACACCAGAGGCAGCAGACAGTGAGTCTCCAACTACTTCTAACGCACCTGCATTACAATAGTGGAGATAATAAGAATGGAGGAGTTGATTTAGTTCTGTAACGACTGTAACATGAACAACGCTGCATTACATCACATGTTAATTCATGACATCACATGTTAATTCATTACATCACGTTAATTCATTACATCACGTTAATTCATTATATCACGTCAATTCAAACTTTGAACCTGCTCAGGTTGAGATGTAAGTCTTTCTCTTTCACTGATGTCCCTCCACCTCCTCGTCCTCGTCCTCCTCCTCCTCCTCTCTGCAGCCTCCTCCACATGTAGTTGGGCTCATTTACCCCGACCGGTACCGGTACATGTAACCGAGAGGGTCGTTGATTGGAACGTTACACCGGAGTCCAAAATCAACAACCCTCATTAATGGGGAGGACTAGATCTCCTCTGGTCCATGTTTACCATCACCCCGACATGTAAAATACAGAGTCACATATATTATAGTTCCTTATCGGAGCTATATTGACATGCCTAAAAAATTCTGCTGTTTTCGGAGCATTTTCCTCTGAACTCTGCTACGAACTCATTAGAAGCTAATTAGCACATTAGCTCCCATTTCATGAAAATAAAGTTATTCTACACCGAGTAAAATCACGTTAGCGGTTTGCACCGAGGACTAAATGTAGCAGAGTCACTGTGGAAAAGTTATCTGGTATAATTATAACAAGCACACAGAACTTCCGCTGAGTGGTGGACTGCTGGCGGCGGCGGACGGTGCCGGTGCGACCGGAGGACGAACGGCCGGGAGGGTGAAGCTCGGTTCGGCTCCGAGCTGCAGGAGAAGCCGTGTGTCCGTGAACTGCATCCGTCTCCGGTCCAAGTTGAAACTGTCCTCTGTGAAACGGTCCCTGCAGAGGCGGCTGTTGGTGTCGATCCTAACGTCTCCTTTAGCGAGGCTCTTCACGAAATCAATCCGCCTCTTTTTCCTTTCTTCATCAGTAGGGAATTTAAATAGTGATGCGGCGCTGCTTTGGAGGTTCTTGCTTCCAGGAAAGATTCACTTGCGGGTGGAGGGAGACGTCCTGTAGCAGCCAGCTGATGGACAATAACAATCTGGCTACGGCAGAGTGGGATGACCTCTTATGCAAATGAGCTCCAGGCTTTTATAGCCTTTCACCGTGAGAGGAGGAGCCATGCAGAAGGTTATATAAACCGTCTGTGTGGTAGATCGGTGACGGACTGAAGCGACCTTTTAGCCCCGCCTAAAAAAACATGAGCTGAAGACGGATGAGAAACTGTTTAAAGGTCTAACTTACAGCAACTTTAACTCAAATAACTGCGTAACAAAATTGGATAAACAACCATTGAATTGCATATTATGTCAAATAATGTCACTAAAATCAGTTATAAACCTCTGAACTCTGTTAAACCCAAAATAATTCAGTTGTTAGATCTTAATAGTCTGTTTTAGTCCTTTACAGTTGTCAGTCAAAGTAGGTCTCATTTATATCTTTGGAAGTTCCTTAACGTTCAACAGTTCACCATTAGTCTCTTCCAACGGATTTCCGGTTGTTTGTTTGAATCCAAAACAACTCTGAGATCTCAGAAAACAAAGTGCCAATAAAATTGGATCCTTTATATTTCTCGGTGAAGATCCAGACAGGATAGCAGATGAAGCAGCTCGTAGTCACTTGATGAATCCCTAAAAAAAAAAAACAGCCTGTACACAAGTGTGCAGAACATCATCATATAGTCAGAGTTTCCTCTTTTTCCATCACATTAGATTTACACAAAACATTCACGACTTTAAACACTTGTGACTAAATTATCTCGTTTTACCTCAATTTCAAACAATACACTTGGCAATCAACATACTTTTACAACATATACAGAAACTTTAACAAAAATTCAACACACACACACACACACACACACACACACACACAGTTATGTGCTTCATTCACATCATACAAAATGTTGTTATCCTGGCTGGTTTTGCTTCGCTATGTTCCTCAAAGTAAATTACTCCCAATTCTCTGACACAAACTTAGTTAACAAGATAACCTCAGGTAGCAACTCACCTGGATAATCCACTTCATTGAAGAAACGCCCGACGGAGTTCGTCCCGGTGAGAACTTCTCCCTCGACAGCTCCGCTGCAGCTCAGCATGTAACTCACTTACAATACTGTTAAATTCACTCGATATCTCTTGGGAATCTCAAAATATCTGACTTTGCTCCAAATCTTGTCTGCCTCCTGCACCTGTCTTAGCTGCGGGGTCTCCGGTAGGTGAGTGCGTGGTTCAGAGAGTGGGAGGGGGGGCTAAGGGCTCTGCTACGTTCAGACCACCAGCTGGTTTGGTGAGACGTTTAGGGAACGTCTGTAAATTGGGGAACTGAATGTTACCCGGGTTACGTGAACAAGGGAGAACACGTGACCTCGACAGAGAAGAGCTTCCATCACCCTCAAATCCAGGACCCCCGGTGTACAGTGACCACTGATCCTTTTTATGACCAGGAAGAAAAATTAGTGCAAAACAGGTTTTGACTTGATCAGCATTTTAGGTAACAGCACTGAAAAAGATATTCAAACATGAAATCCCTCTTTGTAAAACACACAATATGTGCTTGGCTGATAAATTGAACTTCCTGTTGTAATCTGGAGATTTGTTGGATCTGATGTCGACGGTGTGATTGATTAATGAGGTCCAAACGTGGTGAACATACTGAGACCAGATCTGTTCCTGCCTCATACTGATTGAACTTGTTATATCATCCTGAAGAATGCAGTTCATCCTGACTTCATCAAAACTTACTGACATTTTTAATGAGAAGGTTTTGAGAGATTAGAAAAAACAAGAAAACAGAAATATTGTTGTTCAGTTTAACATTTTTATTCAACATAACAGGATAAAAACACGCATTTTCCTCTAAACAGATATCTAACATTATCTGCTGCCTCAACCTGTGAAGACTTATTTACATCAGAATACAAATGTTGAAGAAAACAGCTTTGGAAGCATTTTGTTGAGAAGTAATGCAGCGCCCTCTGTTGGCCAATCAGCTGCAACAGTGTTAAAAATTACACAGGAAACACATACTTTCTAATATCTAAATTAACACATTATATCTGTGTTTGTTTTTATTTTTTCCAAATATGTACACAAAGTACCTTAAAACAAACAGCTGTTATTAGTAGCACACTTTAACTTTATTTCTATGTTTTGGTTTTTACAAAAATATTAAATGTGATATTACTAGAAATCTTCATATTTTGACATTATTAAGCCAGTTGGCAATATCTTACATAAGATTAATCTTTGCAGACTATCAAGTTACCTTCTGAAGTTTGACTCAAACAAACAAAGACTTCTGTTCACAGATCCAATTGTTCCTGTTGTTACAGTTCACTGATTTCCATCCTTGAGTTTGGCGAGAAATTGCACAGTGACCATCAGTCGCCTTTTCTATCCAGAAGCTGAGGAATCAAAAACATCAGTTGGATCCACAGTCAAGATTTTATCATTCAAAGTGTTTAGAAATGTGTCTCTTACCTGTCAGCCAGATCACTTCCATTGACCCACTTCCATTTTCCATCTTCAACTTTCAGTCCAATCCAGTACCCTTCGTTTCCTGAACTTTTCCAGCTCTTATCACTGACATTTTTCTGAGGACAACAGAGGAAAAGGGATCCGAGATATTTACTTACTTTAATAAACTCACTGTGACCAACAGACTCATCATGTGTTCAGATCTTCAGAAAATAGATTTTCATTTTCAATATGCTGTCATTACCTTTTCTTCTGCATTATCTACAACCACCAAATCAGAACTCCTTATTTTGCAGAGTTCGCGAGCTTCTTCCCAGGTTTTCCGATCGGTAGAAGTCTTGTAGTCCAAAAACACATAGCAACTGGACTGGAACAGAATCCAGCCCGGCTGACAAGAGTTACAATGTCGTGCTGAAATAACAGAGATCAACTAATAATCAACTTTACTGTCTCGTTATATCAAGATTCAATATTTTTATAACTAATGGGATCCCAACATACCACCATCTTTTCTGGGACAGTAGGCATCAATGCTCCACTGAGCTCGACTGATGTTGAGCTCATTCCCCTTTGCCTCCATGTCCTTTATTTGATTTGTAAGGTTTCTCTTCTCCATCTCCAGCTCCTGGATTTTCATCGTTTCTGCAGTGAGATTTGTGACCTTGCTCTCTAAGACAGCATTGGCTCGTGTCAGGTTGGTGTTGTCCTCCCTTAAATTGTTGTTGAGGTTTGTCAGGTTGCGATTCATTTCCAGAAGAGTCGTTTTGCTGGTTTCTTGACTAACAACTGAAAAAATGAAAATTAGCTTCTAAAGGGAGAGTAAGAAGTTTTGATATCGTTCATTTTGCTTTTGTTATTTCATCACAGATCAAAGCTGCTTCCTGTCTGTTGTACTTCAGGTCTGCCAGCCTTTTGGGAGCTATAAGCTAAGATGGCATTTTTTCTATTTCTTTGAACAACAAAAAACCCAAAAAAAGACCAACACTCACAATGTGTTAAGCCATCTTTCAATATTTCACAGCTTCCTCCATTGGTTCATACAAAATTCACTCAAAAAAGCTTAATGTAGTTTTAAGTAAAAATATATTAAACAAAACTTAATGGTAAATATGTTGTAGATTTTTTTTTTTTTTTTCAGCCAATGACTTCGTGTTCTAAACTTTTCACTGTTACCAAGAAACCCAACAGCAGGTGTAGATTTATTATTTGGCCTGATGTTTCCCAACATGGTGAATTACATGGCTATTATTAAGGCAAAATGTGCAATAATTGGTTACACAGTACTGAAAATATATATTATATAAAAAAAACCTGTGTTATACTATCTTCATACATTTGACCATGAATTATTGTGTCGAGTAATTCACTTTGTTCTTGACAGATTTAGAAAACTAAAAGCAGAAAATTATGGTATGTAAAACAATCTGATATCACATGATGGTAACAGAAGAAATATTATTCTATAAGGGTCTGCCTTGTGTCTAAGTTCGTGCATGGACTGTCTGTTTTACATACTTACTGTAGACACAGATTGATATGATGCCCAACAGCAAAATGACACAGAAAGTCGCCAAGCAACAAGCCAAGAGCCGATAGTGGCGACGTCGTCCGTCTGCTTTCTTGTCTGGCAGGAATCGGATAGACAAACATATAAATACGTGGCTTTAGAAGTCGGAGTTCATGAAATAACGTGGGTAACCAAAGTTACAGTCTTTTTCAGTCCAACATTTCCTCTTTAACTTGCCATCGCCAAAGAAGGTATTTTAAACTTAGTAAGTTAGAAACAGGAAGTATAACAACTTTTAAATCAGACTGTGAAAACCTCAAATTAACTTAAATTCAACATGAGATTGCATTTTTACACAAAACAATGTTTTGCAATGAAAAACATGAGAAAGGAAACGCTTCATGGCCATTATGTATTATTAATGTTCATGTGGGACACTAAAAGGAAAGATTTACAATTTCTAAAATGTTTGATATCAATTCTTTCAGACATTGTGCTACAGATGAACCAGGTTGTAGGCAGAAGTGGACATAGCCTCCATTCCTATGAGGCCAACCCAGTAATATTGACTAATATAACGCTGTAATGCATTTAAGCGTCTCATTGTTTGTTTATTTTTTGCTAAGTAATCTGTCCTTCAGATATGATAAGAATTGATAGATGTTGAAAATATAGTCATCAGTTGTCATTCAATTAAAGGTGATAATCTTAAAAATATATATTTATAGGAACATTTATAAAACTCTTAAATCATGTTTCAATCGCATTTTGGGTTTCCGGTCGATAAGGGTTCACTAAAGTTTACAGATTGTGACCTGTCCAAACACATATTTTGGAGCTTGCCTGACTGAATGTTTACCAAATCAACTACTACACAATCATACATTTTTGACTTTTCTTAAATGATTTCTGCTGATTTAAATAAACCAATTTATTACAAACAACAATTATTCCACAACGTGGCGGTCAGTCAGAAGTTTTACACGTGTTTGTCTGTTTGTTTGTTTGTCTGTTTGACTTCACAAAGCCGATATCAGCACCAAATGTTCTCAGATTCACCTGTTTTGTTTTTGTGTTCTTTTACAACTTACCATTTGTGTCTGGACTTTGTTCGGTTGAGTTCTTTTTCACCTTCACTTCATCGTACACAGTTTCCTCTTTGTTTTTAGCTGAAAGGTTAAAAGTTTAAATAGTGTACAGTGGTTAAATATTAACAGTTCACTATAATCAACAATGAGATAAAAAAAAAAAAAACGAACAATGACAAACTGCTTGGTTTAGTTAGCTAAATATGTACCCTGCTCCTACACCAGTACAATAAATTAATATTTAATATGAGGAGGGTCACATAAACAAAGACTCTGTTCTAAAGCCAAAGTCTGAGAATATCTTTTCTAGCCGCTCTGTACTTTTAAAAGTTGACTTACCTTCCGGTCGGGATCGGTTCTTATTTTTGAATACAACTGAAGCGTAGTTAACGTCCTCCGCCATCACTACAACCTTTCTGTTGACTCTATCCGACTTGTAGTCAAAGAAGTACCACTGTAATTGAGCCACAGAGACTCACAAGAAGAGAAGTGGTTGTTTCCTCTGTTGAGGCGAATCTGTCTCTAACGGCTTTGAAATATATCAACTTCTGCTTTTCCAGAGAAAATCATTTGTATGCACGACAGTCCGGATGTCAACTTCAAGCCAACACTGTGTTCCTGTTCCATAATCAGCTTGATATAAAAGATATTATTACAATGAGTATATAACATGGTATAACAAGATTACTAAGATGTAACTAGGACTTTGGATGTTTGCTTGGTTTTGTATAAAACACCAATAACCAATTGAATTTTGTTGAGAAGTTGTTTTTTGTTGGCCAATCAGTAGCAAGAGTTTAAAACATTATGCAGGAAACAAATATTTTCTAATATCTATTCATACGTTAGATCTGCGTTTGTTTTTTTCCAAATATGCACAAAAAGTACGTAAACAGCTGTTAAAAGTTGCACACTAAGTTTACACAAGTTTTTGTTTGTACAAAAATATTAAAGGTGATATTACTTGAAATCTTCACATTTTGACATTATTAAGCCAGTTGGCATTATCTTAAATGTAATTAATCTTTTCAAACTATCATGTTACCTTCTGAAGTTTGACTCAAACAGACAAACCTTCTTTTCACAGATCCAATTGTTCCTGTTGTTAAAGTTCACTGATTTCCATCCTTCATTTTTTACAGAAATTGCACAGTGACCATCAGTCGGGTTTTCTATCCAGAATATATGAAATGGAAACGCTGGTGCAGTGATGTTAAACTTTACAGGGAAGTTTGTGTTTTTTTGGGTCTGTTTCTAAGTTGAGCCTCTATTTCAAAACTTGTGGTGAGTTGTTGTGAAGGGAAGTTTTCTAATTTGTCCTTTTCAATCTAAAATAAACAGTTTTATTTGTTTCATCTAATCAGAACTCGATCAGTAATATGATTGTGTTACATGTTGTTTTTCTGACCAATGATGATTGAATAAATATCTGAATTCAGGTAAGCTGACCAGCCTGGATGGACTGCCATTTAAAATTCAGACACAGAACACATCCACACGCTGATCTCCAACGGCACCGATCAAACACAAATGTTTAAATATCTGCAGCAAATTAGTCCGTATTTATAGAATCATTCCCAATGTGCTCGGCAGCCTGGAAAAATCATGGAAATAAATGTAAAGATGAAAAGGATTTTTTTTTTTTAACTCTTCAAATGTAATTGCTGCCAAAGTTACACTGTGTTGTTGTGCTTTAAAAAGGCATCATGCATTACAGAAATATGATTCTGCTACACAAAAGAGTGTCGGTGAAAAGCTTGTGAAATGTTTACTATCCTTGCAGATAGAGGAACATCTGGACTTTTTAAAGTAAGTCTGAATCATGTACAAAGTTTAAAATACCAGTTTTAATCTTGATAGAGAAGCAAGTGGGTTTTAGTTCTGTTTTGAAGGTGTGACAGTTGGTGTTTGCTGAGAAACTAATGCCCAGTTGTGATGAGAAGTCTTATTTATAAATAGTTTGAACTCACACAGTGTGTCTGCAGCATCTTCTCAGGCTGCTGCAGTTTATCAGTGCTGGAAGAAGCATTCAGGTCCTTTACTTAAAGATGCTGTAAAGTACAAATGAAAATGAGTTTTAAGTTCATCACACCACAGAAGTATGGGTTGTTAACTACCCATCCAAATTTGAATGAAAAAAACACCGACAAGTATATTAAAGTAGGCTTTGAACTCGTGAGAAAATCATCAGTCTTCTCTGCTCTGAGACTGGGGGGGCGTGTCCTGAAGGAGCTGAAGCTCCGCCCACTCACTGGGAGGGGTTCAGTGTCCTGTAGGACAGTCCTGTGGCTGCAGTTCTTTTCCCCACTAAGCGGTCCGTCTGACATCCAACCTCTCGGTGACTTTTTGCATGATGTCCCACTGGTACTCTGTCTCTCTGCTGGATGGAGCAGCCTGCTTTGGGAAAACACAATAGAATCAGAATTTATTTGTCCAATGAGTGAAACATACAGATGCATATAAATGAAGCTTGTCCCCCTGAGCTGTAACACAGGAGTCAAACTGGACACCAGAGACAGAAGACAGTGAGTCTCCAACTACTTCTAATGCACCTGCATTACAATAGTGGAGATAATAAGAATGGAGGAGTTGATTTAGTTCTGTAACGACTGTAACATGAACAACGCTGCATTACATCACATGTTAATTCATGACATCACATGTTAATTCATTACATCACATTTTAATTCATTACATCACATCAATTCAAACTTTGAACCTGCTGAGGTTGAGAAGTAAGTCTTTCTCTTTCACTGATGTCCCTCCTCCTCCTCCTCGTCCTCGTCCTCCTCCTCCTCCTCCTCCACATGTAGTTGGGCTCCTTTATCCCGACCGGTACCGGTACATGTAACCGAGAGGGTCGCTGATTGTAACGTTACACCGGAGTACAAAATCAACAACCCTCATTAATGGGGAGGACTAGATCTCCTCTGGTCCATGTTTACCATCACCCCGACATGTAAAATACAGAGTCACATATATTATAGTTCCTTATCGGAGCTATATTGACATGCCTAAAAAATTCTGCTGTTTTCGGAGCATTTTCCTCTGAACTCTGCTACGAACTCAATAGAAGCTAATTAGCACATTAGCTCCCATTTCATGAAAATAAAGTTATTCTACACCGAGTAAAATCACGTTAGCGGTTTGCACCGAGGACTAAATGTAGCAGAGTCACTGTGGAAAAGTTATCTGGTATAATTATAACAAGCACACAGAACTTCCGCTGAGTGGTGGACTGCTGGCGGCGGCGGACGGTGCCGGTGCGACCGGAGGACGAACGCCCGGGAGGGTGAAGCTCGGTTCGGCTCCGAGCTGCAGGAGAAGCCGTGTGTCCGTGAACTGCATCCGTCTCCGGTCCAAGTTGAAACTGTCCTCTGTGAAACGGTCCCTGCAGAGGCGGCTGTTGGTGTCGATCCTAACGTCTCCTTTAGCGAGGCTCTTCACGAAATCAATCCGCCTCTTTTTCCTTTCTTCATCAGGAGGGAATTTAAACAGCGATGCGGCGCTGCTTTGGAGGTTCTTGCTTCCAGGAAAGATTCACTTGCGGGTGGAGGGAGACGTCCTGTAGCAGCCAGCTGATGGACAATAACAATCTGACTACGGCAGAGTGGGATGACCTCTTATGCAAATGAGCTCCAGGCTTTTATAGCCTTTCACCGTGAGAGGAGGAGCCATGCAGAAGGTTATATAAACCGTCTGTGCGGTCGATCGGTGACGTACTGAAGCGACCTTTTAGCCTCGCCTAAAAAAACCTGAGCTGAAGACGGATGAGAAACTGTTTAAAGGTCGAACTTATAGCAACTTTAACTCAAATAACTGTAAGAAAAATTGGATAAACAACCATTGAATTGCATATTATGACAAATAATCACTAAAATCAGGTATAAACCTCTGAACTCTGTTAAACCCAAAATAATTCAGTTGTTAGATCTTAATAGTCTGTTTTAGTCCTTTACAGTTGTCAGTCAAAGTAGGTCTCATTTATATCTTTGGAAGTTCCTTAACGTTCAACAGTTCACCATTAGTCTCTTCCAACGGATTTCCGGTTGTTTGTTTGAATCCAAAACAACTCTGAGATCTCAGAAAACAAAGTGCCAATAAAATTGGATCCTTTATATTTCTCGGTGACGATCCAGACAGGATAGCAGATGAAGCAGCTCGTAGTCACCTGATGAATGTTTTGAACGGTTTTCTCTGTTGAATTTTACTTCTAAAATATACAGTTTTTTATTTCATCTAATCAGAACTCGATCAGTAATATGATTGTGTTACATGTTGTTTTTCTGACCAATGAAGATTGAATAAATGTCTGAATTCAGGTAAGCTGACCAGCCTGGATGGACTGCCATTTAAAATTCAGACACAGAACACATCCACACGCTGATCTCCAACGACACCGATCAAACACAAATGTTTAAATATCTGCAGCAAATTAGTCCGTATTTATAGAATCACTCCCAATGTGCTCGGCAGCCTGGAAAAATCATGGTAATAAATGTAAAGATGAAAAGGATTTTTTTTTTCAACTCTTCAAATGTAATTGCTGCCAAAGTTACACTGTGTTGTTGTGCTTTAAAAAGGCATCATGCATTACAGAAATATGATTCTGCTACACAAAAGAGTGTAGGTGAAAAGCGTGAGAAATGTTTACTCTCCTTGCAGATAGAGGAACGTCTGGACTTTTTAAAGTAAGTCTGAGTTGTGTACCAAGTTTAAAATACCAGTTTTAATCTTGATAGAGAAGCATGTGGTTTTTAGTTCTGTTTTGAAGTTGCGACAGTTGGTGTTTGGTGAGAAACTAATGCCCAGTTGTGATGAGAAGTCTTATTTATAAATGGTTTGAACTCACACAGTGTGTCTGCAGTATTTTCTCAGGCTGCTGCAGTTCATCAGTGCTGGAAGAAGCATTCAGGTCCTTTACTTAAAGATGCTGTAAAGTACAAATGAAAATGAGTTTTAAGTTCATCACACCACAGAAGTATGGGTTGTTAACTACCCATCCAAATTTGAATGAAAAAAACACCGACAAGTATATTAAAGTAGGCTTTGAAATCGTGAGAAAATCATCAGTCTTCTCTGCTCTGAGACTGGGGGGGCGTGTCCTGAAGGAGCTGAAGCTCCGCCCACTCACTGGGAGGTGTTCAGTGTCCTGTAGGACAGTCCTGTGGCTGCAGTTCTTTTCCCCACTAAGCGGTCCGTCTGACATCCAACCTCTCGGAGACTTTATGCATGATGTCCCACTGGTCCTCTGTCTCTCTGCTGGATGGAGCAGCCTGCTTTGGGAAAACACAATAGAATCAGAATTTATTTGTCCAATGAGTGAAACATACAGATGCATATAAATGAAGCTTGTCCCCCTGAGCTGTAACACAGGAGTCAAACTGGACACCAGAGGCAGCAGACAGTGAGTCTCCAACTACTTCTAACGCACCTGCATTACAATAGTGGAGATAATAAGAATGGAGGAGTTGATTTAGTTCTGTAACGACTGTAACATGAACAACGCTGCATTACATCACATGTTAATTCATGACATCACATGTTAATTCATGACATCACATGTTAATTCATTACATCACATGTTAATTCATTACATCACATGTTAATTCATTACATCACGTCAATTCAAACTTTGAACCTGCTCAGGTTGAGATGTAAGTCTTTCTCTTTCACTGATGTCCCTCCACCTCCTCGTCCTCCTCCTCCTCCTCCTCCTCTCTGCAGCCTCCTCCACATGTAGTTGGGCTCCTTTATCCCGACCGGTACCGGTACATGTAACCGAGAGGGTCGTTGATTGGAACGTTACACCGGAGTCCAAAATCAACAACCCTCATTAATCAGGAGGACTAGATCTCCTCTGGTCCATGTTTACCATCACCCCGACATGTAAAATACAGAGTCACATATATTATAGTTCCTTATCGGAGCTATATTGACATGCCTAAAAAATTCTGCTGTTTTCGGAGCATTTTCCTCTGAACTCTGCTACGAACTCAATAGAAGCTAATTAGCACATTAGCTCCCATTTCATGAAAATAAAGTTATTCTACACCGAGTAAAATCACGTTAGCGGTTTGCACCGAGGACTAAATGTAGCAGAGTCACTGTGGAAAAGTTATCTGGTATAATTATAACAAGCACACAGAACTTCCGCTGAGTGGTGGACTGCTGGCGGCGGCGGACGGTGCCGGTGCGACCGGAGGACGAACGGCCGGGAGGGTGAAGCTCGGTTCGGCTCCGAGCTGCAGGAGAAGCCGTGTGTCCGTGAACTGCATCCGTCTCCGGTCCAAGTTGAAACTGTCCTCTGTGAAACGGTCCCTGCAGAGGCGGCTGTTGGTGTCGATCTTAACGTCTCCTTTAGCGAGGCTCTTCACGAAATCAATCCGCCTCTTTTTCCTTTCTTCATCAGGAGGGAATTTAAATGGCGATGCGGCGCTGCTTTGGAGGTTCCTGCTTCCAGGAAAGATTCACTTGCGGGTGGAGGGAGACGTCCTGTAGCAGCCAGCTGATGGACAATAACAATCTGACTACGGCAGAGTGGGATGACCTCTTATGCAAATGAGCTGCAGGCTTTTATAGCCTTTCACCGTGAGAGGAGGAGCCATGCAGAAGGTTATATAAACCGTCTGTGCGGTAGATCGGTGACGTACTGAAGCGACCTTTTAGCCCCGCCTAAAAAAACCTGAGCTGAAGACGGATGAGAAACTGTTTAAAGGTCCAACTTACAGCAACTTTAACTCAAATAACTGCGTAACAAAATTGGATAAACAACCATTGAATTGCATATTATGACAAATAATGTCACTAAAATCAGGTATAAACCTCTGAACTCTGTTAAACCCAAAATAATTCAGTTGTTAGATCTTGATAGTCTGTTTTAGTCCTTTACAGTTGTCAGTCAAAGTAGGTCTCATTTATATCTTTGGAAGTTCCTTAACGTTCAACAGTTCACCATTAGTCTCTTCCAACGGATTTCCGGTTGTTTGTTTGAATCCAAAACAACTCTGAGATCTCAGAAAACAAAGTGCCAATAAAATTGGATCCTTTATATTTCTCGGTGAAGATCCAGACAGGATAGCAGATGAAGCAGCTCGTAGTCACTTGATGAATCCCTAAAAAAAAACCAGCCTGTACACAAGCGTGCAGAACATCATCATATAGTCCGAGTTTCCTCTTTTTCCATCACATTAGATTTACACAAAACTTTCACAACTTTAAACACTTGTGACTAAATTATCTCATTTGGCCTCAATTTCAAACAATACACTTGGCAATCAACATACTTTTACAACATATACAGTAACTTTAACAAAAATTCAACACACACATACACATACACACACACACACACACACACACACAGTTATGTGCTTCATTCACATCATCCAAAATGTTGTTATCCTGGCTGGTTTTGCTTCGCTATGTTCCTCAAAGTAAATTACTCCCAATTCTCTGACACAAACTTAGTTAACAAGATAACCTCAGGTAGCAACTCACCTGGATAATCCACTTCATTGAAGAAACGCCCGACGGAGTTCGTCCCGGTGAGAACTTCTCCCTCGACAGCTCCGCTGCAGCTCAGCATGTAACTCACTTACAATACTGTTAAATTCACTCGATATCTCTTGGGAATCTCAAAATATCTGACTTTGCTCCAAATCTTGTCTGCCTCCTGCACCTGTCTTAGCTGCGGGGTCTCCGGTAGGTGAGTGCGTGGTTCAGAGAGTGGGAGGGGGGGGCTAAGGGCTCTGCTACGTTCAGACCACCAGCTGGTTTGGTGAGACGTTTAGGGAACGTCTGTAAATTGGGAAACTGTACGTTACCTGGGTTACGTGAACATGGGAGAACACGTGACCTCGACGGTGAAGAGCTTCCATCACCCTCAAATCCAGGACCCCCGGTGTACAGTGACCACTGATCCTTTTTGATGACCAGGAAGAAAAATTAGTGCAAAACAGGTTTTGACTTGATCAGCATTTTAGGTAACAGCACTGAAAAAGATATTCAAACATGAAATCCCTCTTTGTAAAACACACAATATGTGCTTGGCTGATAAATTGAACTTCCTGTTGTAATCTGGAGATTTGTTGGACCTGATGTCGACGGTGTGATTGATTAATGAGGTCCAAACGAGGTGAACATACTGAGACCAGATCTGTTCCTGCCTCATACTGATTGAACTTGTTATATCATCCCGAAGAATGCAGTTCCTCCTGACTTTATCAAAACTTACTGACATTTTTAATGAGAATGTTTTGAGAGAATAGAAAAAAAAAAAGAAAACAGAAATATAGTTGTTCAGTATAACATTTTTATTCAACATAACAGGATAAAAACATGCATTTGCTTCTAAATAGATATCTAACATTATCTGCTGCCTCAACGTGTGAAGACTTATTTACATCAGAATACAAATGTTGAAGAAAACAGCTTTGGGAGCATTTTGTTGAGAAGTAATGCAGCGCCCTCTGTTGGCCAATTACAAAACAACAGTGTCAAAAATTACAGACTGGAAACAAATATTTTCTAATACAGATTACAGTGGGTACGGAAAGTATTCAGACCCCTTTAAATTTTTCACTCTTTGTTTCATTGCAGCCATTTGCTAAACTCAAAAAAGTTCATTTTATTTCTCATTAATGTACACTCAGCACCCCATCTTGACAGAAAAAAACAGAAATGTAGAAATTTGTGCAAATTTATTAAAAAAGAAAAACTGAAATATCACATGGTCATAAGTATTCAGACCCTTTGCTCAGTATTGAGTAGAAGCACCCTTTTGAGCTAGTACAGCCATGAGTCTTCTTGGGAATGATGCAACAAGCTTTTCACACCTGGATTTGGGGATCCTCTGCCATTCTTCCTTGCAGATCCTCTCCAGTTCCGTCAGGTTGGATGGTGAACGTTGGTGGACAGCCATTTTCAGGTCTCTCCAGAGATGCTCAATTGGGTTTAGGTCAGGGCTCTGGCTGGGCCAGTCAAGAATGGTCACAGAGTTGTTCCGAAGCCACTCCTTTGTTATTTTAGCTGTGTGCTTAGGGTCATTGTCTTGTTGGAAGGTGAACCTTCGGCCCAGTCTGAGGTCCAGAGCACTCTGGAAGAGGTTTTCTTCCAGGATATCGCTGTACTTGGCCGCATTCATCTTTCCTTCAATTGCAATCCCTGTAGCTGAAAAACACCCCCATAGCATGATGCTGCCACCACCATGTTTCACTGTTGGGATTGTATTGGGCAGGTGATGAGCAGTGCCTGGTTTTCTCCACACATACCACTTAGAATTAACGCCAAAAAGTTCGATCTTGGTCTCATCAGACCAGAGAATGTTATTTCTCATAGTCTGGGAGTCCTTCATGTGTTTTTTGGCAAACTCTATGCGGGCTTTCATATGTCTTGCACTGAGGAGAGGCTTCCGTCGGGCCACTCTGCCATAAAGCCCCGACTGGTGGAGGGCTGCAGTGATAGTTGACTTTGTGGAACTTTCTCCCATCTCCCTACTGCATCTCTGGAGCTCAGCCACAGTGATCTTTGGGTTCTTCTTTACCTCTCTCACCAAGGCTCTTCTCCCACGATTGCTCAGTTTAGCTGGACGGCCAGGTCTAGGAAGAGTTCTGGTCGTACCAAACTTCTTCCATTTAAGGATTATGGAGGCCACTGTGCTCTTAGGAACCTTGAGTGCTGCAGAAATTATTTTGTAACCTTGGCCAGATCTGTGCCTTGCCACAATTCTGTCTCTGAGCTCCTTGGACAGTTCCTTCGACCTCATGATTCTCATTTGCTCTGACATGCACTGTGAGCTGTAAGGTCTTATATAGACAGGTGTGTGCCTTTCCTAATCAAGTCCAATCAGTTTAATTAAACACAGCTGGACTCCAATGAAGGAGTAGAACCATCTCAAGCAGGATCAGAAGAAATGGACAGCATGTGAGTTAAATATGAGTGTCACAGCAAAGGGTCTGAATACTTATGACCATGTGATATTTCAGTTCTTCTTTTTTAATAAATTTGCACAAATTTCTACATTTCTGTTTTTTTCTGTCAAGATGGGGTGCTGAGTGTACATTAATGAGAAATAAAATGAACTTTTTTGATTTTAGCAAATGGCTGCAATGAAACAAAGAGTGAAAAATTTAAAGGGGTCTGAATACTTTCCGTACCCACTGTATATGTGTTTGTTTTTGTTTTTTCCAAATATGTACACAAAGTACCTTAAACAAACAGCTATTAAAAGTGGCACGCTTTAATTTTACTTCTAAGTTTTTGTTTTTACAAAAATATTAAACGTGATATTTCAAGAAATCTTCATATTTTGACATTATTAAGCCAGTTGGCATTATCTTACATAAGATTAATCTTTGCAGACTATCAAGTTACCTTCTGAATTTGACTCAAACAGACAAAGACTTCTGTTCACAGATCCAATTGTTCCTGTTGGTGCAATTCACTGATTTCCATCCATCGCTAGTTACAGAAATTGCACAGTGACCATCAGTCGGGTTTTCTGTCCAGGAGCTGAGGAAAACAAAACATCAGTTAGATCCAGAGTCAAGATTTTATCATTCAAAGTGTTTAGAAATGTGTCTCTTACCTGTCAGCCAGATCACTTCCATCGACCCACTTCCATTTTCCACCATCAGCTTTCAGTCCAATCCAGTACCCTTCGTTTCCTGGACGGTTATAGCTGTTATCACGGACATATGTCTGAGGACAACAGAGGAAAAGGATCAGAGATATTTACTTACTTTAATAAACTCACTGTGACCAACAGACTCGGCGTGTTTTCAGATCTTCAGAAAATACATTTTCATTTAATATATGCTGTCATTACCTTTTCTTCTGCATTATCTACAACCACCAAATCAGAATTCCTTATTGTGCAGTTTTCTCGAGCTTCTTCCCAGGTTTTCCGATCGGTAGAAGACTGATAGTTTAAAACCACATAACAACTGGACTGGAACAGATTCCAGCCCGGCTGACAAGAGTTACAATGTCGTGCTGAAATAACAGAGATCAACTAATAATCAACTTTACTGTCTCGTTATATCAAGATTCAATATTTTTATAACTAATGGGATCCCAACATACCACCACCATCTTTTCTGGGACAGTAGGCATCAATGCTCCACTGAGCTCGACTGATGTTGAGCTCATTCCCCTTTGCCTCCATGTCCTTTATTTGATTTGTAAGGTTTCTATTCTCCATCTCCAGCTCCTGGTTTTGTGTCTCCAGCTCCTGGTTTTGTTTCTCCAGGTTCATCTTTTCTGCTGTCAGCTTGGCGTTGTTTTCAGAAATGACCGAGGTAACTTAAAGTCAAACGTACAGGAAGATAGTTGGCAGTGAGCTGATATTGGATAACAAATTAACAAAAATCAAACAACTTTGACTTAAACTGAAAGTCAGATAAAATGCATCTTTGTTCAGAACTATTTCACAATAACGACATAGAAATATTTGTTTACGTATGAGTTATACTTACAATATATTTGAAGGGCTACAATAACAAACAGTATCAACCAACTCACTGCTATTGTTGGAAAAGAATAAGTGAAAGAGGAAGACTTCTTGTCTGACAAAGAAATAAACAAAAACATTTAGCTGAAAAAAAATCAACATGAAACTTTAAAAAAGTTCAATCTGCTGTTATAATATTTGTGCAGTAAATTGTGTTAATAACCTGCAGTGGCTGTTATTTTGTCCACAGTACAAACTGTTGCATTTTCAAAGTCACCTTCCTCAAGTTCCTCTGAAACAAATCAAACATAAGTTCTCAAAGATCTGCAGTAAATTAAACATTATTTCCAGAATCAGCAGACTGAGAAAATCATGATACAAATTAAAACATAAAGTCAATCGTGACATCTGAAATTAATTTGACCAAAGTGTCGTTATGCTCATCATTATGAAAATAAATAAAATAAGATTCTGCTTCACAAAAGATGAGACGCTTGTGAAGTTTGAATCTGTCAGAAAGCATCCTACCTGCAGATAAAGAAACATTTGGATTTCTAAAATTGACCGTCAGCGTCTGTGTTTTTCTGTTCATCCTGGAAAAAGCATCAAGTTCACCAGCGATTGAGCTGCATATGAAGGCTGAAATGGAAACGCTGGTGCAGTGATGTTAAACTTTACAAGGAAGTTTGTGGGTTTTTGGGTGTGTTTTGAAGTTGAGCCTTTTTTTAAAAACTTGTGGTCAGTTGTTGTGAGGGGAAGTTTTCTCAGTTGAATTTTACTTCTAAAATACACAGTTTTTTGTTTCATCAAAGCAGAACTCGATCAGTAATATGATTGTGTTACATGTTGTTTTTCTGACCAATGATGATTGAATAAATGTCTGAATTCAGGTAAGTTGACCAGCCTGGATGGACTGCCATTTAAAATTCAGACACAGAACACATCCACACGCTGATCTCCAACGGCACCGATTAAACACAAATGTTTAAATATCTGCAGCAAATTAGTCCGTATTTATAGAATCACTCCCAATGTGCTCGGCAGCCTGGAAAAATCATGGTAATAAATGTAAAGATGAAAAGGATTTTTTTTTTTAACTCTTCAAATGTATTTAATGCCAAAGTTACACTGTGTTGTTGTGCTTTAAAAAGGCATCATGCATTACAGAAATATGATTCTGCTACACAAAAGAGTGTCCGTGAAAAGCTCGTGAAATGTTTACTCTCCTTGCAGAAAGAGGAACATCTGGACTTTTTAAAGTAAGTCTGAGTCACGTACAAAGTTTAAAATACCAGTTTTAATCTTGATATAGAAGCGTGTGGTTTTTAGTTCTGTTTTGAAGGTGTGACAGTTGGTGTTTGCTGAGAAACTAACGCTCAGTTGTGATGAGAAGTCTTATTTATTAATAGTTTGAACTCACACAGTGTGTCTGCAGCATCTTCTCAGGCTGCTGCAGTTCATCAGTGCTGGAAGAAGTATTCAGGTCCTTTACTTATGTAAAAGTAGCAACACAACGTGTATCTACTTCACGACAGGTAAAAATCCTACATTCAAAACATTGCTTTAGTAAAAACATGAGTATTAACAGTTAAATTTACTTAACATATCAAACAGCAACAGTTTAGAAAAGATTCCCTGTTAGTGTTTTATGATGGGTTTGGATTAATATTACTGTTCTATCAATGTGCATTTTTAATGCTGCTGTTATTTAAAGTTAAACTAATTTGTACCACTTGACTGTTCAGCAATTTAACGTACAGTTATGCGTTATATTCTATATAGTCATCATGTGTTTGTAGTACTGCTGTCCTGTGAGAACCACTCATCTCTAAAAACAACAATCCGAGAAAAACATCCCTGTTTTCAGTTTTGTGACGATGTGTTTTTTTTTTTAAATAGTTTATTTAGAAGTAGGAACATATAATCCTTCACTTTTTCTGAAAAGTTCCAATTCGATTCACCAAAATTTGGAGAGACATGGTTTTCACTGGACAAGAAGGATATGAAAAATTGTAATCTTAAAAGTAACTTGTAACTAAAGCTGTCAAACCTCTGAGATGTGGTCGAATAGAAGTATGAAGCTTCACAACAGGAAATACTAAAGTAAAAGTACAAGTATCTCAAATTTGTACTTAAGTATTTGAGTAAATGTACTTGGTTACATTCCACCACCGTCTTTTATCAAATGCAAGTGACTTTGATCATCAGAGTTTATCCCAGCATGCACTGCATAACAGGCAGGAAAAGAACAGCATCAACACGCAGACAAACTGACTCACCTGCAGACACATGTGAATGTAACCCTTGCTGTTGCAGCACGTAATCTTTTACTAAAGGGTAATCTATGATGCTAACCCTGGCACTACTATCTATGTAACATCAGTATCTGAGGTTCTTTAACAGTTCAGGCCAAGCTTTTTTCAGGTTACCTTGGTTACAGTTCACTTCATTTCAATTACTCGGTTGGGTAAGGAAATTGGTGGTAGCAACTCTATACAAGAGCAATGAGACCTCCAGCCCACAAAGCACACACACAACCAATGATTCAATGATGAGGGAATATATTTACAGAATTATTTAAACCATTTCACTTGAACAATACCTTTAAATCTCACATTAACTCAACTTCAGCTCTTAACAACAAAATGAATTCCACTGAACTCAAATAACTGTGTAACAAAAATTGGATAAACAACCATTGAATTGCATATTATGACAAATAATCACTCAAATCAGGTATAAACCTCTGAACTCTGTTAAACCCAAAATAATTCAGTTGTTGGATCTTAATAGTCTGTTTTAGTCCTTTACAGTTGTCAGTCAAAGTAGGTCTCATTTATATCTTTGGAAGTTCCTTAACGTTCAACAGTTCACCATTAGTCTCTTCCAACGGATTTCTGGTTGTTTGTTTGAATCCAAAACAACTCTGAGATCTCAGAAAACAAAGTGCCAATAAAATTGGATCCTTTATATTTCTCGGTGAAGATCCAGACAGGATAGCAGATGAAGCAGCTCGTAGTCACTTGATGAATCCCTAAAAAAAAAAAAAACAGCCTGCACACAAGTGTGCAGAACATCATCATATAGTCCGAGTTTCCTCTTTTTCCATCACATTAGATTTACACAAAACTTTCACAACTTTAAACACTTGTGACTAAATTATCTCATTTTGCCTCAATTTCAAGCAATACACTTGGCAATCAACATACTTTTACAACATATGCAGTAACTTTAACAAAAATTCAACACACACACACACACACACACACACACACACACACACACAGTTATGTGCTTCATTCACAACATCCAAAATGTTGTTATCCTGGCTGGTTTTGCTTCGCTATGTTCCTCAAAGTAAATTACTCCCAATTCTCTGACACAAACTTAGTTAACAAGATAACCTCAGGTAGCAACTCACCTGGATAATCCACTTCATTGAAGAAACGCCCGACGGAGTTCGTCCCGGTGAGAACTTCTCCCTCGACAGCTCCGCTGCAGCTCAGCATGTAACTCACTTACAATACTGTTAAATTCACTCGATATCTCTTGGGAATCTCAAAATATCTGACTTTGCTCCAAATCTTGTCTGCCTCCTGCACCTGTCTTAGCTGCGGGGTCTCCGGTAGGTGAGTGCGTGGTTCAGAGAGTGGGAGGGGGGGCTAAGGGCTCTGCTACGTTCAGACCACCAGCTGGTTTGGTGAGACGTTTAGGGAACGTCTGTAAATTGGGAGACTGAACGTTACCTGGGTTACGTGATCATGGGAGAACACGTCACCTCGACGGTGAAGAGTTTCCATCACCCTCAAATCCAGGACCCCCGGTGTACAGTGACCACTGATCCTTTTTGATGACCAGGAAGAAAAACTAGCGCAAAACAGGTTTTGACTTGATCAGCATTTTAGGTAACAGCACTGAAAAATATATTCAAACATGAAATCCCTCTTTGTAAAACACACAATATGTGCTTGGCTGATAAATTGAACTTCCTGTTGTAATCTGGAGATTTGTTGGAGCTGATGTCGACGGTGTGATTGATTAATGAGGTCCAAACGTGGTGAACATACTGAGACCAGATCTGTTCCTGCCTAATACTGATTGAACTTGTTATATCATCCTGAAGAATGCAGTTCATCCTGACTTTATCAAAACTTACTGACATTTTAAATGAGAAGTTTTTGAGAGACTAGAAAAAAAACAAGAAAACAGAAATATTGTTGTTCAGTTTAACATTTTTATTCAACATAACAGGATAAAAACATGCATGCTCTCCTAAATAGATATCTAACATTATCTGCTGCCTCAACGTGTGAAGACTTATTTACATCAGAATACAAATGTTGAAGAAAACAGCTTTGGTAGCATTTTGTTGAGAAGTAATGCAGCGCCCTCTGTTGGCCAATCACCGGCAACAGTGTTAAAAATTACACAAGAAACAAATATTTTCTAATATCTAAATTAATACATAATATCTGTTTTTGTTTTTATTTTTTTCAAATACGTACACAAAATACCTTAAACAAACAGCTGTTAAAAGTAGCACACTTTAATTTTACTTCTATGTTTTGGTTTTTACAAAAATATTAAATGTGATATTTCAAGAAATCTTTATATTTTGAAATTATTAAACCAGTTGGCATTATCTTACATAAGATTAATCTTTGCAGACTATCAAGTTATCTTCTGAAGTTTGACTCAAACAGACAAAGCTTTCTGTTCACAGATCCAATTGTTCCTGTTGTTACATTTCACTGATTTCCATCCTTGAGTTTGGTGAGAAATTGCACAGTGACCATCAGTCGGGTTTTCTATCCAGGAGCTGAGGAAACAAAAACATCAGTTGTATCCAGAGTCAAGATTTTATCATTCAAAGTGTTTAGAAATGTGTCTCTTACCTGTCAGCCAGATCACTTCCATCGACCCACTTCCATTTTCTACCATCAGCTTTCAGTCCAATCCAGTACCCTTCGTTTCCTGGACGGTGATAGCTGTTATCACTGACATTTTTCTGAGGACAACAGAGGAAAATGGATCAGAGATATTTACTTACTTTAATAAACTCACTGTGACCAACAGACTCAGCGTGTGTTCAGATCTTCAGAAAATACATTTTCATTTTCAATATGCTGTCATTACCTTTTCTTCTGCATTATCTACAACCACCAAATCAGAACTCCTTATTGTGCAGTTTTCTCGAGCTTCTTCCCAGGTTTTCCGATCGGTGGAAGTCTTGTAGTCCAAAACCACATAGCAACTGGACTGGAACAGAATCCAGCCCGGCTGACAAGATTTACACTGTCTTCCTGAAATAACAGAGATCAACTAATAATCAACTTTACTGTCTCGTTATATCAAGATGCAACATATTTGTAACTAATGGGATCCCAACATACCGCCATCTTTTCTGGGACAGTAGGCATCAATGCTCCACTGAGCTCGACTGATGTTGAGCTCATTCCCCTTTGTCGTCATGTCGTTTATTTGATTTGTAAGGTTTCTCTTCTCCATCTCCAGCTCCTGGTTTTGCATCGTGAGGTTCATCTTTTCTGCCGTGAGATTTATGACATTGCTCTCTAAGACAGCAAAGGCTCGTGTCAGGTTGTCAAACTGGACTTTCAGATTGGTGTAGTCCTCCCTTAAATTGTTGTTGAGGTTTGTCAGGTTGCGATTCATTTCCAGAAGAGTATTTTCGTTGTTTTCCTGACTTAATGTAGCAACCGTAAAATGAAAAGTAGCTTCTTATGGGAAAGTAAGCAGTTTTTGTATTGTTCATTTTGCTTTTGTTATTTCATCACAGATCAAAGCTGCTTCCTGTCTGTTGTACTTCAGGTTTGCCAGCCTTTTGGGAGCTATAAGCTAAGATTGTGTTTTTTCTATTTCAGAGAACAACAAAAAAGCCGCAAAAAGACCAACACTCACAATGTGTTAAGCCATCTTTCAATATTTCCCAGCTTCCCCCATTGATTCACACAAAATTCGCTCAAAACAGTTTAACAATGTAGTTTTAAGTAAAAATGACTGAAACAACATTCAATGGTAAATATTTTGTGGACTTTTTTTTTTTTTAGCCAATGATTTCGTGTTCTAAACTTTTCCCTGTTACCAAGAAACCCAACAGCAGGTGTAGATTTATTATTTGGCCTGATGTTTCCCAACATGGTGAATTACATGGCTATTATTAAGGCAAAATGTGCAATAATTGGTTACACAGTACTGAAAATATATATTGTATAAAAAAAAACCTGTGTTATACTATCTTCATACATTTGACCATGAATTATTGTGTCCAGTAATTCACTTTGTTCTTGACAGATTTAGAAAACTAAAAGCAGAAACTTATGGTATGTAAAACAATCTGATATCACATGACGGTAACAGAAGAAATATTATTCTATAAGGGTCTGCCTTGTGTCTAAGTTCGTGCATGGACTGTCTGTTTTACATACTTACTGTAGACACAGATTGATATGATGCCCAACAGCAAAATGACACAGAAAGTCACCAAGCAACAAGCCAAGAGCCGATAGTGGCGACGTCGTCCGTCTGCTTTCTTGTCTGGCAGGAATCGGATAGACAAACATATAAATACGTGGCTTTAGAAGTCGGAGTTCATGAAATAACGTGGGTAACCAAAGTTACAGTCTTTTTCAGTCCAACATTTCCTCTTTACCTTGCCATCGCCAAAGAAGGTATTTTAAACTTAGTAAGTTAGAAACAGGAAGTATAAAAACTTTTAAATCAGACTGTGAAAACCTCAAATTAACTTAAATTCAACATGAGATTGCATTTGTACACAAAACAATGTTTTGCAATGAAACACATGAGAAAGGAAACGCTTCATGACCATTATGTATTATTAATGTTCACGTGGGACACTTAAAGGAAAGATTTACAATTTCTCAAATGTTTTAGAGATAAATTCTTTCAGACATTGTGCTACAGATGAACCAGGTTGTAGGCAGAAGTGGACATAGCCTCCATTCCTATGAGGCCAACCCAGTAATATCGACTAATATAACGCTGTAATGTATTTAAGCATCTCATTGTTTGTTTATTTTTTGCTAAGTAATCTGTCCTTCAGATATGATAAGAATTGATAGATGTTGAAAATATAGTCATCAGTTGTCATTCAATTAAAGGTGATAATCTTAAAAATATATATTTATAAGAACATTTGTAAAACTCTTAAATCATGTTTCAATCGCATTTTGGGTTTCCGGTCGATAAGGGTTCACTAAAGTTTACAGATTGTGACCCGTCCAAACACATATTTTGGAGCTTGCCTGACTGAATGTTTACCAAATCAACTACTATACAATCATATATTTTTGACTTTTCTTAAATGATTTCTGCTGATTTAAATAAACCAATTTATTACAAACAACAATTATTCCACAACATGGCGGTCAGTCAGAAGTTTTACACGTGTTGGTTTGTGTGTTTGTTTGTTTGTTTGATATCACAAAGCCGATATCAGCACCAAATGTTCTCAGACTCACCTGTGTTTTGTTTTTGTGTTCTTTTACAACTTACCATTTGTGTCTGGACTTTGTTCGGTTGAGTTCTTTTTCTCCTTCACTTCATCGTACACAGTTTCCTCTTCGTTTTTAGCTGAAAGGTTAAAAGTTTAAATAGTGTACAGTGGTTAAATATTAACAGTTCACTATAATCAACAATGAGATAAAAAAAAAAAAAAAAAAAAAAAGAACAATGACAAACTGCTTGGTTAAGTTAGCTAAATATGTAACCTGATCCGACACCAGTACAATAAATTAATATTTAATATGAGGAGGGTCACATAAACAAAGACTCTGTTCTGAAGCCAAAGTCTGAGAATATCTTTTCTAGTCGCTCTGTACTTTTAAAAGTTGACTTACCTTCCGGTCGGGATCGGTTCTTATTTTTGAATACAATTGAAGCGTAGTTAACGTCCTCCGCCATCGCGACAACCTTTCTGTTGAGTCTATCTGACTTGTAGTCAAAGAAGTACCACTGTAATTGAGCCACAGAGACTCACAAGAAGAGAAGTGGTTGTTTCCTCTGTTGAGGTGAATCTGTCTCTCACGGCATTGAAATATATCAACTTCTGCTTTTCTTGAGAAAATCATTTGTATGCACGACAGTCCGGATGTCAACTTCAACCCAACACTGTGTTCCTGTTCCATAATCAGCTTGATATAAAATATATTATTACAATGAGTATATAACATGGTATAACAAGATTACTAAGATGTAACAAGGACTTTGGATGTTTTCTTGGTTTTGTGTAAAACACCAATAACCAATTGAATTTACCCATCTGCTGTTGTGTTTTTTTTTTTGTTTTCTCTGCATCATTACTCACATGGTCTCACACCTTTACTGCAGATTGCTCCGGTCTGAACTCTTCTTTTGTGGCCGTCGATGCACGTATAAATGTTCCTGTAATACTGAGTATAGCATTGTTAAGAGATACACTCACCTCACCCCAACACGTGGAGGCAGATGGCCGCCCACCTCGACAGAGAAGAGCTTCCATCACCCTCAAATCCAGGACCCCCGGTGTACAGTGACCACTGATCCTTTTTGCTGACCAGGAAGAACAATTAGTGCAAAACAGGTTTTGACTTGATCAGCATTTTAGGCAACAGCACTGAAAAAGATATACAAGCATGAAATCCCTCTTTGTAAAACACACAATACTGTATGTGCTGAGCTGATAAATTGAACTTCCTGTTGTAATCTGGAGATTTGTTGGAGCTGATGTCGACGGTGTGATTGATTAATGAGGTCCAAACGTGGTGAACATACTGGGACCAGATCTGTTCCTGCCTCATACTGATTGAACTTGTTATATCATCCTGAAGAATGCAGTTCATCCTGACTTCATCAAAACTTCCTGATATTTTTAATGAGACTGTTTTGAGATTCGAAAAAAAAACAAAGAAAACAGAAATATTGTTGTTCAGTTTAACATTTTTAAACAACATAACGGGATAAAAACACACATTTTCTTCTAAATAGATATCTAACATTATCTGCTGCCTCAACGTGTGAAGACTTATTTACATTAGAATACAAATGTTGAAGAAAACAGCTTTGGAAGCATTTTGTTGAGAAGTAGTTTTTTGTTGGCCAATCAGCAGCAAGAGTTTAAAACATTATACAGGAAACAAATATTTTCTAATATCTATTCATACGTTAGATCTGTGTTTGTTTTTTTTCCAAATATGGACAAAAAGTACGCAAGTTGAGCCTCTATTTCAAAACTTGTGGTCAGTTGTTGTGAGGGGAAGTTTTCTAATTTGTCCTTTTCCATCTAAAAATATACAGTTTCTTTGTTTGATCTAATCAGAACTCGATCAGTAATATGATTGTGTACATGTTGTTTTTCTGACCAATGATGATTGAATAAATGTCTGAATTCAGGTAAGCTGACCAGCCTGGATGGACTGCCATTTAAAATTCAGACACAGAACACATCCACACGCTGATCTTCAACGACACCGATCAAACACAAATGTTTAAATATCTGCAGCAAATTAGTCCGTATTTATAGAATCACTCCCAATGTGCTCAGCAGCCTGGAAAAATCATGGTAATAAATGTAAAGATGAAAAGGATTTTTTTTTTACTCTTCAAATGTAATTGCTGCCAAAGTTACACTGTGTTGTTGTGCTTTAAAAAGGCATCATGCATTACAGAAATATGATTCTGCTACACAAAAGAGTGTCGGTGAAAAGCGTGAGAAATGTTTACTCCCCTTGCAGATAGAGGAACGTCTGGACTTTTAAAAGTAAGTCTGAGTTGTGTAGCAAGTTTAAAATACCAGTTTTAATCTTGATAGAGAAGCATGTGGTTTTTAGTTCTGTTTTGAAGGTGTGACAGTTGGTGTTTGCTGAGAAACTAATGCTCAGTTGTGATGAGAAGTCTTATTTATAAATGGTTTGAACTCACGCAGTGTGTCTGCAGTATTTTCTCAGGCTGCTGCAGTTCATCAGTGCTGGAAGAAGTATTCAGGTCCTTTACTTAAAGATGCTGTAAAGTAGAAATGAAAATGAGTTTTAAGTTCATCACACCACAGAAGTATGGGTTGTTAACTACCCATCCAAATTTGAATGAAAAAAACACCGACAAGTATATTAAAGTAGGCTTTGAAATCGTGAGAAAATCATCAGTCTTCTCTGCTCTGAGACTGGGGGGGCGTGTCCTGAAGGAGCTGAAGCTCCGCCCACTCACTGGGAGGTGTTCAGTGTCCTGTAGGACAGTCCTGTGGCTGCAGTTCTTTTCCCCACTAAGCAGTCCATCTGACATCCAACCTCTCGGAGACTTTATGCATGATGTCCCACTGGTACTCTGTCTCTCTGCTGGATGGAGCAGCCTGCTTTGGGAAAACACAATAGAATCAGAATTTATTTGTCCAATGAGTGAAACATACAGATGCATATAAATGAAGCTTGTCCCCCTGAGCTGTAACACAGGAGTCAAACTGGACACCAGAGACAGAAGACAGTGAGTTTCCCACTACTTCTAACGCACCTGCATTACAATAGTGGAGATAATAAGAATGGAGGAGTTGATTTAGTTCTGTAACGACTGTAACATGAACAACGCTGCATTACATCACACGTTAATTCATGACATCACATGTTAATTCATGACATCACGTTAATTCAAACTTTGAACCTGCTCAGGTTGAGACGAAAGTCTTTCTCTTTCACTGATGTCCCTCCTCCTCCTCCTCCTCCTCTTCTCTGCAGCCTCCTCCACATGTAGTTGGGCTCATTTACCCCGATCGGTACCGGTACATGTAACCGAGAGGGTCGCTGATTGTAACGTTACACCGGAGTACAAAATCAACAACCCTCATTAATCGGGAGGACTAGATCTCCTCTGGTCCATGTTTACCATCACCCCGACATGTAAAATACAGAGTTACATATATTATAGTTCCTTATCGGAGCTATATTGACATGCCTAAAAAATTCTGCTGTTTTCGGAGCATTTTCCTCTGAACTCTGCTACGAACTCAATAGAAGCTAATTAGCACATTAGCTCCCATTTCATGAAAATAAAGTTATTCTACACCGAGTAAAATCACGTTAGCGGTTTGCACCGAGGACTAAATGTAGCAGAGTCACTGTGGAAAAGTTATCTGGTATAATTATAACAAGCACACAGAACTTCCGCTGAGTGGTGGACTGCTGGCGGCGGCGGACGGTGCCGGTGCGACCGGAGGACGAACGGCCGGGAGGGTGAAGCTCGGTTCGGCTCCGAGCTGCAGGAGAAGCCGTGTGTCCGTGAACTGCATCCGTCTCCGGTCCAAGTTGAAACTGTCCTCTGTGAAACGGTCCCTGGAGAGGCGGCTGTTGGTGTCGATCCTAACGTCTCCTTTAGCGAGGCTCTTCACGAAATCAATCCGCCTCTTTTTCCTTTCTTCATCAGGAGGGAATTTAAACGGCGATGCGGCGCTGCTTTGGAGGTTCTTGCTTCCAGGAAAGATTCACTTGCGGGTGGAGGGAGACGTCCTGTAGCAGCCAGCTGATGGACAATAACAATCTGACTACGGCAGAGTGGGATGACCTCTTATGCAAATGAGCTCCAGGCTTTTATAGCCTTTCACCGTGAGAGGAGGAGCCATGCAGAAGGTTATATAAACCGTCTGTGCGGTAGATCGGTGACGTACTGAAGCGACCTTTTAGCCCCGCCTAAAAAAACCTGAGCTGAAGACGGATGAGAAACTGTTTAAAGGTCGAACTTACAGCAACTTTAACTCAAATAACTGTAAGAAAAATTGGATAAACAACCATTGAATTGCATATTATGACAAATAATCACTCAAATCAGGTATAAACCTCTGAACTCTGTTAAACCCAAAATAATTCAGTTGTTAGATCTTAATAGTCTGTTTTAGTCCTTTACAGTTGTCAGTCAAAGTAGGTCTCATTTATATCTTTGGAAGTTCCTTAACGTTCAACAGTTCACCATTAGTCTCTTCCAACGGATTTCCGGTTGTTTGTTTGAATCCAAAACAACTCTGAGATCTCGGAAAACAAAGTGCCAATAAAATTGGATCCTTTATATTTCTCGGTGAAGATCCAGACAGGATAGCAGATGAAGCAGCTCGTAGTCACTTGATGAATCCCTAAAAAAAAAAAACAGCCTGTACACAAGTGTGCAGAACATCATCATATAGTCAGAGTTTCCTCTTTTTCCATCACCTTAGATTTACACAAAACATTCACGACTTTAAACACTTGTGACTAAATTATCTCGTTTTACCTCAATTTCAAACAATACACTTGGCAATCAACATACTTTTACAACATATACAGTAACTTTAACAAAAATTCAACACACACACACAAACACACACACACACACACACACACACACACACACACACACACACACACAGCTATGTGCTTCATTCACATCATACAAAATGTTGTTATCCTGGCTGGTTTTGCTTCGCTATGTTCCTCAAAGTAAATTACTCCCAATTCTCTGACACAAACTTAGTTAACAAGATAACCTCAGGTAGCAACTCACCTGGATAATCCACTTCATTGAAGAAACGCCCGACGGAGTTCGTCCCGGTGAGAACTTCTCCCTCGACAGCTCCGCTGCAGCTCAGCATGTAACTCACTTACAATACTGTTAAATTCACTCGATATCTCTTGGGAATCTCAAAATATCTGACTTTGCTCCAAATCTTGTCTGCCTCCTGCACCTGTCTTAGCTGCGGGGTCTCCGGTAGGTGAGTGCGTGGTTCAGAGAGTGGGAGGGGGGGCTAAGGGCTCTGCTACGTTCAGACCACCAGCTGGTTTGGTGAGACGTTTAGGGAACGTCTGTAAATTGGGAGACTGAATGTTACCTGGGTTACGTGAGCAGCGGAGAACACGTGACCTCGACAGAGAAGAGCTTCCATCACCCTCAAATCCAGGACCCCCGGTGTACAGTGACCACTGATCCTTTTTATGACCAGGAAGAAAAATTAGTGCAAAACAGGTTTTGACTTGATCAGCATTTTAGGTAACAGCACTGAAAAAGATATTCAAACATGAAATCCCTCTTTGTAAAACACACAATATGTGCTTGGCTGATAAATTGAATTTCCTGTTGTAATCTGGAGATTTGTTGGATCTGATGTCGACGGTGTGATTGATCAATGAGGTCCAAACGTGGTGAACATACTGAGACCAGATCTGTTCCTGCCTCATACTGATTGAACTTGTTATATCATCCTGAAGAATGCAGTTCATCCTGACTTCATCAAAACTTACTGACATTTTTAATGAGAAGGTTTTGAGAGATTAGAAAAAACAAGAAAACAGAAATATTGTTGTTCAGTTTAACATTTTTATTCAACATAACAGGATAAAAACATGCATTTTCCTCTAAACAGATATCTAACATTATCTGCTGCCTCAACCTGTGAAGACTTATTTACATCAGAATACAAATGTTGAAGAAAACAGCTTTGGAAGCATTTTGTTGAGAAGTAATGCAGCGCCCTCTGTTGGCCAATCAGCTGCAACAGTGTTAAAAATTACACAGGAAACACATACTTTCTAATATCTAAATTAACACATTATATCTGTGTTTGTTTTTATTTTTTCCAAATATGTACACAAAGTACCTTAAAACAAACAGCTGTTATTAGTAGCACACTTTAACTTTATTTCTATGTTTTGGTTTTTACAAAAATATTAAATGTGATATTACTAGAAATCTTCATATTTTGACATTATTAAGCCAGTTGGCAATATCTTACATAAGATTAATCTTTGCAGACTATCAAGTTACCTTCTGAAGTTTGACTCAAACAGACAAAGACTTCTGTTCACAGATCCAATTGTTCCTGTTGTTACAGTTCACTGATTTCCATCCTTGAGTTTGGCGAGAAATTGCACAGTGACCATCAGTCGCCTTTTCTATCCAGAAGCTGAGGAATCAAAAACATCAGTTGGATCCACAGTCAAGATTTTATCATTCAAAGTGTTTAGAAATGTGTCTCTTACCTGTCAGCCAGATCACTTCCATTGACCCACTTCCATTTTCCATCTTCAACTTTCAGTCCAATCCAGTACCCTTCGTTTCCTGAACTTTTCCAGCTCTTATCACTGACATTTTTCTGAGGACAACAGAGGAAAAGGGATCCGAGATATTTACTTACTTTAATAAACTCACTGTGACCAACAGACTCATCATGTGTTCAGATCTTCAGAAAATAGATTTTCATTTTCAATATGCTGTCATTACCTTTTCTTCTGCATTATCTACAACCACCAAATCAGAACTCCTTATTTTGCAGAGTTCGCGAGCTTCTTCCCAGGTTTTCCGATCGGTAGAAGTCTGGTAGTCCAAAAACACATAGCAACTGGACTGGAACAGAATCCAGCCCGGCTGACAAGAGTTACAATGTCGTGCTGAAATAACAGAGATCAACTAATAATCAACTTTACTGTCTCGTTATATCAAGATTCAGTATGTTTGTAACTAATGGGATCCCAACATACCACCATCTTTTCTGGGACAGTAGGCATCAATGCTCCACTGAGCTCGACTGATGTTGAGCTCATTCCCCTTTGCCTCCATGTCCTTTATTTGATTTGTAAGGTTTCTCTTCTCCATCTCCAGCTCCTGGATTTTCATCGTTTCTGCAGTGAGATTTGTGACCTTGCTCTCTAAGACAGCATTGGCTCGTGTCAGGTTGGTGTTGTCCTCCCTTAAATTGTTGTTGAGGTTTGTCAGGTTGCGATTCATTTCCAGAAGAGTCGTTTTGCTGGTTTCTTGACTAACAACTGAAAAAATGAAAATTAGCTTCTAAAGGGAGAGTAAGAAGTTTTGATATCGTTCATTTTGCTTTTGTTATTTCATCACAGATCAAAGCTGCTTCCTGTCTGTTGTACTTCAGGTCTGCCAGCCTTTTGGGAGCTATAAGCTAAGATGGCATTTTTTCTATTTCTTTGAACAACAAAAAACCCAAAAAAAGACCAACACTCACAATGTGTTAAGCCATCTTTCAATATTTCACAGCTTCCTCCATTGGTTCATACAAAATTCACTCAAAAAAGCTTAATGTAGTTTTAAGTAAAAATATATTAAACAAAACTTAATGGTAAATATGTTGTAGATTTTTTTTTTTTTTTTCAGCCAATGACTTCGTTTTCTAAACTTTTCACTGTTACCAAGAAACCCAACAGCAGGTGTAGATTTATTATTTGGCCTGATGTTTCCCAACATGGTGAATTACATGGCTATTATTAAGGCAAAATGTGCAATAATTGGTTACACAGTACTGAAAATATATATTATATAAAAAAAAAACTGTGTTATACTATCTTCATACATTTGACCATGAATTATTGTGTCGAGTAATTCACTTTGTTCTTGACAGATTTAGAAAACTAAAAGCAGAAACTTATGGTATGTAAAACAATCTGATATCACATGATGGTAACAGAAGAAATATTATTCTATAAGGGTCTGCCTTGTGTCTAAGTTCGTGCATGGACTGTCTGTTTTACATACTTACTGTAGACACAGATTGCTATGATGCCCAACAGCAAAATGACACAGAAAGTCGCCAAGCAACAAGCCAAGAGCCGATAGTGGCGACGTCGTCCGTCTGCTTTCTTGTCTGGCAGGAATCGGATAGACAAACATATAAATACGTGGCTTTAGAAGTCGGAGTTCATGAAATAACGTGGGTAACCAAAGTTACAGTCTTTTTCAGTCCAACATTTCCTCTTTACCTTGCCATCGCCAAAGAAGGTATTTTAAACTTAGTAAGTTAGAAACAGGAAGTATAACAACTTTTAAATCAGACTGTGAAAACCTCAAATTAACTTAAATTCAACATGAGATTGCATTTTTACACAAAACAATGTTTTGCAATGAAAAACATGAGAAAGGAAACGCTTCATGGCCATTATGTATTATTAATGTTCATGTGGGACACTAAAAGGAAAGATTTACAATTTCTAAAATGTTTGATATCAATTCTTTCAGACATTGTGCTACAGATGAACCAGGTTGTAGGCAGAAGTGGACATAGCCTCCATTCCTATGAGGCCAACCCAGTAATATTGACTAATATAACGCTGTAATGCATTTAAGCGTCTCATTGTTTGTTTATTTTTTGCATAGTAATCTGTCCTTCAGATATGATAAGAATTGATAGATGTTGAAAATATAGTCATCAGTTGTCATTCAATTAAAGGTGATAATCTTAAAAATATATATTTATAGGAACATTTATAAAACTCTTAAATCATGTTTCAATCGCATTTTGGGTTTCCGGTCGATAAGGGTTCACTAAAGTTTACAGATTGTGACCCGTCCAAACACATATTTTGGAGCTTGCCTGACTGAATGTTTACCAAATCAACTACTACACAATCATACATTTTTGACTTTTCTTAAATGATTTCTGCTGATTTAAATAAACCAATTTATTACAAACAACAATTATTCCACAACGTGGCGGTCAGTCAGAAGTTTTTCATGTGTTTGTTTGTTTGTTTGATTTCACAAAGCCGATATCAGCACCAAATGTTCTCAGATTCACCTGTTTTGTTTTTGTGTTCTTTTACAACTTACCATTTGTGTCTGGACTTTGTTCGGTTGAGTTCTTTTTCACCTTCACTTCATCGTACACAGTTTCCTCTTTGTTTTTAGCTGAAAGGTTAAAAGTTTAAATAGTGTACAGTGGTTAAATATTAACAGTTCACTATAATCAACAATGAGATAAAAAAAAAAAAAACAAGAACAATGACAAACTGCTTGGTTTAGTTAGCTAAATATGTACCCTGCTCCTACACCAGTACAATAAATTAATATTTAATATGAGGAGGGTCACATAAACAAAGACTCTGTTCTAAAGCCAAAGTCTGAGAATATCTTTTCTAGCCGCTCTGTACTTTTAAAAGTTGACTTACCTTCCGGTCGGGATCGGTTCTTATTTTTGAATACAACTGAAGCATAGTTAACGTCCTCCGCCATCACTACAACCTTTCTGTTGACTCTATCCGACTTGTAGTCAAAGAAGTACCACTGTAATTGAGCCACAGAGACTCACAAGAAGAGAAGTGGTTGTTTCCTCTGTTGAGGCGAATCTGTCTCTAACGGCTTTGAAATATATCAACTTCTGCTTTTCCAGAGAAAATCATTTGTATGCACGACAGTCCGGATGTAAACTTCAAGCCAACACTGTGTTCCTGTTCCATAATCAGCTTGATATAAAAGATATTATTACAATGAGTATATAACATGGTATAACAAGATTACTAAGATGTAACTAGGACTTTGGATGTTTGCTTGGTTTTGTATAAAACACCAATAACCAATTGAATTTTGTTGAGAAGTTGTTTTTTGTTGGCCAATCAGTAGCAAGAGTTTAAAACATTATACAGGAAACAAATATTTTCTAATATCTATTCATACGTTAGATCTGCGTTTGTTTTTTTCCAAATATGCACAAAAAGTACGTAAACAGCTGTTAAAAGTTGCACACTAAGTTTACACAAGTTTTTGTTTGTACAAAAATATTAAAGGTGATATTACTTGAAATCTTCACATTTTGACATTATTAAGCCAGTTGGCATTATCTTAAATGTAATTAATCTTTTCAAACTATCATGTTACCTTCTGAAGTTTGACTCAAACAGACAAAGCCTTCTTTTCACAGATCCAATTGTTCCTGTTGTTAAAGTTCACTGATTTCCATCCTTCATTTTTTACAGAAATTGCACAGTGACCATCAGTCGGGTTTTCTATCCAGAATATATGAAATGGAAACGCTGGTGCAGTGATGTTAAACTTTACAGGGAAGTTTGTGTTTTTTTGGGTCTGTTTCTAAGTTGAGCCTCTATTTCAAAACTTGTGGTGAGTTGTTGTGAAGGGAAGTTTTCTAATTTGTCCTTTTCAATCTAAAATAAACAGTTTTATTTGTTTCATCTAATCAGAACTCGATCAGTAATATGATTGTGTTACATGTTGTTTTTCTGACCAATGATGATTGAATAAATATCTGAATTCAGGTAAGCTGACCAGCCTGGATGGACTGCCATTTAAAATTCAGACACAGAACACATCCACACGCTGATCTCCAACGGCACCGATCAAACACAAATGTTTAAATATCTGCAGCAAATTAGTCCGTATTTATAGAATCACTCCCAATGTGCTCGGCAGCCTGGAAAAATCATGGAAATAAATGTAAAGATGAAAAGGATTTTTTTTTTTTAACTCTTCAAATGTAATTGCTGCCAAAGTTACACTGTGTTGTTGTGCTTTAAAAAGGCATCATGCATTACAGAAATATGATTCTGCTACACAAAAGAGTGTCGGTGAAAAGCTTGTGAAATGTTTACTATCCTTGCAGATAGAGGAACATCTGGACTTTTTAAAGTAAGTCTGAATCATGTACAAAGTTTAAAATACCAGTTTTAATCTTGATAGAGAAGCAAGTGGGTTTTAGTTCTGTTTTGAAGGTGTGACAGTTGGTGTTTGCTGAGAAACTAATGCCCAGTTGTGATGAGAAGTCTTATTTATAAATAGTTTGAACTCACACAGTGTGTCTGCAGCATCTTCTCAGGCTGCTGCAGTTTATCAGTGCTGGAAGAAGCATTCAGGTCCTTTACTTAAAGATGCTGTAAAGTACAAATGAAAATGAGTTTTAAGTTCATCACACCACAGAAGTATGGGTTGTTAACTACCCATCCAAATTTGAATGAAAAAAACACCGACAAGTATATTAAAGTAGGCTTTGAACTCGTGAGAAAATCATCAGTCTTCTCTGCTCTGAGACTGGGGGGGCGTGTCCTGAAGGAGCTGAAGCTCCGCCCACTCACTGGGAGGTGTTCAGTGTCCTGTAGGACAGTCCTGTGGCTGCAGTTCTTTTCCCCACTAAGCGGTCCGTCTGACATCCAACCTCTCGGTGACTTTATGCATGATGTCCCACTGGTACTCTGTCTCTCTGCTGGATGGAGCAGCCTGCTTTGGGAAAACACAATAGAATCAGAATTTATTTGTCCAATGAGTGAAACATACAGATGCATATAAATGAAGCTTGTCCCCCTGAGCTGTAACACAGGAGTCAAACTGGACACCAGAGACAGAAGACAGTGAGTCTCCAACTACTTCTAATGCACCTGCATTACAATAGTGGAGATAATAAGAATGGAGGAGTTGATTTAGTTCTGTAACGACTGTAACATGAACAACGCTGCATTACATCACATGTTAATTCATTACATCACGTTAATTCATGACATCACATGTTAATTCATTACATCACATTTTAATTCATTACATCACATCAATTCAAACTTTGAACCTGCTCAGGTTGAGAAGTAAGTCTTTCTCTTTCACTGATGTCCCTCCTCCTCCTCCTCGTCCTCCTCCTCCTCGTCCTCCTCCTCCACATGTAGTTGGGCTCATTTACCCCGACCGGTACCGGTACATGTAACCGAGAGGGTCGCTGATTGTAACGTTACACCGGAGTACAAAATCAACAACCCTCATTAATGGGGAGGACTAGATCTCCTCTGGTCCATGTTTACCATCACCCCGACATGTAAAATACAGAGTTACATATATTATAGTTCCTTATCGGAGCTATATTGACATGCCTAAAAAATTCTGCTGTTTTCGGAGCATTTTCCTCTGAACTCTGCTACAAACTCAATAGAAGCTAATTAGCACATTAGCTCCCATTTCATGAAAATAAAGTTATTCTACACCGAGTAAAATCACGTTAGCGGTTTGCACCGAGGACTAAATGTAGCAGAGTCACTGTGGAAAAGTTATCTGGTATAATTATAACAAGCACACAGAACTTCCGCTGAGTGGTGGACTGCTGGCGGCGGCGGACGGTGCCGGTGCGACCGGAGGACGAACGGCCGGGAGGGTGAAGCTCGGTTCGGCTCCGAGCTGCAGGAGAAGCCGTGTGTCCGTGAACTGCATCCGTCTCCGGTCCAAGTTGAAACTGTCCTCTGTGAAACGGTCCCTGCAGAGGCGGCTGTTGGTGTCGATCCTAACGTCTCCTTTAGCGAGGCTCTTCACGAAATCAATCCGCCTCTTTTTCCTTTCTTCATCAGTAGGGAATTTAAATAGTGATGCGGCGCTGCTTTGGAGGTTCTTGCTTCCAGGAAAGATTCACTTGCGGGTGGAGGGAGACGTCCTGTAGCAGCCAGCTGATGGACAATAACAATCTGACTACGGCAGAGTGGGATGACCTCTTATGCAAATGAGCTCCAGGCTTTTATAGCGTTTCACCGTGAGAGGAGGAGCCATGCAGAAGGTTATATAAACCGTCTGTGCGGTAGATCGGTGACGTACTGAAGCGACCTTTTAGCCCCGCCTAAAAAAACCTGAGCTGAAGACGGATGAGAAACTGTTTAAAGGTCGAACTTACAGCAACTTTAACTCAAATAACTGCGTAACAAAATTGGATAAACAACCATTGAATTGCATATTATGACAAATAATGTCACTAAAATCAGGTATAAACCTCTGAACTCTGTTAAACCCAAAATAATTCAGTTGTTAGATCTTAATAGTCTGTTTTAGTCCTTTACAGTTGTCAGTCAAAGTAGGTCTCATTTATATCTTTGGAAGTTCCTTAACGTTCAACAGTTCACCATTAGTCTCTTCCAACGGATTTCCGGTTGTTTGTTTGAATCCAAAACAACTCTGAGATCTCAGAAAACAAAGTGCCAATAAAATTGGATCCTTTATATTTCTCGGTGACGATCCAGACAGGATAGCAGATGAAGCAGCTCGTAGTCACCTGATGAATGTTTTGAACGGTTTTCTCTGTTGAATTTTACTTCTAAAATATACAGTTTTTTATTTCATCTAATCAGAACTCGATCAGTAATATGATTGTGTTACATGTTGTTTTTCTGACCAATGAAGATTGAATAAATGTCTGAATTCAGGTAAGCTGACCAGCCTGGATGGACTGCCATTTAAAATTCAGACACAGAACACATCCACACGCTGATCTCCAACGACACCGATCAAACACAAATGTTTAAATATCTGCAGCAAATTAGTCCGTATTTATAGAATCATTCCCAATGTGCTCGGCAGCCTGGAAAAATCATGGTAATAAATGTAAAGATGAAAAGGATTTTTTTTTTCAACTCTTCAAATGTAATTGCTGCCAAAGTTACACTGTGTTGTTGTGCTTTAAAAAGGCATCATGCATTACAGAAATATGATTCTGCTACACAAAAGAGTGTAGGTGAAAAGCGTGAGAAATGTTTACTCTCCTTGCAGATAGAGGAACGTCTGGACTTTTAAAAGTAAGTCTGAGTTGTGTACCAAGTTTAAAATACCAGTTTTAATCTTGATAGAGAAGCATGTGGTTTTTAGTTCTGTTTTGAAGTTGCGACAGTTGGTGTTTGGTGAGAAACTAATGCCCAGTTGTGATGAGAAGTCTTATTTATAAATGGTTTGAACTCACACAGTGTGTCTGCAGTATTTTCTCAGGCTGCTGCAGTTCATCAGTGCTGGAAGAAGCATTCAGGTCCTTTACTTAAAGATGCTGTAAAGTAGAAATGAAAATGAGTTTTAAGTTCATCACACCACAGAAGTATGGGTTGTTAACTACCCATCCAAATTTGAATGAAAAAAACACCGACAAGTATATTAAAGTAGGATTTGAACTCGTAAGAAAATCATCAGTCTTCTCTGCTCTGAGACTGGGGGGGCGTGTCCTGAAGGAGCTGAAGCTCCGCCCACTCACTGGGAGGTGTTCAGTGTCCTGTAGGACAGTCCTGTGGCTGCAGTTCTTTTCCCCACTAAGCGGTCCGTCTGACATCCAACCTCTCGGTGACTTTATGCATGATGTCCCACTGGTACTCTGTCTCTCTGCTGGATGGAGCAGCCTGCTTTGGGAAAACACAATAGAATCAGAATTTATTTGTCCAATGAGTGAAACATACAGATGCATATAAATGAAGCTTGTCCCCCTGAGCTGTAACACAGGAGTCAAACTGGACACCAGAGACAGAAGACAGTGAGTCTCCAACTACTTCTAACGCACCTGCATTACAATAGTGGAGATAATAAGAATGGAGGAGTTGATTTAGTTCTGTAACGACTGTAACATGAACAACGCT